>NC_056736.1:322355430-322672930 GCF_019279795.1 Protopterus annectens
CATGTCATGGGATTGCTTAAACAGAAAATGTTGTCAAATTCTGTGCAGAAAACAAGGAAATGCAGGATTTATTGTATGCAGCAGAACAAGTTGGAAAACATGCTTTGCAATGTGGTTTTGATTCTTTCGAAGCCTCCTGCAGGGCCGTAATTACGGGTTCTGTAATTAGGAGGCATGCTTGGTTAAAGGAACAAAATCTGCCTGATCATGTTAAAGTTAAATTACTAGATGCACCTTTACAGCATGATACTTTGTTTGGTGTTAAGGCAGAAGAGGTGTTAAAGAAAATGGAGGACAAAGCTAAATCTATGCAAACTGTCAAAGATTTTTTTACAAGTACAGCCATCTAGGTTTAGTAGACACTGGCCTACAAAAAATTGGTCCTTTCCTGTGTCAGACAGATATCAAACGGGCATATCCAGACGCCCTAGGGGCAGATCAAAGGCACAAGGTTCTTATAGGCCCAAGCAATGGGGTTCTTCTACCTCCAAAGCTGGAGAAGATAGAACACAAACATACAGAAAGCAGTCCCAATGACTTCCCCCTGCCTGCACCAAGCACTTTTCTTCTGGCAGCACCCTTAGGGGGAAAATTAGCACTTTTTGCTCAAAATTGGCACATCATAACCCAGGACAAGTGGTTTCTAAACAGTGTCACAAGCTACCAAGTTCCATTTCCGTACTCTGCCAAAGGCAAACGGCTGGCCAGATCTGCCAAAAAATCAATGGGCAGAGGCACAAAAACAAGTCTCATCCCTCATGGACATGGGGGCCATTCAACAAGTACCAGAGCAAGAGCAGGGACAAGGATTTTACTCAAGACTGTTCTTGGTACCCAGAAAGGACAAGGCCTGGAGGCCAATACTGGACTTATCTATTCTGAACAATTTCCTGGACATTCCAAAATTCAAAATGTTGACTTTGCAGCAGCTTCTGCCCATCCTGGGCAAGAATGCTTGGCTTGTGACTTTAGACCTAAAAGAGGCATACCTGCATGTTCCTGTCAGACAGTCATGCAGAAGGATACCTAAGATTCAAGGCTAGATCAATGCATTACCAATTCTCTGCACTGCCCTTTGGCTTATCTACTGCGCCCAAGGTCTTTACAAAGTGCCTGGCACCAGTTATTGCATTCTGCAGACAAAGAGGAATACAAATATATCCTTACTTGGACGACGGTCTCATTCAAGCAGAGAACAACATCTGGCGTTTGTGAAAAGACTTCCAACATGCTTAGGGTACACAGTCAACAAAAAGAAATCAAACTTAGTACCCTCACAAGAGATAACATTCCTGGATGCAAGCTTAAATACAACTGCCCAGATGGCTTATCTCACGCCAGAGAAACAAAGGCAACTGACTACCTACCTATTTCAAAATGTTGGCAACAAAGGCCCAGTTATCTGCAAGAAAAATTCTGCAGGCTTTGGGCTTCATGGCATCCTGCATCCTACTAATTCCATATGCAAGACTGCATATGAGGAAACTTCAGTGGTACCTAAAAAGTGTTTGGACTCAACATTGCGACAGCCTGGAAACGGTCATTACTTTCATCCCTGCCTGCAACAGGAGTTTCGATGGTGGGCGAAGGCTTGTCACCAGAACAAGGGACAGCCATTCACATTACCCCCAGCCAGGCAAACATTAACAACGGATGCATCAGACTTGCCTGGGGAGCCCACATGGCAGGAAGATGCATTCAGGGCACATAGCCCTCAAACCAAAAGCATCTACATATCAATCAAAAAGAGATGTTAGCTGTTCAAAATGCCCTGACAGCCTTCAAGGACCTACTTCATCCGGGACAACTACTGATAAAGACAGACAACACCATGGTCATGTGGTATATAAGTAAGCAGGGAGGCACACATTCTTAACCCCTTTGCAGACTAGCCATGACCTTGTGAGACGCAGCTTTGACTTACCAAGTACATCTGCAGGCATAAGTCCTGCCAGGAAAGGAAAATACTCTGGCAGACGAACTAAGCAGAAACCTCATGGATCCCCACAAGTGGAAGCTGGATCCACAAGTCTTCAGCATAATGACAAGGAAATGGGGAAGCCCGAACATAGATCTATTTGCCTCCCCTCTCAATTACCAACTAAAATGATTCTGCACAAAGACTCATCACAGACAAGCATGGAAAGTGGACGCCCTATCTTTCAGCTGGAAAAACCTATCAGTATATGCCTTTCCTCCACTGCCTCTCCTCCCCAAGGTGCTCCTAAAGGTCAGACAGGAGAAGCCAAAGATGATACTGATTGCCCCAGACTGGCCACGTCAGTACTGGTATCCAGTACTAAGGAACTTGTCTCTATACCCAGCTTGGACCTTACCTCAAATACCTCGATTACTGTCCCAGCAAAACAATCAGATCATGCACAGCCAACTCAGGACATTAAACTTGGCGGCATGGCGGATAATGTAGTCATACAAAAAACACCTCTCAGTAAAGCTATGATGGATGTCATTCTGGTAGCCAGAAGGCCTAGTACTAGAAAGTCTTACACTGGAAAATGGAAGAGATTCTGTGCCTGGAACCAGGCACAAGGAACTGATACAGCGGTACCAAATATTCCTCAGATTTTGCAATATTTAACTGAGATGCTGGACAAAGGCCTATCTTTTTCATCAATTAAAATTCATGCCTCTGCCATTTCAGCTCATTACAATACAAAGCCACCACTTTTTTCTCACCCTTTATTAAGGCAGTACTTCAGAGGAGCCAAAAATTTAAGGCCCCCAAGGAGACTACCAATACCTGCATGGGACCTCAATTATGTCTTGGAAAAGCTCTCCCTGCCTCCTTTTGAGCCAGCTGCTACTACTGATATGAACTTTTTATCTTGGAAAACAGCTCTGCTCTTAGCAATTACTTCTGCAAGACGAGTTTGAGGTACAGGCGCTCATGGCTGTGGAACCTTTCATCATTTTTCATCCAGACAGGGTCTCCCTGAGGACAAACCCAATATTTATGCCTAATGTAGTGTCCAGTGTGGCTCTTAACCAAGTCATCCATCTGCCAACCTTTTACCCAAATCCACCGAACAAGGGGGAGAGAATTCTGCATTCTTTGGACGTACACAGTTTAGATTCTACTTGAACAGAACCAAAACTTTCAAGCAATTACTAGTGGCATATGCTGCAGGATCACAGGGAAAGCCTATCTCAAAACAGACTATTTCTAATTGGTTAGGCTACTGCATTCGTTTCTGCTACTTACACCATGGCAAGCCAGTGCCTAAGGGCATTAGGCCTCATTCCACCAGAGCTGCAGCCACCTCAGCAGCCTTTCTCAGGGGAGTACCAACCAGAGAGATTTTAGTGGCGGCTACTTGGAGTTCAGTGCACATCTTTACAAAGCATTATCATCTGCCACTCTACTCTAAATCCAGGGCAGGCTTTGCCACTGCAGTTCTGCAGGGCCTCATAGCTGCTCCTACTGCTGTCTAGTTCCAGCCTCCCAACCATAGCATGTGAGAGTGTTCGATCTCGCCGTTTGTTCTTACACCTGGGTTCGGAGCCGATCCTCGGCTCCGTGTCGGCCGCTTGCAAGCTCTGCATCGAGAAGAAGCTCGAGACTAACCTAACTCCCACAATCCCCCTCTGCCTTTACCCCAGATCTAGTTTGCCGCTGCAGCGTTCGCATCACTTGATCGAGCTCGAGCACCTAAAGCTAAGATTTAAGGATTTTTTTCTTGTATTCTTGAAAATTATATTTTTCTATATCATTGTTTGTTGACTGTGTGTCTGTGTGATACTGTCTTGAGGATATTCTCGGTACCAGTTAAAGTTGTTTAACTTGTTTAGAGTTTCCCTCGGGGCCTATCCCACCCTTTACAGGACTTGACTACCGGATTAGACTTTTCTTGCTGGATTTGACAATTTTATCGGATTTGACTTTCATAACTGGACTTGACCCTTTCTTGTTACTATCCCTATTGTTAGCTTTACAAAAATGTCTGAGAAAGCTAAATCGGGGTTTAAACGTTGCCAATGTGGGCAAAAGATGTCAGTTACTGACAATCATAGTTCCTGCGTCTACTGTCTTGGCCCTCTCCATCTGCAAGAAGACTGTTCAATTTGTCATTCTTTCAGTGGGAGGGTCATGACAGATAGGCGCAGGAAACTCATGGATAGGGATTTGTTAAAACCTACTTTTCAAGAGGCTCTGGATGCTTCAGACCAGGCATCCAAATCCTCGAAGGAATCGAAGACGTCGGAGCCCAAGTCATCGGCTCCGAGCTCTTCAGTTAAGGTTCGATCACCGGTTCCACAGATTTCGGGACCGAGTGTTCAAATGTTGTCAGTTTCCGAGCCTCGAGTCTTGGAACCGGTGATGGAGCTCCCTCCCCCGACACTGTTGAGGTCGGCTCCGTCTTCGATTCCTTCGACCCGTTCTTCCAGGCCCCTCTCCGACACCGATGTAGACCACGTGGTGCAGAAGTTAATGGAGAATACGGCCTTATCCAAACTCATCTCGGTCTCCTCTCAATTGGTGTCGAGACTTGAAGGCCTTCCATTATCTCCATCTGTTCCTCCTCCAAGACCTGTCCAGTCTTTGGAGCCGGAAGAAGCTGATCTGCTGATTGTGGAGCCCTCGGTGCCAGAACCGTCCTTTTCTCGGTCGGCTCCGTTCACCTCGACTCCGTCGGATCCGGTACCGGAGTCTCGGAGCCGAAGATCCATCCTTGGTTCCGGGACCGAGAGTCGGACCGATGTTTCAGTTCCGACTCTCCCTCTCGGGGCCTCTGCTCAGATCGACTCGGTTCCGTCCTCGGGGTCGATGCCTTCGGTGCCTGTTTCGGGGATTCTTCCCATTTCTTCGGAACCGGGAGATACCTCGACTCGGGACCCGGGGGCCTTCGACCTCATGAGGAAGGTGTTGTCTACCCAGACAACCACATCAGTAGAAGCAGCCTCTCCTCCCCATAAAGGACCGTTATCCTCCTCTGCACCCACGGCTACATCCAAGCGTCGAGCACCTGTGTCTCAGCCACCCCTGGAGGGTGCCCCCTCTTCCTCTGAGGCTTCTTCGGATGCTCCCCCCGAAGAAGTCCCTAGGAAAAGATTGTGTAAGAGGAGACACTTAGATTCTCCACAAGAATCATTGACATCGGACACTGACTTGGATGAGTCAGAAGCGTCCCCAAAGTCACCTTCAGAGGATGTCTCTTTTTCTGACATCTTGGAGATCCTAAAACAAAGAGGTGATTGGCAATCCCTCCCCCCTTCTGAGGATGAGTCAGTCTTGCTGAAGGCATTTGGTGCTCGCCCTTCCTCCTCCTGGGTCACTCCGCCCTTCGATGAGTTAATGGAGCTGATTGCTCGAAGGGTGTGGGAGACACCTGACACAGTGGAACCAGTCCCTAGAAAGCCTAATAAGTATATTACTGCACCCCAAAACAAGGCTTATCTCACAAAGGGAGTTCCAGTGGACGCTATGGTGGTGGCAGCGGCCACGAAAAAGGAGATGTCGGAAACTTCCTCATCTGTCCATCCGCCTAACAAAGATTCTAGGACTATGGACAGGTACGGGAAGCGCATTTTTAGTTCAGCGGCTTTTTCTATGCGATCCCTGAACTATTTGACCCACTTTACACGACTACAGAGGGATCTAATCAAAGAGTTGGGAGATACCCTCCAGGGTACTACAGATGCTGCTGTTTCAGAGAAAGTTACAGCACATCTCAATACCCTTACATCCATTGTAAACTCGTCCATGAGGCTGATCTCATACGCAGTCAAGGATCGAGTAGGGCAGCAGCTTCAGCGATTGCTCTTCGTAGACAATCCTGGATGCGCTTATGTTCATTTGGAAGCCTTCAAGTCTTCCTTTACTAACGCCCCATTTGACGGTGCCACTCTCTTTGGCCCCAAAGTAAAGGAGACCCTTACCCGGTGTGAACAGGAGGGAAAGACTCTGTCTGCTGTCGGAGTCCGTTTTTCCACCCCATCCAGACCGCACCCCAAAGGGCAACGCGGTGGAAAAATGTGGTTTCAAAACCCCAAGGATCTTTCCCAGGCACACAGGGTGATGCCCCTCTAGAGGCAGAGGAGGGGCAGAGGTGGAAGACGCCCGCGGCAGAGGGGTCCAAAACCAAGGTGACAGGGATACACCCCTGGAAAACCTTTCCAGCACTCCTGAGAGGAGGCCCGACTGTCCTGCTCTGGAGGCAGTCGGGTCGCTTAGCTTTATACCCTCAGGCCTGGCAAAATCTTACATCAGACAACTGGGTAAAAAGCGTTGTTACCAGAGGCTACAGAATACCCTTCCTACTGCCCCCATTCCACGAAAAGACTCCCAGATGTGCCGCCCCATCTGCGAGATCCTGCAGCTATAGAAATTTCAAAGCTGCTAGAAAAAAGAGTCATCCAACCAGTCCCAGCGGACCAAAGAGGATTTGAAACTTACTCAAGGTTCTTTTTAGTTCCAAAGAAGACAGGGGACTGGAGGCCGATTCTGGACCTAAGCAACCTCAATACCTTCGTCAAGAAAGAAAAGTTCCGAATGGTCACGCTTCAATCGATCCTTTCATTTTTACAGAAGGACGACTGGATGTGCTCAATAGATCTAAAGGACGCGTACTACCACATCAAAATGGCCAGGGCGTCCAGGGATCACTTGCGCCCGGCTGGGAGCCAGCCACTTTCAGTTTCGAGCCCTGCCCTTTGGTCTGACCTCAGCCCCAGGGTTTTCACCAAATGCATGGCAGTGGTGGCGTCTCACCTGAGACGCCTGGGATTCCAGGTGTTTCCGTATCTGGACGACTGGCTCCTATCTGCCACCACCCAGCGTCGACTGATACAGGCCAGGGATTACACACTACAGCTTTGTATTCACCTCGGAATTTCCGTAAATTTCGAAAAATCTTCACTACAGCCATCACAGCATATCTTATTCATAGGAGCAGAATTGGATATGCATCATTTAATTCTAAGGCTTCCTCCAGAAAGGATAGCCTCACTACAAAGCCACATATCTCTTCTTCTGTCATCCAGAAAATCCCCGGCAAAACTGGTTCTGAAGGTTTTGGGTCTCATGGCAGCTTCCCTCATTGCGATACCATTGGGAAGACTGCACATGAGAGTTCTGCAATGCCTACTGTTTGCACAATGGTCATTCCAACAACTTCCTCTGACACACAAAATTCTGATCACGAACACATGCAAATCACACCTAGCCTGGTGGCTTCAAACTTGCAACCTTTCCAGCGGAAGACCATTTGTGCTACTCACGCCGACAGCTACGGTGACCACGGACGCTTCCCTGATATGGTGGGGGGGCATCCTTCAGGGACAGACAGTCCAAGGCGAATGGACCGAGTTTGAGTACAATCTGCACATCAATGTTCTAGAGTTGAGGGCAGTGTTTCTAGTGTTGCAACACTTTGCTCCCCTTCTTCCTCTAGGGACTATTGCAGTACAGACGGACAACATGTCTGTAGTCTGGTACATAAACAAGCAAGGGGGAACCAAGTCTTATCAACTATGCAGAGAGGCCATGAGAATCTGGCAATGGGCGGAGTCCACAGGTCGCTTTCTGATCGCAACGCATATCCCGGGGTCATCCAATGTCATAGCCGACAGGCTGAGCAGAGCAATCCTGTTGCCTCACGAGTGGTCCCTCAAACAGTCAGTTGCGAAGAGAATTTTTCGCAAGTGGGGCCAGCCTTCCTGCGATCTTTTCGCATCTCCAATGAACGCCAAATGCAGGAGCTACTTTGCCCATTACCCCCTCCAGGGGAAGTCCCCAAGGACGCGCTGGTTCACGATTGGCCCCCGGGTCTCCTGTACGCTTTTCCTCCCTTTCCCCTGATTGCAAAGTTTCTGCAGAAAGCCAACAACTTGCAAAGGACGATAATCCTCATTGCCCCATTCTGGCCTCGTCAAATTTGGTTTCCCTTTCTTCTGGCACATCGCATTCGGGGACCCTGGATGCTGGACCCGGAACCAGATCTACTGACCCACTCGTCAGGGGCTCCCCACCCCTCGCTCTTGTCACTCCACCTAGCAGCTTGGCTGCTCCGCTTCCCTACTTAGCCAGGTCTGATCTTCTCTCACCTGCAGTTCAGAATATACTAGTAGCTTCTCACAGAGCTTCCACTACAAAGACCTACACTAGTAAATGGAAGCGTTTTGTGTTCTGGGCAAATACACAGCATTTGGACCCTGTTATAGCTCCTTTAAACAAGATCTTGGAGTTTTTGACAGAATTGTTTCACCAAGGAGCTTCTCCAGCCACTTTAAGGGTGCAATTGGCTGCCATTTCCAACTTTCATGTGGAAGAATGTGGGGCACCTGTTATGGCTCACAGACTTTGTAAGGCCTTTTTGAAAGGATCTTTCCATATTAGACCACCAGTTAGAACTCCTACATCTCCTTGGAATCTAAATCTCTTATTATCTAAGTTGATGCTACCTCCATTTGAGCCAGCCTCCTCTTGTTTTTTGAAGTATTTGTCATGGAAGACCCTCTTTTTGGTAGCCATTCCATCCGCTAGGCGAGTGTCTGAGCTTCAGGCTCTTTCCATGAAACACCCTTATCTGATCTTTCATTCTGACAGAGTATCTCTTCGCACTAATCCATCCTTTCTCCCCAAAGTCTGCTCTATTAATAACATTAATCAATCCATTGAACTGCCTACCTTTTTCAAAAATCACTCCAATAAGTTGGAGTATATGTTACACAAGTTGGATGTTCATAGACAACTTAGATTTTACTTGGATAGAACAAAGGATCACAGGAAATCTGATCAACTTTTTGTAGCTTTCGCTGATAGCAGGAAAGGTGTAGCAGTTAGTAAACGAACCCTTTCCAAATGGCTAACTGATTGCATTATATTCGTTTATGATTCTTCAGACAAACTTTACCTGGCAAACCCAAGGGGCACTCTACAAGATCAGTTTCTACATCCCTGGCTCATGCAGCTCGCCTACCATTAGACACTATTTGTGCAGCTGCCACTTGGTCTAAACCACATACGTTCATTTCTCATTACAAGGTAGACAGGGTTTCTAGGGACAGGGCAACCTTTGGTTCCACTGTGCTCAAGAACGTTCTCCCGTGAGTTCCTCAGGAACATGGAGCTAGGGATGCTACCCAGGTGTAAGAACAAACGACGAGATCGAACACTCTCACATTTAGAAGTTATGTCCTTACCATAACGTTCCATGTGGAGTGTTCATCTCGCCTTTGTTCTTACATTCCCACCCTCCCACCCTCAGGAAGAACGTGCAGTTTGGTGCCTGGTCTGGATTATTTGGCTTCTGCTTTGCAGTGATTGTATATATATGTATATCTTGTATATATATATATATATATATATATATATATATATATATATATATATGGATAAGTGCTTGTACAGTATGTTGTTTTTTTTTTGCATGAATATGCTCTCTCTCTTCTGACTCCTGGTTTGCTTGCAAACTAGATCTGAGGTAAAGGCAGAGGGGGATTGTGGGAGTTAGGTTAGTCTCGAGCTTCTTCTCGATGCAGAGCTTGCAAGCGGCCGACACGGAGCCGAGGATCGTCTCCGAACCCAGGTGTAAGAACAAAGGCGAGATGAACACTCCACATGGAACGTTATGGTAAGGACATAACTTCTAATTTGGGAGATTGGGACTCTACCCAAATGTAATGACTGCAACAGTGAAACACGAAGAACATATTACAGTTGTGTACACTTACCATAAATGTAGATGTTCGAATGTATTTACTGTTGCAATCCAGGTTAACCACCCGCCTACCCCCTTTTTTCTTTTGGATCTTATCTTTCCTTCTCTGATTTATACTACCTATGAGGAGTATTTGCTTATAGATGAAGGTAAAATTTATATTGGTGTATTTCTGAATATATATATATATATATATATATATATATATATATATATATATATATATATACATATATAAAGTTTGGCTACCCTTTTTGGGGGCACCTGACATCTGGGGCAAGAAAAACTGAAGAAAATGGTGTTGACTGCTTCTTTTATACCCCTGATGACCTAACGTCAGGGAAGGGGCGACAGCAGCCAACGCAGGACCAAAGACTTTGGAATTCAGGCCGGCTGAGGGCAACCTGCCAGCAGGCTTACCCAAATGTAATGACTGCAACAGTGAATACACTCGAACATCTACATTTATGGTAAGTGTACACAACTGTACTTTCTGCCTGTATGAAAACAGAAACTCAGAAAAGAGAGCCAGTCATTTTTTTTCTTTTTGAGTACATTTCAGTTGTTGGCTAGCAAGTGCATTACATGGATGCCAGCAAAAAAAACATAAAAGGTAAAGAAAGAATACTGGCTGTCTGGAAAGAATCCTGTAGCTGTTAAGCAAAAATCAGTTCAAGTTTCATCTTTGGTGCAGGACATAACTTCCATTAATCTAGTGGAAAAAAGCCAAATGTGCTCAGCGCTAATTAAAATAAACTAAACACTAAAGTTATATATCAACTCAAAGGGTGAAAAATGGAAGCGGCTTTAAACAAAGATTCAGATGTGCTGATAAAACTGCAGCACTCATTGTTTGAAATGAAGAAAAGGCCAGCTGAGTATAGGCCTGCTCTAGAAGATATGTTTCAAAAAATGGTAGAATTAGAAGACAGACATATGGAAAACTTGAGATTTTCTGCTGTAACAGAGAAATTGAAAGAAACAGACTGTACTAATTTTATGAAAGCACAAATAAGCAACTGGACGAATATTTTACACCAAGAGTTTTTAATTGAAAAGGCACATTGTGTGTATGCTCCAAACCTGGTGATGAGAAAGCAGCCAAGACATGTATTAGCTAAGATGCATTGTTGTCCGAAGAAATAGTTTGATTCTGACAAAACCGTGGCACAAAGGCAAAGTGCCAATGCATTAAACATTGGAGACTGTAGAGTGATTGTGGAAAATGATTACTCACTGTACACCGGGCAGAAGATGATCAAATATATTTTAGCAGTCTGAGAATGTCAAGAAGTGGGTATGAGATTCAAGCTGCTCTATCCCACTGTCTTCAGAATATTTTTTTCCTGAAGGATCAAAGTCATTTTTTTATGTAGAGCAGGCTAATCAGGCAACAGGCAATACAAAAGTCTGTCCAGTGAAAAGTGAGCTATCAAACAGAAGAGGATTCTGTTCTTTATTCTTCTGATAATAAACCTCATAGAAAGACTTTGCCAGTGAAACCTTTTTAACTTTCCAAAGGAAATTGCTTGAGAGAGAAAGAAAATCACAGGAGTTGACTAGAAGAAACTGAAAGTACATCAGAAATGCACCAGAACTGGGGTTGGGAGGTGGAGATCAACAGGAAGAAAACCAGCAACTTCAAAATGAATACATGTGGGATTACAAAGCATCACTCACGTTTGTGATCTGTCCGAAAAAGAAAAATTGGAAGTATTGGACTTTTTTGATTTTGTTAAACTTGTAGAGTACTCTAAAGCATTTGCCCTACTTCATGTCATTAACATTTGGCAGAACATGGAATGGAAGGGAAGAGGTAACTGTAGGTAAAACAACTGTTGTTTTTTATGAAACACTTCATACCATAAATTGCATGTTACATAGTACACTGCATTTTCAGGAGTTTTTTTGTGTTTGTGTTATAAGGATACTAAAGTAAACATATGTGCCCTTTTTTATTCTTTCTGTCTTCTTTTTTAGTTTTAAGAAATGTGGGCATGGCACTGTAGAAAGAAAAAACACCAGGAGAAAATCATCTTTAAGATAATGGGTTGTAAACCTGGGTTTTTGAGGTGGGGGATGGGTTAGAGCCGAAATACTTTCTTACTTTTGCATAGGGAAATGACTGGATTAAGGCCCTCTGCTTGATCTAACAACAACTTTTAAGTGGGATCAAGTCAATAAGAGAACACTGAATGGAATGAAAAGTTTTCTTTTAGCAAATAAATGTTCACAGTATAACATTGGAAGTGTGTAGCTGTAGGCAACTGTGTATCTGGTTCCTTTGCTTCTGTGGAGACAAGCTGATAAGAACGCAATACTTTTTTAAGACTAAAAGTTAATGTTTTCTGAATGCATTTAAGTTTTCTACATCTGTGAGGAATAAAGATAAGACAAAAAACAGCACTTAGTGTAAGTAGCACAGTGTGTACTCTGCATCTTAGTGTGGATAACCTTAATTATTGGTCAGTTTAAGCCTGATAATGTAGCTGTCCATCTTGGGCAATTGTTCTTATTAGGAAGGTTAGACTTCATTATTTAAAGATGTACATAGATTTGTGTGTTTGTGTTAAGTGAATAGGTTGTAAAGGTATTCTTGGGTTATGTTTGTTTTTTGTCTGAGAGTTTTCATTAAAATAAAAATTTGAAAGATGTAACAAACATTCATATAGCTATGACAATAGCAAAACATGTAAAAGATCAGCCTGCTGAGCATTAGTGCACGAATGTAGCACAAAAGCTAAAAGTAGACATTTTTTAAGAAAAAAAATCTGTTACACATAACAAGTGGGAACAATAATTTTGTATCATTATGGCAGCACTTTCATTTTTGTATATACCTGTGAGACCATTCACGTTCCAAGATAAAATGGAAAGAGTAGTGAACTATATTAAGAAATGGAGAGTGCAAGTAGCTATGCTACAGAAGACACATTTGGAAAGAACTGAGCATGTGAATTTGATAAAGATTTCAGGATGGTTATTCAGTGGAATATCTGATACAAAGGAAAATGAGAGTTCTTGTATTAATTGCAAGATGGACTCTAATAGTGGTAGAAGAGGGGAAAAAGATAACAGTGGTAGATTTGTAGTAGTAAGGGGGCTGCTGGCATATATCTGTATTGCCACATAAAATTGCTACATTGGCACTGAAGAAAATTCTAGGACAAATAATTGGCTTTCAGCAGGCAGTATTACTTATAGGTGGGGATTGGAAGTTGATTTGCAACATTGAGGATGTTTCTCAAGGGCCTAGAAGGGAAAATATAACAAAAGATGGTAGATTTTTGAAGAAGTTTATGAAAATATTTGTTATGGAAATGAGAGTATTTCCATATAAGGTACAACAACTGGACTAGCTAGACAATTATATTTCACAGGAACATGTTCTTTTAATTGAAAGTTTGGGTATACATCCAATAACCATTTCATATCATGTTTCAATAATAACTAAGATACAATGCGGGGTAGTGAAGTATAAATGACAGACTGGCACTTCTCCACCCATCTGTTAAAAAGACAGGAATTTAAGAAATGACTGGTGGAAATTATTTGGGAGTTTTTAGGGAAGATAAAAATTTCTTCAGATCTTGCTAGGTAGTATGATAAAATGAAAGTGGATTTTATAAATAGGGTAGAATTAAAAGAAAGAGATATGGTAAAGAAGTAGTGAAAATTATGTAGAGGGACTGACAATTTTTAAAGTACTGCAGTTTAAGGGGAATCTCACAGAAAAGTAAGGTAATGCAACTGCAGAGTAGAAAATAAGGGACTGTCTGGATAATAAACATGAATTTAGAAAGACTGCCATTAAGCAGCTCTTTTTTGATAACTCCAGAGCACAAAAACTTTTAGCACAATGACTCTGAAAAGAAAGTACAAAGGGAGCCTCTATCAAGGGAAAATAACCACAGACTCTGTAGGGTTATTAGAAATATTTTGGAAATTTTATGAAAATCGGTATAAAACAGGGAAATGTAGAAATCGAGGAAAAGCACAAATGGAAATATTTATGGAAGAAATAAATATGCCAAGATTAGAAGTAGATGAGGTTCAATTATTAACAGGATAGGAGGAAATGATATAACAAATTTATATATAACTAGTCTACAGGAAAGTCTCCAGGAAAAAGATGGTTTTCCTGTGGAAGTTTGGAAGCCCGTGGGGACGAACGTGATAAAGATCTGAAAGGTTGTGTAACGGTATTTAAAATAAGTTTGGGGGGGGGCAGCAGCATTCTGAAAGAAAGTTGTTGAGGCTGGCTGTAATATGCAAAGATAGTAAAGATCCATCAGACACAGATTCATATAGGTCCATTTTAATTTTAAACTATGAGTATAAGCGTTTGTCTATAATAGCTAAAAGAATGCAAATGTGCTGCCAGAATTGATAGGTATGGATCAGTGTGGTTTTGTGGAGAGGAGGCAAACATTTGACAACATTAATAGAGCAATAATGATCCACAGGGAAGCAGAATGTAATAAAATGCCACTATTGTTAGTGGCTCTTGATGCAGAGAAGGCATTTAACAGAGTAAGCTAGGATATTATGAGCAGGACAGTGAAAGCATTTTTATTCCGTGACACAATAAGATTAATTAGGAGGATGTATGAGGATTCGAAGGTGAAAACTAAAGTGGAGAGAGTCGCATCTGAGAAGTTTAAATGTCTGAACAGAGGAACCAGGTAGGGGTGTCCTCTTTTCCCTTTAATAGCATTATATTTAGAACCATTCATAAAGAAAATAAGGGACTCAGAAATTCAAGGATATAATTTATTTATTTATTTGCATTTGTTTACTGGGATAGTCCACTGGGCCATAACGAGCCATCTTCAGTGGAGGTCCAGGGAGTAAAGCTCCTCAGTCAAGTTAAAATTTATACAGAACACGTATTCATACATTCACGATAAGCTATACAGTAAAAATGGAGAATTATACATTCCATTCGTAGGTTACTGAAATTGCTATACATGAGCAACAATGGTGGATGGAGTGAGCAAGACAAAAATCCTGGTGAATTGTTTGCTTACAACATCAAGGATAAAGTGTTTTTTGCTATAATAAACAAGGGTATAGAGTTAGGATAGATGGGTTAGTCATGTTGCAGTACTAGTGTGAATAGCTGATAGTTATCAAGTCCTCAGATTAAATATAGGTAGCACATGTAGTAGTTAGTAGCATTCTTGCACTTATAGGTAAATACAAGGAGAAGGAGTTATAGCAGAGTAGTAAATAGTGGTGGACTGGCATAGCATCAGGTTTTGGAAGTGAAGTTTTGGCACGTGCATTGCCATAGAGAGGAGAGGTGTTGTCTTAGTGATTTCTTTTAAAGAGGGATGCATTGCTAGTAGTTCTGAGTGATGGAGGGGTGAGTGTTTCATAGTTTAGCAATAGTAGTGGAGGAGAGCATCTAGCCAGCTGAAAGGTTAGGTTTTTTAATATTCAAGAGCAGTTAATTTTCAGAGTGAAGAGTTATGTTAGGATGGTATACAGTAAGGAGAGACGAGAGAGCAGGGTAATTTGATGGCTTAAATATTAATTTTTGGGCAGTGGTTAGTTGTAAGTATGTAAGATAATGGGGGAGTTCTAACCAATTTAGGGTCTGTAGAGAGACGCAGTATTGGGCATTGGTTACAAATTTAGCAATGCTGTTATAACTTGAGTCAAGTTTGAATTTGATGGAGGATTGGATATTGGTGAAGAGAGGAGCACTGTAAAGAAGAGATGGTAGCAGAAAGGAAGAGTCTAGGGATAATTTAGCAGAATGATTAAGAAAGTATTTATGTCTGTAAAGCATGCCCAGTGTTTTTTTGATAGTGTTGTGAATGTGGAGGTCAAATGTAAGATTTTTGTCAGTGATAACACCAAGTAGTTTTGTGTTTGGGACAACCTCAATGATGGTATTGCCTTTGGAGTTAATAGAGAATTGGTCCTTGTTTAGGGAGGTGTTTTTTTTGGGAGTAAATTTTCGTTTTTTGGGCGTTTAGGGCAAGTTGATTATTGGTCATCCAGGTTTCTCTAGAGACAAGGGCATTTTGGATGAGAGTGTAGTTCTGGTGGAGAGTTGGCTATACAGGTGATGGTAGAATCCTCTGCATATTGGATGACTGGACTATGACTAAGAGTAGAGTGAAAATTATTGATGAAGATGTTAAACAGAAGGGGTCCAAGTATGGAACCTTGGGGAACACCAGAGGTTGTTTTAAGGAAGGGAGAGAAGGACTGTTGCCACTTAGTTGATTGTTGTCTGTCTGAGAGGTAGTTAGAGAACCAGTTTAGAGTATGGGGAGAGATACCCAAGTTGGAGAGTTAAGCGAGAAGAAGTGGGTGGGAAACTATATCAAAGGCTTTTGAGAGATCTAGGAAGAGTGATGTGACAGTTTTTCCAGTGTCCTGGGCCTGGTTAACTGTCTCCAAGAAGGAGATGAGAGCTGTGGTTGTGCAATGGTCTGGTCTGAAACCATGTTGAGTGGGAGAAAGGAGATTACTATGAAGCAGGTAGTTAAGAAGTTGGTTGTAAATACATTTTTCCAGGATCTTAGAAATTGGTGAGAGGATAGCAGTGGGTCGAAAGTTAGAGATGTCATTATTACCTCCTCCTTTATGAAGATGGAGAATGTAAGCTTTTTCCAGATAGTGGAAATGTAGTACTCCTGAATGGATCTGTTAAGGAGTGTACTGATTGGATAGGCAATGGTGTTAGCGTAATTGTAGGAGTTCTGATGGAATGTTGTCAGGGGCATTGGTGGAAGGTTTGAGTTTAAGAAGTAATTTTTTTATACTACAGGTTGGTATAGGAGAGAGAGAAAATCTGGGCAGAGAGTGGCTAGAGGCATTTAGTGAGGATGGATTTGAGAGACCTAAGTTGGATTGTAGGAAGTTGAAGGTGAGATTAGCTATAGTATTTATATGAGTTAGAGAGAAGCTATTTCATTGGGTGCATTATCTGGGTCTGGGCAGGGATTATTATTTGAACCTGGATTTAATAAAGAATTGATGGAGCCCCAGAATTTTTTTTGAGTGTTTTGTAGAATAATGTAGTAATCTTTTTTTTATTTTTTGGGACTAGGTGTTTCACCTGGTTGCGGAGCTGTTTATATTGTACTAGGTGAGAGAGATTTTTGTTTTTTTTTTGCCACTGCTCCCAAACTTTATCCCTGGTTTTCACAAGTAGTTTAGTGGGCCTAGTAAGCCATCTGGCATAGTTACGTTTCACTGTCTTTTTCCAGAGTGGAGCTAAATTAAGGATCCTGAGAAATGTAGAGATGAAGAACTCTACAGCATCGTCCAGGGGGAAGGACTTTTAGTGGGTTCCAGTTAATGCTGTGTAATGTTTGGTTGAGGGTGGTTGGATAGAAGTAGAACAAGTCTGTACTGTCCCTATACTTGGTGATTACTTGGTGTTAGGGTACTTTTATGTATTATAAAGGCAGGTTAAGTGATCACTAATACTATTAAGAAGTGTCCCTTTGGAGGAGATTCTGTTTGGTCAGATACCATGATCCAATCGAGGATAGAGCCACCGTTATTTTTGTTGGGTCTAGTTATATTGCTAATTAGTTGGGTATAGTTGATACAGGGGGAATGGTTTTGAGAGAGATGTCTAGCCAGTTGATATCCACATGCCTCAAAATGATTTTCATTTTTTATGTTATTTGTAGTCCAGGCCAGGATTTTCTCTAATATAGGAATGTTATTGCCTGTTGGGATATATAGCACTACAGTAGAGGTTCATGCTGCTGTTCATTTTTAAGTAAGCTATTAAGATTTCTGCTGTGGAAAAGTTGGGAATGGGTTTAGAATATAAGACAATATTAAGAGTGTTCGGGTAAATTAGTGTGATGCCGCCTCCTTTTTTTTTTGCATGGACGATTGGATCTTAGGCAAGTGTAGCCTGGGGGTTAAAATTCTGAGTTTTTAATATAGGGCTTTAACTATGTCTCTGTAATGGCAATAACATCTGGTTTGTTGAATGCAATCCAGGCATGTAAATCAGGAATTTTATTCCTGATACTTTGAAGATTAATGGTACTAGTTCAGGAATCTATAGGAGTTTGGGGGGGGGGGTGGAAGGGGTGGAGATTGGGCCAGGGTTTGGGTTAAAATAAGTGTATGGGAGATTGATGGGTTCTTGTTTCTTTTTCGATATAGGTTGGTATTTTAAATTAAAGTTAGTTTTGTAATTGTCATGTACGTGAAGGATTTTTACCTTGTTTTGTAGGAAGATATCTGTTGCATATAGGCTGGAAGATCAGAGAAGGAGGTATGGGCTGGTCTTTGTGTAGCAGTTATGAATGTAGGTTTGTAGGAAATATCATTTTGTAATGATGTTAATTGTATTAGGAAGAAAAAGGCTAGAGAGAGGCTGAAGAGTAAAATCTTGAAGGTGAGAGGCATGGTTGAGTTGGGAATTATAGTTAGGAGATTAAAGAGGTTAATTCTAGGGATAAAGAAATGTGTAAGTTACATACATACATGCATGCATACATACATATGTTTCAAGCACGGGCATTAAAGCCCTTCTATCTTGCCAATGTGCCAAAACACTTGTTCCCATAATACATGTCCAGGCTGTTCTTAAAAATATCTAAACTAGTACTTGCTTTAATATAATTTGGTAGTCTGCTCCAAGCGTCAGCTACTCTGTCAGAGAACCAATTAGTACACTTCTCATTCCTATAGAATCTTCTACATAGGTTATCTGACGATTCTGTAGTACTTTTTGAGAACCCCATACATTCCCAGTGGTAGTTGTCCCTAAATGCCTTATATACCTGAATAAGATTTCCTCTTAAATATCTGTAAGAAACACTGTACAAGTTCAGATATTTTAGTCTTTCATAATAACTTAGATTTTCACATCCATGGATGCCCTTAGTATATTTCTGCTGTACTCTTTCCAGTTTATTCATGCTTGTTTTCCAGTAGGGTTTCCATATTGTTATTCCATACTCAAGTTTGGGTCTAATATAACTAACAAACAATTACTTCATTAGGTTTCTTTTCCTAGACTTCTTTTTATACAACTTAATAGTTCTATAACTATCATTAGCCAACTGGTTGATATGATTAGAAAAACTCATAGCTGAATCTACCCATATACCCAGGTCCTTAAATGAGTCTACAGCTTCAATCACTGTGTGCTGTATTAAATATTCACCTTTGTCTCCCAAATCTCATCTGCTTAGTTTTTGATGTATTTATCAACATATTATTCTCCTGTGCCCAAATGGTCATTATTTTGTAGACATGCCTTATCTGTAACGCCTGTAATCAGTTTACCCAATTTCAGGTCATCAGCATATAGACTGTAGAACACCTCAGATGAAAAAGTAAGGTCTGAAAGATGCAATCTAAACAAGTAAGGGCCTAGTACAGATCCTTGTGGGACACCTCGTCTGTAACCAAGGATTTCACCTGTCCAGTTGGTGTGTTATACTTGCCATGTCCTATTTGTAAGCCATGCAGCTATCCATCTCATCAACAGTACATCAATACCTAGTTGTACTAATTTATTGATTGTGCATGACCCTGACAAATGCCGAAGTTAAATCTATATAAATCACATCACAGCACAATTTTTCATTCATAGCTGTTATATTGTTGTAGAACATCATGTTACAGGTGGTAATAGATCTTTTTCAACATATGCATGCTGATATATGGTTTCAAGTCCCAACCTATCCAGCATTACCTTCTCCATTATTTTTTCACAACATGAAAGTAGACTTAAGGGTCTGTATGATTCTGAGTTTGTCCTACTCCCCTTTCCCTTAGACAGGTTTAATAAGTGCATGTCTCCAATCTTGAGGAATCTCCCCATATTTATATGACCTTGTGAATAATAGATGTAATGGCAGTGTAAGTACTTGCTTAAGTGTTCTCGGGTCATTGTTGCTTATTCCATCTCCTCCCTGCACTTTGTTTGGATCCAGTTTGCACAGTTCTTTTTCAATATGATCTAATTTGATTCCAGTATCTGGGGTTACCCGGATGTCACTAGGACAACTTTCCACCCGTTTTGTGGAGCCAAACTGTTTTACATAAGATTTTGTAAATATATCTATAATCTGTTGTGTCTGAGAATAAATTTTAGAATCTGCACACAGTTTATCAATTTGTGTATCTTTACTCCCTCCACATCTTGTGTATCTATAAAAAAGGTTTCCTATTATGCTCAATATCTTTATATAAATTTTCTTCAAATTTTTCTTGATCTTGTCTAACACTATGCTTAATCTGTTTGTCCAGCTCGTTTATTTAAGTTTTCAAAGTTGTAGTTCGACCTCTCTTCCATTTCTTATATTTGTCTCTTACCTTAATCAGGTATCTTGTTCTTATGGAAATATACTCCCTGATGTTGCGTGCCTAGATCCTGATGTTAAAACATTTTTTGACTTTTTGCACTCAATTTCTCTTTAAAAACTTTCCACATTCCATCTGCAGTTTTTTCCACTGAACACCTCACTCCAGTTAGTTTTATATAGTAACTGTTTTGCTTCTCTATAATCTGTAATTAACCTTCTGTGCATTGGCTTAGATTTCAGTTTGGCAGAATTATCTAGCAACAAATTAACCTTTATGACCCCATGATCACTGCACATCACTGGTGGTAAAACTTGACTTGAAGTTGCAGTACTTTCTTTGGGAAGACAAACAATATCTAGTACATTCCGTCCCCTGGTAGGTTTTTTTACAATTTGAAGCATTTGTTGTTCCTGAATATAGTCTGTGAATAATTTCTTTACTGACTTTGTTGAATCAATAGTATTCCAGTCTGTTTCTGGTAAATTTAAATCCCCAGCTAATATTATTCCCTCCTGTGTTTCATGTAAGAAATGTATGAATTCCTCTAGGTCATCTGCACTTGACTTTGGTGGTCTGTACACTCCAACAATTGTTGTATGTTCCAGGGTTGTCTTTGACACAGTTACACAGTCTGTATATTGGTGTTATCATTGAACATGTAATAATCACAAGTCTCATAGCTATCTTTAATCCCTATCATAACACCTCCACCTGATTTTTTGTTAGAATGTCTGTTACAGTAAAAACATTTCTACCCTGACAGAACAGGTTTCCAGTCATTGTTCTTTAACCATGTTTCACAAACGATAACATCAATCTTTTGGGAACGTAGAAAATTTTCTAATAAAAAAAATCTTTATTATTAATGCTTGTAGCAATAACAACCATCAGAGATGCTTCAAATGTTGCTATCTGTGAAGTGTTACATTTTTGACCTGGCAAAAATCCTGGCTAGTGTTTGTCAAGTATTGCAAAATATCTCCTGCAAAAATTCTCTTCCCTGATCTAGACAAATGCACACCATCCTGTCTGAACACGTGCCCAAAAGAAGGCTTGGATGCTCTACACGTTTCCATTTTTTAAAACAGGACATTTTTTCCATGTAGGTGTTTATCCAAAAAATCTTTTCATTCACAGTGACCTGACTATCCTTTCTGTAGGTGATTTGTGAAAAATATGTCCTAACACCAGTACAAGCTATACTATCTAGGAGGGCTGTCCGTTCCCAACTAACAGTCAAAGAATCTTTTTGGTGACATTTGTACCAGCATGAATAAAAACAGATCCATACTTCCTTACATTAAGGCATTCCAAGGCTTGTTTCACATCTTCTATTTTTGCTCCTGGCAAGCATAACACTACTCTATGTTTATTATCATCTCTGCAAATATAAGTATCAGTTCCTCTAATAACTGAATCTCCAATTACAAGAATATCTTTGCGGACCATCTCTGAAGAATCTTCAGCTTCTAATACAGTCATTTCTGCTCTATCAATTGTTACGAAGGATAGATCTTCATCACTATTAGTCTTGTTAATTCCACTGTTTTCATTGTGTATTATATTCTCATCTAGTTGGCATTGTAAATCCACAGCTTGAGCCATGTAGTCAACATCTGTCTTTCTCTTCTTTTTTCTTACAATAATGTTCTTCAATCCTTCCACATTCAGTTTTGATTTCTTCCTTTTCACCTGCCCCTTGCCTCTTTTTTTCTACCTTTTCCATTGAAAAGGTGATGCCCTTTTCTGTAGACTGAGGGTTTTCTGATAGACAGATGTCTTCATTCCCTGTCATCAGTGTGTTACATAAAGCAGAATCCTTTTTATTGCGTATTCTCTTTACTTTGCAGTGATTAGTCAGTTTCTTTTTCTTCCTTGTTATTTGTTGAGCACGTCTTCCTTTCTTTCTTTTTTGTTTCCTTCTAAACAAACTGGATCCTCAGATTGCTGAGTACTTGCATCCACAATTCCATAGTTCCATAGTATAGTACGTAAACTGAGATTGGGCTGGCTAGTAAGAAAATAAAGGTAGTTGGAGATTTAAGTATGATTTGGATTAGGGGTTAAGTTGGTAGTAATGTGGGGAGAGGTTTGTTAGGGTGAGTTATTCTGATAGTATGATGGGGTTAAATTGATAGAAAGGAGTGGACGAGTGTGATTGGATGGTTCTAATTGTGGTGGAGTTATGGATAGGATAAATGTATTTGGATGGGGGTAGGTGGGAATGTGAGTAGGGTAGGGGAGCAGAGTGAGCCCGAGCGCAGCAAAGGGTGAATGGAGCGGGCTGGCCCTGGCCCTACATCTTGGCATTGAAAGATAAAAACAATCAGTAAGGTGAGTTACCATTGACAATATCTGTCCATTATGAAAAATAAAGTTAAAGTACAGCAATTGGGTTCCATAAGAAGAGAAGATACAGCAGTAGGGGTCCAGTTAGTGGGCAGGAAGAAGCACCTAGGGTGGGGAAAAAGGTGGGGGATGTAGAGAGAGGAGAAACCAGATAGAAAAGTAACTAGCTAAACTGAGATAGCCCAATTCTTATGAACCTTTTAAGAATGGCTGCAGGGGTTTATTAGTAGTAATTAGAAGGGGTTATACTGTGGAGAATAGATATATAAGGGGGGGTACGTAGAAGTAAAAAGGGATTAGAGTAGGGAGAGGTGATGTACGAAGGGAGCCACTAGTACAAAGACAGAGGATGAGCGAGGTACTTAATTAATTTCTAGTCACATACATTAACTGTAGATAAAAACAGCAGATCATGCTAGGAGGTTTGAGCTTCCGCTGGGATAAAGGTCACAACTGTTCTTTGAGTTGCACCTTAACTTGGGACTCACTGGTATGAACTGCTAGGTCAAGGAAGTCAAAGAGGGGTGTGCTTCTTAATAAAAAGGGAGAAAAAATATATTTAACAAGGTGTAAAAAGATTTAAGACACTGGTTCACTTAGTAGCTATGCACCTTGGTAGTTAGTGTGAGTGGAGTGAAGACATGGCAGTAGCTAGAAATAAAAAGGGGGTAGCACAAGGTGGTGGCACTGGAGAATAATGGAAAAGGTATAATAAGTAGAAAAGCATGGATGGGAGTGGAAGTGGCGCTGTGAGAAGAAGAATGGATGAAGTATGTAGTGGGTGAGGTTGAATGGAGGTAATGGCGTAAAAAGAGAAATATAGCAGAGTAGGTAGCAGCAGTACAGTTGTTAAAATACCGTGGAACAATAAATACAGTAAGCCAGGTAGTGCCTACAGATAGAGGTTAGCAATAATCAAACACAGCATACAATTAACCTGAACTGACTAATGTGCAGCAGACATAGTTTGGATCGTCTGTTCACAAAACTAGTGAGCTTACAGGAAGAACGATTTGAAAGAAAAATCTTAATGGCTACAAATATCTTTGCATTACATATAGGGAAAAAGAAAAATAATAGTCCTGCATCAGTAATATAAGGCAGAAACAACCACAGTTAGGTAAATATGATACTGTAGCATCGCAATGATTGAGTGTAACATATAGAGTTATAAGCAGGCAAGCCAGTGCTTAGCTTGGAGGCAACACTTCAAAAACAGTTGTTGTTTCACATATCCTGAAAAGTAGTACTAAATACCTTATAATAATTTGAAATATTGCACCCACCACAGTACCAGTTCTGTTTTGGTAAAGATATCTTGTATATCTTAACACAAGCAGTACGGTAAGGATAAAGGAAGAACTTTTGCTATCCTTATTAGGGTTTACTATGTATCTCCACCTAGTGGGCAGCACTCAGATATGTTATGCACTGAGCAGCTTAGGCAGTAGAGGAGGTAGCCCCTTAAAACCTAAGAACAGCATACAAATATGTGTTGTTCCCAAGCTTTATAAGACCCACATGCAAAGGTTTAATGCACGGCATAAGGTTTCATAGTACTTGTGAAATTCTATACAATATATATATAGCTTTAGATGCCGTAAACACCACAGTATAAATGCAGCAATGGGTCTAGAGTTTATATGACATTGTCACAGCTACTACTTTACAGATGCTGTAGCAAAAGGATATGATATTATACAGCTACAATTTATACTAGTTAAGAAAGTCTGATTAATGCAGCAGAAACCAAAGGTATGAGCAGTGACGCACTCACTGTATCAAAATGTTTGCAACCTACAAGCAGTTATTAGGCATGCATAAGTTATACAATTTTTAGACAGGAACAGAAATTATAGAAATAGAGCACTAATAAACATTGGCATTTACATAAGCGCTGGCAGCATTAGTATTTGGTATATTAGCAATAATGCAATTCTCCTAGATGTTTTTTGGCATTTGTACATCATCTAAGGAGAGGATACATACAAATAGGGGAAAGAGAAAAAGGTGCCAAAAAGGCAATGATTTTTTAAAGGGTGCAAGGCATCATGGGATGTCTTGTATGGTTAGTAAGTCAGAGGGTGGGTAGCAAGGAAAGAATTGGGTGAAAAAATAAAGAAATAGGACTACAGAGAAAAAACTGGGAGGGACAGTGTTTAAAGGCTGGCCCTGAGCGTATATCTTGGCATTGAAAAATAAAAATAAAAACAATCATTTTAATTGGTATAGTACTATAGAAAAGTTGACTTTATTTGCAGATGATATTATATTGTACCTGATAAAACCAAAAGAGAACATCCCAGTGTTATGGAGCATTGTGAGACAAGTCTTTTCAGGATATAAAATTAATGAAGAAAAAACAAAGGCTATAGCTGTAAACACTGTACCAACACACAAATTAGTTCAGCAGTACCCTTGTATATGGGACATGATAAAATGAAGTACTTCAGAGTATGGGTTAAAATGGATTCTGTTATGGCAGCTAAAGTATGTGGGAGGAGTCTAAATAAAAGAAAATACAAAAACTGAGGAACTAGAAGATCTTCTTTGTGGATATGGATAACACGATACAAACAGTAAAACTGATTTTAGTCCCTTTAGTTTTATACACAGGTCAGATATATTTTTAGCAACCAAAGAAGATGCTGTGGATAGCAATTCATAACAGAGTTGAAGGATTTTTTCTGGGAGCATAAGAGGGCAAGAGTCAAGTGGGATAAGTTGATCCTTCCGATAGAACAAGGTCGATTGGGATTACCTTGTTTGAAGGGATATTTTAGATTTACACAGTAAAGCCCCTATACATAACTCTAGCAGAAAGCTATAATTCAGGGTGGAAAGGGATGATGATGATGGAGATGGTGGGTGGAGCTCAAGAAATAAGGAAAAGGTTGGATTTTGGGTGCAGATCTTTAAGGAGAATAACAGCCATGCAAGATATTATAATCATAAAGCAGCAGAAAATATTCTAAAAACAAAGCCAACCAGGGAATGGAGAAAGGAGATTCTGCATGTAGGGATGACTGCAATTAGGGGTACTGAGAATAGGCAAGAGGGGGTAGGGATTTACTGGAGAAAACTGGCAAAGGAACCAAGTACTGGGAGCAGATACTTAGATAGGAAAAGGAAATAGAATGACAAGAGGCCAGAAATACATTTAGACCAAAGGCTAAAGACTGCCTTCTCTATCAAGGACTGATATCAGCGTATAGGCAAAGAGAAAGGGATATAGGATCCTAAGTGAAAGACCAGAACTGATAGAGATTTTAGTTGAATCTAGAACAGAAGCTGTTAAAAAAAAAAAGGTATAATTAGTGGGCATAGAAAATATTGCATGCTAACTGTAGGAATTAATCAGAGGAGGTTAGAAAAGATTGGGAAGAGAGGTTTGATAAGCAATTCACAAATATGCAACAAAGTCTAGAAGATTTAGGATTTTTGCTTGAAAGTGTTTGCGTAGGTATTTTTATATCCCAAGCAGATTCCAAAGAAATTTTCCTCGGGCAGATTGCAAATGTTGGAGGTGTGATGGGAAAGAAAGAGGTAATTGTGAACATATTCATTGGGAGTGTAATGAGTTGGCAGGCTTTAAGAAATCCCTGCAGACTACTCTGTCAGAAATACTGGGTGAGCAAATTGGTGTAAGTCAGGAAACAAACTATTTTTGAGCTGGGATATAGGACCTGAATTGACTAGATATAGTAAGGCCTTGCTAAGTTTTAATTCTGGTAGCTGCCAAAAAAACAGTTATTAGAAAATGGAAATCAAAGTTCAAACCAGCATTATTTCAAGTAGTAGATCCAGTAACAGAGATAAGAACTTAAAGTGGGATCTTTAGAAAAGGGTAGGAACAAATTACGTAGAAAAAATGAGAAATGTGGGAACATTACGTGCAGAGTAATGTTTTGGTGGAGGAATGAGATTTAAGGGAAGGCAGGAATTGAGTGAGCTATGTAATGCTGAATTGACAGTTTTGTAACTGAGAATATGCCAGTACAGTTTGTTTTCATTTATATAAATGTATGATTGCCCATGTCAGTAATTCAATAAAGATGATTAAAAAAATAATTCTTGACAGAGCCAAATCCCAAAATAATGGTGTGACAAAGGCTTTGCAAACATGAATCATTTTTTAAATAGCACTGTGAATCACTTAAAAATAACAGATTCTACATCAATACCTGACAAGTAAACTATCAAGTGTGATCACATCACTGCAGAGAAAAGGGGAATAGGATCTCCATTTCCACCTTAATCAGTCAACCAAAAGGTCTTCAGTATGATTGTAACCTACAGCCTTAATTCACTTTTTACCTTCTTATTTAACCCTTACAAGTTCATAGAACCTGTTTTCCTCTGGCCATAATCAAATATGCCTTATTGCCCAGTTGAGCTTTTATTTCACCTTATTTTGACCTTTTGTTTAGTACGGGCCAGACTACTCAGTACAGTAAGAATGAGTGTTCTATTGTATTGTGTTGTCTTGTTTCAGATTAAAACATTACACTGTAGCTCTGTCTGCCTGAGTCTATTGCACATTGCTTGTTTATTAAAGATTCCATGGCAGTTATTTCAGTAAAAGTAACAAACATATAAGAATATCCATGATCATATCCCAGCATCAAATTACAGACAAAGTGTATGCACTAACTGTGCAAATACTGCCTTGCTTGGCTGGAATGCATTAGTTAGCCACCTTGAGTTACACCAGTATGGAAATGGACCCTACCTAGACTAAATAGTAGTGGTAAATGCTGACTGCACAAATGGCCACCTCTCGTAAGTGTTCAGTACCCATATCAGAATAATACAGCATGGACATGCCTATACACCTGTATCCGCAAATGTGCAGCAAGAAAATGATATGCACATATGGCATGAAGTTTGGTTCAAATGCCTGTATATGATGATTTAGTCTGGAATTTGGTGTAGATAGTTAAAGCCATGAACTGTGGTTCATATGATACAGGGTTTGATTCCTTCAGCCATCGTTTATATTTTATATGACCTCGAGCAAGTCACTTAACCAGACATTGCTCCCAGGTCGCCCCTGAGAAGGGACAGGGTGTCCAGCAGGCATTTCTAGTAAACAAATGGGTATTTATTTATACTTGAATTCATTATGGTAAGTTACTGTAAGAGATAAATAGAAAGCAATGCTTGTAGTTAGGAATAGTTCCCGCACCAGCACCTTACAGTTAATGGTAATTAATTTGCAGCACACCCAGGAGGCCTAAAACAGCAACGAATGGGGAAAGTGATAATGGGGCTATGAATGCATATCAGAAAAAAATGTTACATACATTAATGGAAGAGTAGCAGAACAGTCATTACATGGGTGCTTAACATCATTCATTACTCATGAATGCAAGTAAGGAGTCATTTTTTTTCATTCTGTGATTATGAGAACAAAATCATGTGATAGTGTATTCATCTTCTTTGTTACTAGCACTGCACAGAATTACGTTAAATCTTATTAAAACAATGAGTGAGAAGGTCACTGAAAAAAACAATCAGTAAAAAGAAAATGAAAACTCCAGCAACGCTAGAACTTCCAGTGAGAAACCTCCCAAACCTCTTGTATCAGAGGCACATGGGATATATGCAAATGATCCTTATGAACATCAGATGTTTCAGCTAATTGGCAATTCTGAATGCCCATGACTTGTTTCGTCGTGTTACTGGACAATTTTAGGCCATCAGAATGTATTATGATGCAGTACATACTGTTGGCTGCAGTCCCCAAAATCTTGCATTCTATGGTAATGTTTTGCTTTTTATGTGTTCAGACAGTATATCACAGCAATACCAAATGCTGAAAAAAGCACAGAGAAGACAGCTTTGTGTGTGTGTGTGTGTGTGTGTGTGTGTGTGTGTGTGTGTGTGTAAGTATTTTATTAAAAAGTACTGTTTTCTCCTTTTTCCCTACAAGTACTTACTACTTCACATTTTGCACCTTATGGCAACTTAGAGTTATGTTTGTGTTTTTTTTCTCGATAACTGCATACCAAATGCAAGAAGTACCCAGAAGTGCTTTGTGCTTTTAAAGATGTGTGGAACCCCTATCACCAAAATGAAAGGGAAGTACAGCAGGATAATGTGCACTGAATAGGGTCAAGTTTAGAGAGAGAGAGTGGGATTTTGGATGCAGGCCTTTAAGGGGAATAATAGTAACCATACAGAATATTGTATTCATAAAGTAGCAGAAAGTATTCTAAGAAATAAACTAATATGAGGATGGAGAAAGGAGATTTTGCCAGTAGGGATGACTGCAAATAGATGCAGAAAATAAGCAAGAAGGGGCTGGAATTTATTGGAGAAACTTGGCAAAGGAACCAAAATATTGGGAGCAAATAACTCAAGCAGGAAAGGGAATATAGTGGGATGAGCCATTTGGATTGCAGGTTATCGACTGCCTTCCCTACCAGAGCTTGATCTCAGAGTACAGGTAAAAAGAAAGAGAGAGGAGGATTTTCAGTGAAAAAAAAAAACGCTCTGGTAGAGTTTTTAATTGAATCTGAAACAGAAGCAGCTGTTAAAAAAAAAAAAAAAGGACTTAGTAAGGCATATAACAATATTGCATGACAACTGTAAGAATAAATCAGAGGAGGTTAGAAGAAAGACTGGAAAAGCAATTTACAGGAAAGCAATGGAAAGACATATGTGTGGCTCCCAAGTATGCAACCAAGTCCAGAATGTTTAGAATCTTTGGTTGGAAGTGTTAGTGTAGGTAATTTTATACCCCAAGCAGACTTTCAAAGAATTTTTTCCTCAAGTCGCTAGCAAATGTTGGAGGTATGGTAGAGAAGAAAGAGGTAACTGGGAATACATATTTTGGGAGTGTAATGAGTTGGCAGATTTTAAAACTTCCCTACAGACTACACTGTCAGAAGTATTCAGTGAGCAAATGGCTGTAAGGAAGTCATTCTTTTGAGGTGGGATACAGGATCTCAGTTGCCTAGACGTAGTAAGGCCTTGTTAAGTTTAATTCTGTTGATTGCCAAAAACCCAGTTACTAGAGAATGGAAATCAAAGTCTACACCAACTGTATTTGAGGTATTGTATATTATAAAAGATGTAAGAGAACTGGCAGAGGGATCTTTAGAAAAGGGAAGAAGCAAATTACACAGAAGGAAATGGAAATTGTGGGAACAATTCATGCATGTTCAAGAAGAGGAATGAGGTATAAGGGAAGACAGCAATTCATTAATTTTTTGTGATGATGAACTGATGATTATAGCAAAGAAAATATATAATGTATATTTTAGTGTATGTTTATGCCTGTGTCTTAAGTGATAATGTTGTAAAGGTGTTTAAAATATATATAAAGAATAAATGTATCAAGAATAAATCTGGTAGGGGCGGAGCTTGGATGGCAGTCTGAAGGCAACACTTTTTGGAGATCCATAAAACTACTTTAAGTAACAGGAAAATTATTTTTTTAGAAAAAAAAACACTGTCCCTTATCTTTACTACCAATATACCAACTTTGGAATATATTCATCAAAAATTTCCTGTCAGAAATATCTGGAGTTTAAAGCTGTTTTGGGAAAAGAGTGGTTCAAAGAATTCTCTTGCAGAAACTACTCTGAGGACTACTCTGAGGAAAGAAATCCAGTTGATGTCCTCTACTCTACAAGAGGTATCTTTGAAAATGGACAATTTCAAGGACAACTTAGAACATCTAAGAGAAAGTTGTCATAAATAATCTGAAACCTTTAAAGAACGACTACAGCAACATCAAACCAAAATATTAAACATTGAAGAGTCTCTGTCTGATATAGATGGAAGGCTTAGAGAGGAGGAGGTACAAGTTGAATTTCTTCAGCAACAGAGTAGGTGGCTTACCAATAAGATGGATGATCTGGAAAATAGAGAAAGGAGATCTAATGTAAGAATTTTGGGTTATCCGAGAAGTCTGAAGGGGATATTTCATTTCTTAATTCCTGGTTACCTGACTTCCTAGCTCTAAAGGAATGATTCTCTTATGGTATAGAAAGAGCTCATAGAGCTATTGGGAAACCTATTCCTTCATCATCTACATCCACACCCAGATCTGTTGTAGTAAAAGTCCTCTCTTATCTTGACAAAGAACAAGTTCATAAATGTGCTTGGAGGAAAAGTCCACTGAAGTATAAGCAGAACATAATCAGATTTGATAATGACTATTCCTTTAGAGTACTGGAAATGAGAAAAAAAGCTTGGCCACTTGTGAAGCTACTCAAGCAAAACAAAATAAAAGCCCAACTTGCATATCCTGTAAAAATAAGGATTTTCTATTCAAATAATATGAGGACATTCAATGACACTGAGGAGGCAATTACTTTCATCAAATACAATAATATAATGACAGTTCCAGAGGAGATGGATTGGTCTTCATCTGCTTAACTGAAAAGATCCCCTGAGAAAAATACTTGGATTGATATGAAGAAAAAAAAGCAAAGAACTGATACAAAAAGTACTACTTCTACTGTTTCTCTCAAATAATCTACTAAAACTAAAAATTCTTTCTAAAGATATCAAAGTATGTATAATCTAATTATTTTTTTCAGGTATTCACAAATTTCCTTTCTTTATAGTTATTAATTTTATATAAATACTTTAGGTTTATTTGTTAACTTGTATACAACCGTCTGATGACCACAGTCTGACATTGCTATTTCACATTAATTGGGAAGGGGAAGGGTAGAAATGCGATGTTTGGGAATGATGACTGATAAAAGTTCTTGAACATTGAAACATAACAGTGAATCTACATAGGATGTTCTGTTCTCGTTAGCAAATCATTGCTAAATGGCTTATGAATTTAAGGATACATTTTTATTTTAATTTTGTAATGAAATAAGTCCTTCGGTTAAATTTGATTGTATGTAACAGCCATGGAATCATTATATCAAGCGCAGCTTTGATTTTTCAGTTAAACTTTTTTTCTTTTTTTTTCTCTTCAAAATGTTTATTTTTTAACTCAAGACTTGTGAACAACTATCACTGTATAACCCACAAGCATGCAAATGTGCTTTATTACATTAATTTGAACACACAATACACGTTTCTTTCCCACACACACAAGTTACATCCCCTTTGGTTCTATCAGTGCCTTGTTTAACACATAACTTATTGCTAGATGCAGTAACAAAACACAAAGGGTAAGCAGAATGCTACGATGTCTAATGGTTAAATTTCATGTACTCACTTTACCTCTTCGTATAGTGTGGGTAATCTTTCTGCATAACCTACTGTGTATTCCACACCTCCTTCACGTTAACCCAGTGAATATTATTTCTAAATATTGAGGGAATCTCGTCCTGTCATTCATTACTTCCTGTACGATATTGAAGGGAAACATGTTAGTGACGTGTTTGTACTTGCTCCTATGCACTTCCTCATTGCCTTAAAGAGACAGTAGATGTCTTAATTTGCTTAACTTTGATGAACATAATACGTTTCAAGAGTTATGATGCAAGAAATTTTAGATACATGAATATATTTGGAATAAATTTATCTGTCATCGCATATATTCAGTGGACATTATACTTATGTTAACTAGCTAGGGAATCCAGGTAGTAAACTTAAAAATAAACATTGCACATACATTTGAGTCCATATGGACATAGACAGTAAAACAGAATTATCTAACAATAGATTCCTTTAATAAGATATATTCAAAGATTGACATGGATTACACATGACTTGCTTAACAAATAAAATAAGAATGTGACCTTATGGTCCTTGTATTTTATCATAGCCAGTTTAGTAATAAGGAAAGACTTGTAATGATTTGGGAAGCAACTACATGTTCAAGTGAATAAAGATGTGTTAGGTCTCAGCTAGTTTTCATTCTTCTATTGTAGCGTGTACTATGAGAAATTTTATAACTGAAGCATTATGCTATAATTTTGGGTTTGCAGGTGTGAAGCCCATTGCTGAGAATATTTTTTTAGGTATGCTTCTTCGTTTAGTCAAATTATTCTAAAGTAACAGGACTGCATATTTAATGGTCGATTTTTCCCCTTTGGGGAACAAACCACGTTGGAAAGCCTCTAATATTAGGAACATGACAGAGTGGATATCCCACTTTCATTTCAATGGGTGGCATCATTTTAGAGTACACTTTACTGTCCTTGATCTGTTAATGCGAAGCAGCATTAAAATATATTGAATTTTCTGCTTAAATATTATATGTTTGTAACCTGTGACTCTTGTTTATATTAGGATAGAAAACTGATATTTAATCACATGCTTTAAACTGATTAGGGTTCACTCCTAATTAGTGACAAACTAATTCACTATTTGGAATATTGTGTAATGTAGTAAGTAAGATATGTTTTACTCTTGTATACAATCTGTCTTGTACAACAGCTTTCTAATAGCATCTGTATGCAGTAGAGGGTTTTTTTTTACGGTCAGATTACTATGACCTCTGCTGTTAAGCTATCGGGTGAAGGTAGATATTTTAGAAAATAATCTGGTTCACTGTTTGTGGGGAGAGTGACTGGTACTGTTTCTTCTCTCTAGTCATACTGCAGAGGGTAAAGAGTTGTGGAAGTAAGCATTTGCTTGCTAATGTCCTGAAAATGACTTATAGATAATAGATGATATCATTCCCAAATATTACCGAAAGAAAATGAGATTCTATAATAAACACACTTTTGTGGCACATAATCTAGAGTAAATTAGATAAAACAATTCAGTAGAGGAGGGCTTTGAAAAGATGCATTTCTCTCACTCTGAATCTAGTTGTGGTAATAAATAAAACTGAACCTATTTGTTAAATAAAAAAAGGAAGGGAGAGAAAGGGAGGAAAAAGAGAAAAAAAAAACAATTTTAAATGCACAAGATTAATAAGCTTTGTCTCTAGATAAAGGTGAAGAATCACCATTATGCTGGTAGAGTAATGGAAGGTATTATAGGATACTATTGACTAGTATTAAATGTCATTAGATCTTCAATTCAAAGGAAAAGAAAAATTATAAGTAAGTTACTACAAAATAGCAGTAGCCTGGGCTTATAATTGATACTACTGATAATATATCATGTTATGTAGTCCTATCTCACCTCCATTATTACGTGTGGGTTCAGAGCCGATCCTCCGCTCCAACTCGGCTGCTTAGAAAACATCTGATTGGCTCGTGGCTAATAGGTATACCATGATGCATGCGCACATTCCCCAGATCTTGTTTGCCGTGTCTTCAGTCGGAAGCTTCTTTTGGTTGGCCGTGGCTAAGTGATTTAGGTCTTTATTATTCTGCGTGTTAGAAGTTTTTAGCTTTGTGTGAAGTGCTTTTCTTATTGCTGATAGCCTTCTTATGATACTGATTTGTGTCGTATTAACCGGACCTGACTTTTTACTAGATTTGACTTATTTCTGCCATAAAATTCTTGGGCCTGTTGGCCTTTTGTGTGTGTTTCCCGTGAGTGTGTGCTTTTAGACTAAACCGTTTTACTTAAAGGTACTAGTCTGTTCCCTTTTCCTTTACACTAAGTTAGTTTAAGTTAGAGAACGTAATAAAACTTCCCTTTGTTATTTGTTGTGAGAATTAGGGCTAGATCTGTTTGTTAGAAGATCTAGTTCCTCTCTTGTTGAGTGAGTGTGTTGGTTGTTTCTTCAGTCGCCTGTACTGAGAGTGCAATTATGTCTAAAGAGCATAAACAGTCAGGATTTAAAAAGTGTACTAAATGCTCTCAAGAATCCGCGGTGGTGGTGCTGCGGTAACGTTGTCGCCTCACAGTAAGACACTGACCGGTTCGACTCTCAGCTAGAGCGTCTTCTGCTTGGAGACGTGCGTAAATGGGCGTACCTTCGTTAAAGGATGTGCGTTAGGGCTGGCAACTCAGCACGTAAAAATCAACTGCCAATCATTAGCGGACCGGAGTTCCGCTGTGGCGACCCCTAACCGGGAAAAGCCGAAAGACACAACAACAACTAAATGCTCTCAAGAAATATCCATCACTGATGGACATAGCATCTGTGTGTGCTGCTTAGGGGCCACACATCTTCAAGCGACTTGTCTCTCTTGCCATTCCTTTAGTCCTAGAGTGTTCCAGGAACGGAAGAATAAGCTGATTCTAAAAGGCTTGTTAAAACCTTCCTTCAAGGAAGACTTGGCCAGTTCGTCCTCCTCTGCTAGGTTGCACTCTTCTAGTAAAGATAAGGGCAAGACCTCAAAAAGGCCTTCTCCAGCCTCAACGTCTGTCTCTGAACCTCCACAGAAGTTACCTAATCGGAGATGGCCTGTCTCTTCGGCTCCACTGTCCTCGGAGCCGATCGAGATTCTGGACACTGACATTGCAGTATCCGCACTAAGTGCTTTGGTGCCGATCACTAGCATTCCTTTTCAGAGCCGGTCTACAGACATTCCACTGGTCTCCCCTACTTTAAAATCACCTATATTGCAGAGAGTGAGGTCTCCAACACTGTCCTCCAGATCCTCCAGGAGCTTTTCTGAAGAACACATCGAGAGAGTGGTGCTCAGACTCCTTAAGTCGTCGGCCTTGCCAAAATTTTTATCGGTTCCAACCACTTCTGTCTCGGAGCCGACTCCTGTTACCAACCTTGCTCTTTTTCCTCCTCCAACCCAGATTGGGCCTTTGGAGCTGATGCTGTTGGTACCGACTATAGTGGTGTCTTTGGCTCCAGCACCCTGGGTGGTTGTCTCAGAGCCAAGCTCCGCTGCGACACTGTTGGCGCTGTCCGAAGTGTCTAGGGTCCGAAGCTCTTCGGTCGAGCCCGAGGGGGGCACTTCGAACCGAACCTCTTCGGTGTCGAGAATTCCTCTTGGTGCGTCGGCCAGAGTGAGCTCAGACCCTACATCATTCTCTGAGCTGATTCCTTTGGAGCCATCGGCACCTACGCTCTCCTCAGAGCAGGGACATTATTGAGATCCAGAGGAATCGGTCTTCGTGAAGATGAGGAGCATGTTGGATAGTTCATCCGTACCACATAGGAGTACCGATGCTATACTCCCTCAAGCGCCGACTACGGTCTCAGCATCTTCTCTCCCCCGGGATTGTAGAGACTCACAGCCACAGGACCCCCATTTGGGTGGTCCCCGATCTTCCAAGACCTCCCCAGAAGACCACGCTGAGGAGCTCCCTCGGAAGAGATCATGTAAGAGGAAACATGTAGACTCCCCTGATGAGTCTGTCACATCTGACACTGACCTCGAGTCGGAGGTGTCCCCTAAGTCATCCTCTGAAAATGTCTCCTTTGCAGACATTTTGGAGATCCTCAGGCAGAGAGGAGGCTGGCCCACCGTTACCCCTTCCGATGATGAGTCAGTGTACCTGAAGGCTTTTGGGTCTCAACCCTCAGCTTCATGGGTGTCTCCTCCATTTGATGAATTACTAGATCTTGTGAGTCAGAAACCATGGCAGATTCCTGATGTCGTGGAACCGGTCCCCAGGAGGCCGAATAAATTTCTCTCCGCCCCTAAAGACAGAGTTTTTATCCAAGGGTTTACCTGTTGATGCCATGGTGGTGGCAGCGGCCACTAAGAAGGAGCTAGCAGAGACGACTTCTTCTATCCATCCACCTAATAAGGAATCCCGAATGATGGATAGGTACGGGAAGCGTATCTTCTCTTCAGCGGCTTTTACACTCCGATCGCTGAACTATCACATTTTACGAGACTTCAGAGAGATCTCCTAAAGGAGTTAGGAGATGCTCTTCAGGGTACCTCTACTGAAGCAGTCCCATCTACAGTGTCGGCTCAGTTGGCTACCCTCACATCTATTGTTAACTCCTCCATGCGACTGATCTCATATGCAGCTGATGGTGTGAGTAGGGCGGTGGGTTCAGGAGTCTCATTAAGGAGACATTCCTGGATGCGTCTGTGCAACTTTGCTGAGCCTTTCAAGTCTACATTCACCAATGTTCCCATGGACGGATCCTGTCTTTTTGGACCCAAGGTGAAAGATACCCTCACCAGGTGTGAGCAGGAAGAAAGAGACTCTCTGCCATGGGAGTCTGTTTTACCATTCCTTCTAGACCTTACCCTAAAGGTCAGAAGAGCGGCAAAATGTGGTTCAAGAAATCAGAGACCATTCCAGGACACACAAGGTGATTCCTCTTTCAGAGGCAGGGGAGGAGGAAATAATGGTAGATGTCGCCCTAGAGGCAGGGGAGGCCCACAAAATCAGGGAAGTCACGATTCCTTTTGTGACCGTCCCTATCAGCGTTCCTGATGTGGAACCCGACTGTGCGTCTCTGGAGCCGGTCAGGGGTCGCCTGTCCTTGTACCCAGAAGCCTGGCTAAATCTCACTCGAGACAAGTGGGTACAAGACATTATTACAAGAGGTTACTCTATACCCTTTTCCCTTCCACCACACCCTCCCAAAAGGATCCCAGATGTACCACCCAATCACAGGGATCAAGCTGCTATAGAGAGAGAAAAGCTGCTAATAAAAAGAGTCATCCAAAAGGTCCCAACAGACCAGACAGCATTTGAAGTATACTCCAGGTTCTTTTTAGTTCCAAAAAGAACAGGGAACTGGAGACCCATCCCAGACCTCAGCAGGTTAAACGAGCATGTAAAGAAGCCCAAGTTCCGAATGGTCACTCTACAACCCATACTCCCTTTGTTGGGGCGAGACAGCTGGATGTGCTCAATAGATCTCCAGGATGCCTACTACCACATAATGATGGACAAAGCATCAAGTAGCTACCTACGCTTCTGGCTGGGAGCCAATCATTACCAGTTTCGGGCGCTGCCCTTTGGTCTCACCACAGCCCCCCGGGCGTTCACCAAGTGCATGGCAGTAGCCACAGCTCATTTGCGGCTTCAGGGAATACAGGTATTTCAAGCTCTGTTCCCAGCTGTGAATCTCGATAAACTGGGAAAATTTCTCTATTTTGCCCACTCAGTCCATAACTTTTATAGGCGCAAACATAGACACGGTCGATATGACAGCCAGACTACCTACAGACAGAATACAGAATCTTGTGCTACAAATTTGCAGGATACTTCCCCTTCAAAAAGTCAAAGCGAAGGTGGTGTTGCAGCTTCTCGGAACTATGGCGGCAACCATAACTTTAGTACCCTTAGCAAGACTACATATAAGAATACTCCAATGGCTCCTGTCATCCCAGTGGTCATTTCAGCAGTTGCCTCTACATCATCAGATCCTGATTACAGACTCTTGCAAAAAGGACCTAAGCTGGTGGAGTCAACCAGGTCATCTTGGGACTCCCTTTGTACCGTACCAACCCGTTGCCACCTGTGACCATGGATACCTGTCAGGGTGGGCGGGGCATTATCTTGGCAGGACTGTCCAAGGCACATAGCAAGAGCAGGAGGCCCATCTGCATGTCAATGCCCTAGAGATGAGAGCGGTGCTTCTAGCGTTGCAAGCACTTCACGACTTTCTCCCTCTAGGGATGATAGCTATCCAGACCGACAACATGTCGGTTGTCTTGTATCTAAACAAACAAGGAGGGGACCAGATCATACCCCTTATGTCGAGAGGCCATGCGAGTTTGGAATTGGGCGATTTCTTCCCAACACTTTCTCATTACAACGCACATCCCGGGGACTTCCAACGTAATAGCGGACAAGGTAAACAGGGCAATATTGTTAACTCATGAATGGTCCTTGAACCAGAAAATAGCCAGTAAGATCTTCCACAAGTGGGGATAACCCTGCTGCGACCTCTTTGCCAGTCCCATCAACACCAAATGCAGCACCTTTTTCTCTCTCACCCCCCCCCCCCGAGAGAGTCTCCAAGAGATGCACTGGTCCACGATTGGCCCCCGGGACTCCTTTATGCTTTACCTCCTTTTCCACTCATCCCCAAGATCATACAGAAAGCTATGCTGTTGGGAAGCAGGATGATCCTCATCACTGCTTACTGGCCTCTTCAGATTTGGTTCCCTTTTCTCGGGCCTCACCTGTTGGACTGCCCATGGACTCTGGACCCAGTGCTAGACCTCCTGACACGTTAGGTTCTCTTCACCCCAGTCTCCACACTCTCAAACTGACAGCATGGCTGCTCCAGTTCCGTCACTAGTCAGGCTTCATGATTTGTCTCCAGCTGTAACTCATATTATTACCTCTTCTCACAAGCCTTCGACCAGAAAATTGTATCATAGTAAATGGAAGAGATTTTCCATATGGGCACACAGTAGAGAAGTTGATCCATTTACAGCTCCCATTACTATTATTCTAGAGTTTCTTTCAGAACTCTTTCACCAAGGTTCAGCGGCTGCTACACTCCGAGTTCAACTAGCAGCAATATCTAATCTTCATGTGGGGATTAATGATTCCAGTCTTATGTCTCACAAACTGTGCAAATCCTTTCTTAAGGGTTCCATGATGTTAAGACCTCCTGTACAAGACCCCGTTCCTCCTTGGGACCTGAATCTAGTTCTGTCTAGACTTACTCTGCCACCCTTTGAACCAGCCCATAGTTGTCATTTGAAATTTCTGTCTTGGAAGACTCTCTTTTCTGGTAGCAATAACCTCAGCCAGGTGAGCTTCTGAATTACAGGCTCTGTCTGTTAAACCTCCATATTTAATTTTTCACAAAGATAGGGTCTCTCTCCGGACCAACCCTTCTTTTCCTAAAGTCTGTTCTCAATTTCGCTTAAACCAAACAATTGAATTGCCAGTGTTGTTCCCTAATCACTCCAATAAAGCAGAGTATACAGTCCACCAATTGGATGTGCACAGGCAACTACGCTTCTATATCCACCATACCAAAGAATTTAGTAAATCAGAACAGCTGTTTATTTCCTTTGCTGAGACAAGAATGGGCTTGCCAGTTTCCAAGGTTACACTTTCAAACTGGATCTCTAGTTGTATTTCCTTTATTTACACTTCTCAATCTGTTTTTTATACTTTAAATTTCGAGTCCGCGACTTGAAATTACGCGCATGCGCATTGCGCGCTTCTATCGCAACAGCATTTTTTTTTTTTTAATTCTTGCTGCAATGTTTACATTGCAGCCCGGAGGAGCAAAGAAGGCATCATTGTGATGCCCAGAACTCCCCAGAAGTCTATGCGGTTGAGACACAAACCGCATAGATATGGAAAGGGCTTGGACTGCGACGTCCGCAGGCACGTCATGACGTGCTTGCTGGGCAAACGCTGCTGATTGGTTGTTGCTCTCTTCCCGGGCTTTATGTCCTGGGAAAAGAGCGAGAATCAGTCAGTTAGCTTCGAGCTTCAGCTTTCCTTCCTTTTGTTTCGTGATCATCTGTTTACTTTTTTTTTTGTGGATTTTACATTTGGGTGGATTTAATTTTTGTCAGCTGTGCAGCGTGTGCAAGAACAAGAAAGAAGAAAGAAGAAAAAAGAAGAGTGAAGGTGGCAGGTTCAGAATTAAGTAAGTAAATGTTAGCCTTCCCTTCACATGAACATTGCCATTCTAAGAGTAGTAGAGCAGCATTCATATGTAAAATTTGCTATTCAACTCCTGAAAAAAAAAAAAACATTTTCAGTACAAACGCTCGCATCTAGTTACTTCGATTTTGCATTGTATATTTTCCCCAAGTAAATCATGGAGTTAATGTGACACATTTCACTGAACACAATAGCAAGTATAAAACTGGCTATACTGTTCGGGAGGTCCTGGCGTGATGTCTTATTTCATCAGCAATAATATTTCAAATGTGGAGGAAAGGAAAATATAAACAGGGAAGAAATAGTGTTTATTTGTAGTATCTCATTTTGCTATTGAAATTTAGTTCTTGGCAATTTATAGAATATCTGTAAGAATATGACCACTCTTTTATTGCCTCATAAAAGTGCTCTCATTTGTTTGTGTTTTACTGCATACAATTAATTTAACACGGGAAGTGAGTAAAAGGCATGTGTCATTAACTGTTTTGCAGCTGTTGAAATAGATGATATGTACTGCTGTTTTTCTATGAAACAGAAAACCATACTTCTGTGACATTTTTGAAGTATCATATTAAATTGTACAGTGAAATCCTGTTACAAGACCTCAGATAAGATAAAATAGTGAAACATGGTGGGGGTCATACTTCTCTCTCTCTGCGTCAGAAAAATGTGTTAATACAGAAAAAAAATTCTACTGAGTTTTTAATGAATCAGAACAATATTTTAAAATTGTCCCTGATTTTGCTCCTTCAACTCCCAGTATTTTGTGGATTTGTCCCCGATTCATGGGTAAACACAGTCAGTAGAACAGGTACAGCGTTTATTTATAGTCTTTTTGGTACAGGTATAGCATTTCAGTATTTGTTAGCTGCTGCTTCTCCGTAGTTGAACAAGTGCAACTGTGCAACAAGGAAGTTTAGTGTGTAATACCATCACTCTGAATGGGGAAAATGACAGCAATTCAAAATTTTAAACCCAGGTTTTTCGAAGTAGATGCCTGCTAAGGAAATCAAACTGTGTACTCCATAAAGTAGCTTACTATAAGATCTTCCCAGTTGAAGCTGTTATTAGCTCATTTGCCTACTGTAAGTCCCAAAAATAGTGTTTCTGTTGTACTGCTGTAGTGCTGTGCTGTCTGGCATTGAAACAATGGAATAATGCCAGTAATTATGTATGGGGCTGGAAGGGTACCCCAGCTGATAGTTTTACATGCTTTGTTTGTTGAGCATGGATTGTGGACTCTGTCATGGATTTTTTTTTTAACAGTGAGGTTGGGGATGATCTAACATTTTAGGTGTTTAATGTCCACATTTTTTTTATATTTGGTAGAATGATGTTTGTAGAAATGTGTTTGAACAGATGACTGTCATTTAGGTGAGGTAGTGTCTTGCTTGGATGGGGCAGAGTAGTTAGGATTTGGAGTTCTCACTGCCATGAACTGGGTTCATTTTTCTGGTTAGGGAATTTCAATTAATTTTTTTTTTGGGGGGGGGGGTCCTCAGTGGTTTCCTAGACTGCAAGCCTAGTAAATACTTATGGCCCTAATAAGAGGGAAGGGACATATTTTGATATATATTTTGTATTACACTCATGCCAAAGCTGCTTGCATATTTACTGCTGTAGAGAAGTATCTTGCCTGCATACAGCTTGTATATAATTTAATAAATGGTATAGTTGCTGCATGTTTATTCTATGACTGACCTAATATTTTTTATATTTTTTTAATTGATATTGAAATTGTTTGAATATATTTGTGAAAAAAGCTGAAAGTTGTACACTGTTTATAATCTGGCTTTCCACCTTCAGCCTCTTAACAAGAAGCATCTTTATTAAATGATACTTAATCATTCATACATACACTAACTGTGAAACCATATAGGTTAATTGACATTGAGAAAGTGTTGTGGTTTAATGTATTACAGTCATGAAATCATTAAGGTTGAAGGATTCCTGGTTCATGTTGGAAGACATCCAGGAGAAAATGTTTTCTATTACTGACATGCTATTGTTTGGAGTGATGTATAGTGTGATGATGCAAACTGCATTGTTTTAGGCTAGTTTTAAGTGATACTGTTTCTGCATTTGAGAAATCATGTTTTGTTTGAGTGAAGAGGATAGTCATTTGGATGGAATAGATTAATGTGATACTGCCTCCCATTTTGTGTGTGCCATTAGATTTAATATTATAGCCTGGTGGGAATAAATGCTGGCAGAATGATTAAAAAAACAGTAAAAAAATGAGATTTCATTTTTTTTACACTAGTGCAAAAACAATTGTGCTAGGGCATCACTGTTTCTCAAACAAATAATCATTCCTTCTCTGAATACCGGTTTAGTCCAGCTCAGGATCACAGTGTATCTAGAGATCATCTTGGTATTTATTGGACACAAAGTGAGAAGCTAATTTTTGATAGGATGCTGGTCTGTCACATGTATGACCGTGCATACACACACACACACTCATGGAGATAATGAGAAAGGCAGGATACAAAAAGAAAACAGACGTAAAAACAATGCAGATAATTATGAGTGAAAGAGGCCAGTAATAAAAGATACAATGATAAAAAAAAGTCAGTGGACCTAAACTCTAGTGATGAAGGGTATGCACACAGTACGCTGACCCTAACATCCAGTGATGGAGGGTATGCACCCCCCATTCATTGCACCTGAAATTTACTGATGCAGGGTACATACATACCCACTGCATTTTGCCTAAACTCTTTTTTGATAGGGGGTATGGACTCACTTCACTGTGCCTAACATATACAATCATTCATTGTGCATAAACTACATTTATTTCATGTAAATAAGTATGTCAAGCATTGATCCCATTGCGCCATAGCCACACCCCGTCTTGTTGGCCACACCCTGTCTTGTTGACCACACCCCATCTTGTTGGCCACACCCATCCAGCTGTCTCCTGCAGCCCCCCTTTGATTTGAAGTCACCAGCCGCCGCTTCTCCAGAGTAACATAAAATGGAGTCTTTAACCTGTCTTTATAATTAGGTCTATTTTCAGTAATGAAGTTTAATCTGTCTGAAATCTCTAGTTCTGCCAGATTAAGAATGTTTTTCATTCCATGTTTGTTAAAAGGTTCTTTTAAGTATCTGGTTATACATATATATGAGACTATCTACTCTGCATATGTTTTCTTATTTTTGGCCTCCATTAAATTAGAAATTATATAATTCAAAAGGAATCAATCTGTCTATTAGATTTAATACATCTATGGAAGTTGCACTGCAATTAAATAATAAAATTTCTTGTCACTATTTCCAATACAAACACTATTCAGTTGTAAATAAGTAAGATGGATATTGTGTTACTCTCTTTAAACGTCAATTGTTTAAATAACCCAAGGAGAAGATCCAACATACTTAAATATCTAAAACTAAATAAAGCACAAGTGGTATTTCTGCAAGAAACTCACTTTAAAACTAATGATAACCTTAGAAATTAATTTGGTTTCCAAATAAAGTTCTCTAATTCATCATGCAGTAAAAAAAAAACAGAGGAGAATTAAAATTATGGAGGAAAAATGTCACCAATCCTCAAGTTATTTATAACTATGAAGACAAAGATGGTCTTATATCAATTGTAATAATAAGATTCAGCAACAGAATTTGGACTTTGGTGAACTTATATTGGCTCCCTGGTATGGGAGTAGGGACAGTTAAAAAGCATATAGAGCTCATCATTAAAACTTCAAAGGGTAATTTAATTTTGGGAGGGGATTTTAACTATATTCTAGATAGTTTTGAGACTACTAATAAAAGACCTTTCCGTATTACTTCTACAGGGAAAACTCTTAAAGTGGATAGATAATCTGCAATTATTAGACTCATTTAATCTTGAGAATGATAATTCATTATTACTTTCTTATAGTGATCATAGATTCAGTACCAAAACAAGAACTGATAAAATATTTATATCCCAAGATTTAAAAATGAAAACATCATATTTCTCTATAATCTCTTGCCCCTTATTGGATCATAACTCACTCATTCTTGAATTTCAAACAGACTATAAGAGACTTTCACCAAAGGAATTCCGGCCTACATCACTAAATTAAAACCGATCAAACCATGGCTGGACTTAGAAGTACAATACTTCTTAGATACAAATTATACTAGTGACATAAATATAGTTATTTTATGGGATTCCCTAAAAGCATTTCTTTATGGCAAAATTATTACTTAGTGTAATAACAAAATAAAGGAATAGGAATCAGAATTGGTTAATATTCAAAAACAAATTATAGAAATTGGCTCCAAGGATATGACAGATCCAGTCGCAAAAATAAAACGAAATTGGGGAATTAAATAAAAAATACAATGATATCCTAACTCATAAAACCAATTTGGCCTTACAAAAAGTAAAGCTAAATTGTTTCTCTGTCTCTCCAAATATATGCATAATTTAGCAATGAGATTAAAAATACACTCTTAAAATAATATCACAAATATAATCCACGAAGGCAAAAATAATAAAAAGTCTCAGACATAAATGACATCTTGGAAGCCTTTAATTTTCATTTTACAAAACATTGCAATAATAATGATCCACATCACAACAATTTAGACTTATGCTTGGATTCCTTACATTTAAACAAATTACCAGAACGCTTAATCATAAATATTCAAAAACAAATTATTCTCAAATTAATGAGAAAATTAAAGAAAGTAAAAATAATAAGGCTCCAGGTATAGATGGAATCATTATTGAAATTTACAAATTATTTCCAGCTTCTACTATAACAATCATGCAAAAAGCACTAAATGAAACATATTCTCAAGGCACAATTCCACCTTCATGGAGATATTCGTTGATCACTCCCATATTAAAGGAAAATAAGAATCCCACCTTATGCAGCTCATATAGACCAGTTTCAGTGCTTAATAATGACTATAAAATTCTTATGTCTATATTGGTTAATAGATTCAAAAAATCACTCATTCATGTCATAAGTAATGATTAAACTGGTTTTATTTATAATAGACAAACCCATGATAACATGATTTTTAACCATTGTAGACATTTTAAATAGAGACAAACATGAGGTCCTAATAGTCACTTTAGACATTGAAAAAGCTTTTGATTCTCTAAATTGGAATTATCTTTATAAAATTCTACAAGTGTATGATTTCCCTATACAGTTTATTACTTTGATGAAAAATATCTATAAAGATAATTTGGCCTATGTAAAATTATGTTCATTTACATCAGAAGCTATTGAAATTACTAAGGGTACGCAACAGGGATGTCCTATGTCTCCAATGTTGTTTGCATTAGCAATAGAATTTTTTTCCCCAGCAATTTGTTTTAATTCCAAAGTTAAAGGCATCAACATTTTTGATAATTTTAATTCCAAAATAATGCTCTTTGCCGATGATATACTACTCACTTCAGTAAGTGACTCATCTGAGTTATCTAAACTAAATTTACTAGTTGAAAATTTCTATTACATCTCAGGCTTAAGAGTCAATAGTTCCAAGTCAAATTACATATTGTTAAATAAAAAAAAATAATTCTAATACTAACAAAAAACAAATAATTGGGAAGCAGGTTTCCTCTTTAAATTACTTGGGGATTGTATTGTGTGAAAATTTAGAATTAACCTTATCTACTAATTATAATAATATTGTGAACACCCTAAAATGTCTAGTTGGGAAAAGTAATAAACTGCATTTAACATTTGAAGATAGGTTGCAGTTAATAAAGATGGTGTTACTCCCAAAAATAAACTACATCACACTAGCTATCCCTATAATTCCTAGTAAAAAGCTTTTAAAAGAATTAAATAAAATCCTTATAAATTTTCTTTGGTACCCAAAAAAGAATAGAATAGCTTTATTAAATCATAGTAGACCTTGGGAAATGGGAGGAATTAACTTTCCTGATTTAGAATCTTATATTAAAGCATCCATTTTCAAAATGGTAATACATTTTTTTATCCAAATTTCTCTTGTGCTTGGAAAACTTTACATACTATTATATTCCTAAAATAAAGTAAATTAACAAAAAACTTACAATTGAATGAACAAACTAATAAACTCTGGCATATTATTTATATAAATTTGCAATATAATTCTACTAAACCTACCAACCTAAACTATACAAATGATATTTACAACACTTTCTGGAGCTTTGTGAACAATAATATTGATATTAAACTATGGTTACAATTATTAATCCCCTTTAAAATTATAAAAAACTTTTTCAACAACATTCCTATACATATTCTCAATACATGGAAAACAAAAAGTTTTACTTGCTTGTACCATTGTATGGAAAACTTGATAGTCATGAAAGTAAGTCGGTTAATTAGTACATTTGTTTTATTTAGACTGGCTAGCTGTTAGCAGTCTACTTCCATATGCTCAAGGTTTATGCAGAACAATAGATAACTCTTCCTTTAAATCCATACCTAAACTCATATTTTTTTTATATGAAGTAATATGCAGAGACTTTAATTAGATAAATTTAACTTCAAAATTATATAAAATTATTAATTACAAAGCCATTCCTAATCAGAAGTTTTGGAATTTTATCACTAAAGAACATCCTTTATTGTTATCAAATGAGAATAAAACTAGTTTATTATATTCTATTAAATTAACTTCCAACATACAGATATGGAAATTTTTTTCGTGGAAATTTCTGCACAGAGCTTTCTGTATACCTAACAAAATTGCTAGATTCAATAATTCTAATGACATGACTTGTTGGAGATGTTTTTTAAAATGCAACGCTGATTGGTTTCATATTATGTATGAATGTACCCACATTAAGAAATCCTGGGAAGATGTTGGTGAATTTCTACAAGCCATTTTTACAGATTTCTTTATTTTGTCAAAGTCACTAATTCTTCTGAATATAAATTAGTCTGTTATGAAAAACAAAGACCTTTATCTCCTTTGGACTACATTGGCAGTTTCTAAGAAATGCAGCACAAGGAAATGGAAATCCTCCTCCATCCCAACCTTTGACGACTTTCTAATTCTGTTGAAAGATGTAGCATTATTGGAAATTAGAGTCAAAGAAATGAGAATCTTCAAGAAATGGATTAATAATCATTGGGAGAAGGTTCTCTCTGTTATTTAGTCACTTAAAACCGACACAAATTTACCTTCTTAAGTGAAGAAAGAAGTATAAAGACCTTTTTCAATAATGTGTAACTTTGTAATTCAGATTGTTTTTCCTTTTTACATATCTGGTTTGAGGCCATTTGTACATTTTGTAAATAGCTCATTATAATTTATTCTTGCTTGAAATGTAAATGTTTATTATTAGTTTGAAAAAATTAAAATTATTTGAACAAAAAAAAAAAAAGAATAAACCTGGTATTTTACTCAGTAAATATATGGGTCTACTTGGTAATTGCAAGAAGAGTATAAATATAGAAAGCTGTCCTGACACAGTGACAGCTGTCCTGTATAAGTTACATGTGAGAATGAAAGAGCACTGTTTTAAATAGGACGTACCTGGACGTAGGAGAAGATTGTGTCAGAAGCAAGGCAGCAAACTCTTGGATTAACTAATGTAAAACCCATGAGGAGAACATGACTAAGGAATTACACGAAGTCTGAGAATGGCAAGAATCGGGGGGGGGTGTCAGGAGCTAGAAGTAGGTAATTATAGGACAGGAGCCAGGGTAATTGAACTGCAAAGTTTGTGGGATAACAGAACAGTTACTGATCCACGCTCGTGGTGAAAGAACCAGTTACAGTGTTCCCTGTCCTGGTCTTCACAGCATATTTGTGCCTCATGACAGTGTCTTATTACAGTGCAAGCATGATTTATGTTGCAACTGTGGTCAAGAAATATAACCAAAAATATTTCATCTGAGTCCAAAGATGTCATTCTCCCCCTATATTTGACAATGAGCAGACCCATTAGAGTACGGTGTATCTTTTGGTATGTGCTTCACTTGGCATGCAAAAGACCCATAGGCTCTTAACCAAACAATCTTTCATCTTAAGAACCTTGGGTACCCTGAGAGGCTGAAGACCTGTCCCCCTGGGTGTGTCTTTTATAGACTCCCAATCTGTTCCTTGATAACCACACCATTAGAGATCTGGTGGTGCTTTACTTCCTATGTCTTGGTATATCAAACAGCACATCTACGCAACCAAGAAGGAAGAAGGAAGCATCAGCAGGAGCTTTGATCTGAAGGTACTTCTAAGCTATCCAGCTAGCCTTAACAACTTCCTCTGCACCACTGCAGGCAGTTCAACCTCTTCTTTCAGACTAAACCTGATTGACTAGATAGGCACTTCTCTTTATATTCTTCTCTTGACTACTCTCTCCTTCCTCCTTTGTGAATCCTAAATGAAATGACTCCTTCCTTGCACTCCATAACAAAACACTGACAATTAGTAAGACCCCTTGCACCAATCTAGACAGTTTGCACCGTAGGTGAACCACCCACCCACCCCTAGATTAGTAGTGCCCAAGTCCCACCCCACCCCACCATCCTAGTACTGCAAAAAGTACAAAGTATGAAAATACTGCTGTACATAAAAAATATTTTATAATATGAAATATGTATAAATATAAATATAATATATAATATAATATATACCTGTAAGTTTTAATAAATGATAATGTTGTGTGTTTTTAGTATTTTTGTAAATGTTTTAGGTTTGTTAGGCGAGGCCTTTTATATGCAATGATAAAAAAAAGCAAAATGACGTTTCTGATGAAAAAATGTCAAGCTTAGAGTGTCTTTAAGACTGTGCCTTAAGCAGTGGTTTTCACAAATATGTTGCAACAACAATGTGGAAAAAAGAAAACTGAACAAAGTGGGAAATTCAAAAAAAAAACTGACAAAAGGAACTTGAAAAAAACTTTACAATTTGAACTACCTTGAGAGTTGAAAAAAATTAATTCTTGCTTGCCTACTTTTTAAAAATTATGTGACAGATGTGCTTTTTTTATGGATTATTACCATATGCTATTTTATTTTTTTATTATATAAATTAATTTTATTTTTTTCTTTGTTTCTGTCATTTTGCAAATTTTGTGTTTTAGTCACAGCAGTCTCAGTTGTCACAGTGTCAGCATTTGTTTGAGTATGGTTGTGGTTGTGCAAACATATGAGTAAGTACCATACAGACACAAACAAAGTGAAACAAAAGTGACACTTTTGGAGTGACTTGTACTGATGGGATTTGTATGGGAGTGCATGAGGATGTGAGGGAGTACTAGGATATGAATGGATATTGTATTGAGGATATTGCCCAAGAGGGTGGTGAAAAAAGAGAAGAGAGGTGAAAGGATTTGAACATCCCAAAAAAATGAAGAATTGAAAGTGGTGGGTATATGACAAAAGTGTGTAATATTATATACACACACACAATGACTCATTATAATTATTTTGCATCAATATTAACATTACAAATTTTACACACAGAAACATGACTTGAACTATTATCCCACCCTGTTCTACTCTTCCTCATCTGGCACTTCCACTCTCAATTCTTCTGAAGTCCTAAAGGGTCCCCAAGTCCAATCCCCCATCCCCCCCTCCCCCACCCCCCCCCCTCTCTCCCCCCCCCCCCCCCTCTTCTTTCTCCACTAGAGGAAAATGTCCCTCGCTCTCCTCCTAGGCCCACAAGCAGCCTTCCCAGCCTTTTCACCCGAGGTCATTAATCGTTTTCGATGTAGAATGTTGTCAGGTTCTGTCCTTTTCCCGGTCAGGGGTCGCCTCCCAGCCTTAAAACTCCAGTCCATGATTGATTGAGTTTGAGTTGCCAGCCCTGAGTTGCAGCCCCTAACGCGACTTCAATTCACCCATCTTTCACACACAAAGCACTTTCAAAGAGAGCACGCATGAGTCTGAGAGTCTTACCAACTGCCATAATAACGCCCTACCAGCACCACCACGCACCACCACCAAAGATCCAAGTAAGAAAAATCTGTTTTTTCTTGTTTTATCTGTTTTTCTGACCAGTCTGACCAGAAACCACCTTGTCACAGTACAGTAAATTATATATTATTCATCCATATATATTATTATTTTTTTATTTTTTTTTTTTTTTGGTAAAATGTGTATTCTATTACTTTTGTGCCCTCCCCCCCCCCACCCCCTTTTATACAGCCAGTCAGATGCACAGCACATTTGCACACAACCCTTATCGCATCATACCTAACACTAGGACCCACTCCTGTGCCATCTTTGGCCAGTAACTCCTACCTAAGATAGTCCCTGTACAGTTGACTAGTCACCATTATCATCCGTGAAGTCAACTCCCAATACCATCAAACTGGAGATTTAGACATCCCTTGATGTGTATGGACCAGATCATCTGCTTCCCACCCAGAGGAGACAAAATCCTGGACTTGGCCTTCATGAATATAGGACAATTCTATTCCCAAACAATTGTAACTTCTCCTTAGTCAAATTAGACCATAAATCAGAAACTTTTACCATAAGCCTGAAGCCAGAATCCTCTTCAAATGCTTCAGTATTCAGAATTTATGTGAAGGCTAATCTAATAAAATTGAGATGACCTGGCTCAATTCAACACACCCCACAGATCTAATGACCCCCCACTGCATATGCAGATCCTTTACCACCATATTCTTTGTACATGTCAGTAGCTGCATAGATGCTATCCCCCCTCCAAAGTATATACTATGCCAAATTAAAAAAAAATCCCAATGGCAGAACCCAAATATAAACAGGCTGTACAATAAGAAAAAAATCCTTGCATGCAATAATAAATTTATGACTCTATGTCAAGAAAACTGTTGCTAAATTTAACCTTCTCTATCTTTGTAAGAAACCTCAGAAACAATGCCCAGCACTGCACAGTACTATTAGTAAATGATACCACATACTCATACCATGAGCTATGTACAGTTGCACCAGATACTGAGGACGTAGCCAACCTACTAGTGGATAAGTTTAGCTCTGATTTCACCCCACTCTCTCATTCTACATTCCCAGTTCACATGCTTGCACCTGCACCCTCCCCACACACACACACACACACACACACACACACACACACACACACACACACACACACACACACATACCCATATCTCCCGAGAACAAGTCCTCAAAGCACTTTCCAAATCGGAGAACACTGCTTCTTTGGGGCCAGATAGCATACCTGCCCAGCACCACCACTCCTGTATTCCTACTTTGAGTCTGCCCATCTAGAAAAAAAGGTAATAAACTTTCAGATAAGTGATTTTTAATTCTACATTCAGTTCCGATTGAAGTGTAGGAACTCATCAAAAGAAAGGAGTGCGGGAAGACGTGGGAGATGAAAAAGAGTGAACAGTCTAGAAAGGACTACTGGTTGGTTAAGAAAGAAGTTGCAATAGCAAAGAATAGGGCATTGGAGGCACTCTACCAGCTTCTGGAAAGTGACACAGTAAGTGGCACAAAGAAAGTACATCAGGTTGCAAGGCAAAGACAGAAATATAAAGAAGATAGTCAGACACCCTTAACAAGGGATGCCAGTAACAACCTATTCACAAGTCCACAGGACATCAGAGACAGATGGAAGGAGTATTTCTAGCAGCTTCTGAATGAAGAAAACCCCACAGAAGCTGCACTGCCTCAGAAACAGCCTACGATGAGAGAAGAAGAGTAGCCCACCCTAGAAGAAGTAAGAACGGCACTAAGGGAAATGAAGTCAGGGAAAGCAGCAGGCTTAGATGAGGTCACAACAGATATAGTAAAGATGCTGGGTGAGATAGGGAAGAAATAGCTCCTGTTGGTACTAATAGCAGTGTGGAGAGAAAGGCATATCCCAGATAACTGGAGAATAAACATATTCGTGCCAGTGAACAAGAACAAAGGGGACATCCACAATTGTGGTCCGTACAGAGGCATCAATCTCCTTTCACATTGCATGAAAGTTATGGACAGGGTGATTGATAAACTGATACGCAGAGTAGTAGAATGTAAGATGGCAGATGTGCAGTTCGGCTTCAGATCAGGATGCAGCACAATTGACCTGATGTTTGCAGTGAGACAGATACTTGAGAAGAAGCTAGAGATGAGGAGAGTGTCCAACTGGGGCATTCCTAGACTTGGAAAAAGCATATGACAAGGTCCCAAGAAAGCTGATCTGGGCAGTACTGTGGTGGTTTGAAGTCCCAGAAACATTAGTAGAATTACTGCAGGCTATGTACAAGGAGCCAATGACTCGAGTACGAACAGTATTTGGCCTCCTAGAGGGGTTCCCACTGAGAGTGGGTTTACACCAGGGTTCAGCTCTGTGCCCACTGCTGTTCACATTGGTGATGAACTACATTACCAAACAGGTCGGAGGGGACAGATCAACAAAGTTGTTGTAGGCAGACAATGTAGTATTGCAGGCAGACTCTGAGCTAGAACTTCATCCAAGGATAGGAGAATGGAATAGAAAACTGAAGGCACGTGGGATGAAACTTGGTATAGATAAAATGGTGGTAATGGCAGCAAATTGGGGAAATCGGAAGAAGCTGCAAATAGAAATAGAAAGGAAGATAGTGAAACAGGTAAACAGCTTCAAGTGTCTGGGAGGGGTGGTTGAGGAGAAGGGAAGTCTGAAGTTGTCAGAGCTAGAATTAGAGGGACTGCAGCCAACTGGCATAGTGTCAGGTATAGTCTATAGCAGAAGAATGCCAAAGAAGCTGAAAAGTAAGGTGTACAAGACAATGGTGCGACCAGTACTGTATGGTACACAAACCAGGGCAGTAAAGGCAGAACAGTTGAAGCTAGAGGTAATGGAAATGAAGTCCATGAGAAGGGTGGTAGGATGCACACTGTGAGACGGACGAAATAAGGACATAAGAGCAGAAGCCAAAGTAGCTCCAGTTGCAGAACAACTCAAAGAGAACAGATTACAGTGGTTTGAACACATGCAGAAAAGCAGAAGACAGTCTGGTGAGGAAGATTTGGGGCAGACAGGAAGAAGGTAAGGGGAAATGAGGACGTCCAGCAAAGATGTGGATGGATTGTGTGAAAGAAGATCTATGACAGTCAGGCATGAGTGTTGAAGAAGGCAGGAGTGTGAGACTGAATCGAGAGAGTTAGTGACAGTTAACACGATACCCCGCCCCCACGTAGAAAACATGGGGGAAAAAGGGGGCTAATGATTATGATGATGATTCAGTTATTGTATTAATTATTTATGATGCTGTGATGATTTTGGAGGGACAGGTTTAAATGTCATAGGATGCCACTATTCTGGAGCAGACTCCCCATCCATGTAAACAGTGCTCATCCCTGTCCTTGTTCAAAAGTAAATTAGATCAGTGGAAGACAGCAAGGGCATTTTTCTCAGGACTGCCTTCTGTACTGCTAATGGACAGAGACAGCTATTAAGTGCCCTGCCCTAGCAGCAGTGGTGGTAGTGGTAGTAGTAGCAGTGTTGGTAGTAGTAGTAACAGTTGTACCAGTGGTAGTGGTGGTAGTAGGAGCAGTGGTAGTGGTTAATAGTAGTAGCAATGGTGGGGGTGGTGGTAGAAGCAGTGGTAGTAGCAGTAGAAACACTAGTAGCGGTGGTGGTGGTAGTAGTAGGTGCAGTGGTAGTGGTTAATAGTAGTAACAGTAGTAGCAGTGGTGAGGGTGGTAGTAGGAGCAATGGTAGTAGTAGCAACAGTAACAGCGGTGGTGGTGGTGGTAGAAGGAGCAGACATAGTGGTAATAGAAGTAGTAGCGGTAACCAGGATGGCCTTGGATGAAATGATGTTCTAGCCGAAGGTTGGCATGATGCCCCATGCTACCAATAGGCCCCACACATCCCTCAGTGCTTTCAGACCCAGTTCCCCATCACAGCTTCCACATATCATCCAAATTGTTTCCTACATTTTCTGACATTTTTGTATTACTATTCATCTTTTTCATCATCCTTTTAACACAGCTAACTTGGTGCCAAACAGCACATTAATAACTGTGAAGACAATAACTTAATTAACCCAGAGAGATTCTAGTTCTCAGGTGCATATTAAAAGGATTTTCTCCCAACATTTTGATCCAGTGCAGGGCTGCAGCATGCACTGTATAGACACGGGTATCTTGATTGACGTCTGTTTTCATATCTCCTACTTCTATTAGTCTGACTAGTGATACAAGTGCTGCCAGCAGTAGTGTGACAAATGGCACTTTATACCATGTATCCTTCAGCAAACTATAGCGGCCTGCAGCTGCCCTCCAGGCGGACGATGGCAGCCTGCAGCTGCCCGCCAGGCGGACAATGGCAGCCTGTAGCTGCTATACATTGCCATTTTGTGCTGCCCAGTTGCAAACATATCCTTAATAAAGGCCAAATGACAGTCAAAGCACCAAAACAACTCTGTTTATTAACCAATGCTGTATCAATTCAATAAAACAGCAAACCAGTAAATACAAAGTGCTTTCATCCCAAAAGTACATAGGACTTCATCAGAACAAAGAACTCTAATTATCCCAACCTTAAAATACTTACATAATCAACCAATTACACTATTGATCAATTAAAATAATTATGTTGAATAAAATAATTATAAAATAATACTTTTGCATTGAAAACACAGAATGAATGAAATAACTTAAACATAAATGGGTGTAACCCTAAAATGTTTTTTAACTTTAACATACGGTGTACAATATGGTTGGAGACACAGTTAATTGAAATCGGTCAGTATGAACAGGATCTTATTAATGTTTTAACCACTGTGATGGAAGTGGTATTAAAAAACAACTATTTGTTATTTGAAGGACAGTATTTTAAACAGGCAACCGTGGTGGCAATGGGGGCCGCATGTGCTCCCACTTTTGCTAATTATGTGATGTCCTTTTGGGAGAAGGAGTTTATATTCAAAAGCGAGTATCAAAACGACATCTCTTATTTTACAAGGTACCTGGATGATTTGTTTTTGATTTGGACAGGTTCCAAGAAGAGGTCGTTAGAATTCTTAGCTTATATTAACATCACGGTGGAATTTTTCAAATTTACATACGAGTACAGTTTGAACCGGGTTACACATTTGGACATTGACTTGAGTGGATAAGGAAAATAAGTGCTTGGTTTCAAGAATTTACAAGAAACCAACATTTTCCAACTGCTATCTTGATTATACAAGCTGGCATCCATATCATCAAAAAAAGTCCATTGTGATGTGGGGCAGAGCCTAGATAGCCAGCAGAGAGCAGTGAATTTTGAGAGCTCCATAAACTAGTATAATAATTTAGGAAAATGTTGTTATTTTCAATTTTATAACATCAGAAATCTATAGATAAACTACTAAACTGCATAAATATCAATTTTGGTGGAGATGTACAAAACTTTTCCTGTCATGTAACTTGGGAGATATATTGAGTCACTGAATATGAACAACGAACAATTCAAGGAATTCTCATCCAGACGCTGCTTTGAAAAAAGAACTGTAATTGATTACATCTACCTTACAGGAACTATCTTTGAAGATGGACGGCTTTAAAAATTACTTAGAAAACCTCAAATTAAATTCTCAAAAACAAAGTGTTACTCTTAAGGAACCATTACAGCAACACCATACAAAAATAAATATAGCGACTTCTCTAAATGACATTGAAGGGAGACTCAAAGAGGAAGAATTCCAAAAAGAATTTCTGCTTAACCAGAATACATGGCTGCTTAACAAAATAGATGACTTAACAGGGAAAGGAGAAACAACATAAGGATCTTTGGTCTGCCTGAAAACACAGGAGGAGAAGACATTACTTCATTCTTAACCTGGATTCCTAAATTTTTAGACTTGAAAGAGGGACTTTCATTTGGAATTGAAAGGGCGCATGGAGCACTGAGGAAACCTGCTTTCCAACTCAACAAATACTCCACCTAGATCCATAGTTGTAAAATTTCTTTCATTTCTGGACAAAGAACTAATATTAAAATCTGCTTGGAGAAAATTACCCTTAAAATACAATCAAAGCCTGATCAGGTTTAACGATGATTATTCTTCCAGAATACTAGAACAAAGGAATAAAATCTGGCCAATAATAAAACTGTTGAAACAAAACAACATTAAAGCACAGCTGGCCTTTCCAGCCAAGATAAAAATACCTTTTGCCAATGAGATGAGAACCTTTAATGACTTAGAAGCTGCTATTTTCATCAGAAACAACATAGTGTCTGTCCCAGAAGAATTGGAATGGATGGCCCCTACTCTTAAAACAATAAAAGAAACAAATCCTTGGACTGATGCTAGAAAGAAGAAACAAAAAACTGATTCCAAGATAGCTGTCCCAAAAAAAGAACTCTTACAACTACATCTCTCAAAAGTATCAACTGATACGTTCCATCACTTGTCATCAGTTTTTATTTAAAAAAAAGGAGGATTTCTTAAACAGCTGAGAAACAGTAATTTATTCAGAATGTTCAAAGAGTCCAATAATGCTTCACAAACAAAGGTAGGTCAAGATGAGTTACTATTTACATTATATATAAGCCAAACAAAGCAACATACAATACAAACATAGAAGTTTCTATTCCCCTACTTGAACTCAGTGAATACTTATCTTGTTCATTTTTCATTGATTTTAGTTAGTTAATTAATTACTTAAATTATTATAATTCAGCAAGGTACCATTCATCAGAGGTCAGACTCAAATGTAACAAATTAATATCATATATAATAGCAGTAACAGTAGATTGTTTTGAAAAAAATGCTGTCCTGGAGACTAATGCCTTCTTCAGTTAAAGTATGATTTAGAAATGTTGTATATCCTGGTTAAATAGTAGCAAGCTCTTAGTACAAATGTCATCATTATTCTGTCTAAATGTAGTTAATATCAATTATGGCAGGTATCATAGCTTCGAGTGCTGCTTGATCAATCCTGATATGGTGTGCGTGGATGCAGCCATGTCTGGCAGCTAGTACAAATGTCATCATTATTCTGTCTTTAAACATAGTTAATATCAATTATGTCCGGTATCATAGCTTTGAGTGCAGTTTGATTAAGCCTGACATGGTGTGTGTGGATGCAGCTGTTGTATGTTGCCGTTTTCGTCTCTGGGGAGCTGTGGCTTGCGGCTTGTGATCGAGGTTTACTGATACTTGTGTATTAGGAAAAGACATTTGGTGTTTTAGCTTGGATCCAGGGGAAGGGGGTGGATAAAACTATGATTTTTAGATATTTTGGCAGAGAATACTTTATTTATACATCTGCTGAGTGAGAGGTGGGAAGGCTGGAAGAATGTGATGTCCTTCAAGGATGCAACTGCAGTCCTGACATATGGGTTGTCCTGCCTCAGGCAGCCCTTCGGTCGGCCGGATTCCAAAGTCCTGGATCAGCGTCGGCTGATGTCGCCCTTTCCCCGACGTCAGAGCGCCTGGGTTATAAAAGTGTCAGCAGACGCCATCTTCTTCAGTCTTTCTTGCCACGCGGTGCCCGAAGCAGAAGCAGTTCGCAAGTGCCGGTCGACCAGCTCCTGTGTTTTCAGCTACTGAAGTCTTCAAAAAAGCTAAGTACCCCGTTGGGGACCTTTTCTTGCCTCAGCCGATGTCAGATAAAACTGTAAAAGTTAATAATTGTTTAACTTGTGGGAAACTAATACCTCATAAGGATTTCCACTCTTACTGCTTACCCTGCCTAGGCCCAGATCACAACGTCTCTGCCTGTACAGCTTGTGCTTCTTTCAATAAACGCACTCTTGGGCGTCGGGCAGAGTTTGCACAGGATTATTTTGGTGAAGATTTTTGTTGTATCATGCCGTCGGAGCTTCCGACAGCACATTTACCTAAAAAACGGAAGGATAAGGACCGACACCTGCGGTCCACGGTCTCTACCAACACCACGCTTAGGCCTACCGCGAGTGTCTCGGTCTCTTCTGAGCCGGTTTCACAACCGCTACAGACCGACAACACCGCCCCACCGGTTACTTCGGTACCTGAGGCCAGCTCGGTGCCGGTTTCTGTTCTCCCCTCTGAGACCGTAGCCCAGGATATTCCTGACACCATTTCAGTGGATAAGACTACTCCAGCACGTGGGGCTGCCAGGCCTCCAGTGTCTATGTCCATTAATGCCTACACACGTGCTAAGGCTGCCAAACAGGCTAAGTCTCTCCCGCCTAGATCTGTTTCTCTGGGATCCACTTCTGGTTCTCAAATTTTAAGTTTAGCTGAGGACCTTATTTCTTTAATTAGGGGTTCTCAGCCACATCCAGAGAGAGGCTCTCAGCCCCCTTCTGTCAAGAGGCCTAGGGTTGAGCAGGTTGATCCCCAGTCCTCCGATGAGGCCTCAGGTGATTCTGCACATTCAGACTACCAGGAGGAGGCCTTCCCGGCCTACGATGATTCTGATGCGGAGGAATCCATTCCCTCTGCTTCTCCTGAGGAGTTTTCCTTTGGGGAAATGCTTCATTCCATGAGGGAACACTTCAAATGGCAAGGCCAAGAATACTCAGATTCTAGCAAAAGGTTAAGGGACTTTTTAAAGCTACCTCAGCATAGACCCTTAGCTATTTCTCCAGTTTTAAATGTTTTAGATGATGTGTACTTAGAATCTAGTGTTTCCCCTGACTCCCCCCCCCCCCCCCCGCTCCTGTCAAGCCAGACAGGTACTACAGGGTCCCAGACGCACATCAATTTCTGTACAAGGGCCATACTGCTGACCCTGAAACTATTTCTCAGGGGCCTAAAGGGGCTTCCTCCACTACTGCTAAAAATCCACTTCCTTCAGAAAGAGATTCTAGGGCTTTAGAAAGGTGGGGCAAGAAAGTATATACATCTTCCACCCTTTCTATGCGAGCATTAAATTGTCAATTTCATATGATTCAGTATCAGGAATACATGATGGATGACTTGCAAAAGAGATTGGCTTCCCCTGAACCATTAGATAGAAAGGGGTTACAGGAATTGGTTCATAATACTCAGCAGGTTAGCAACCATTTCCTTCAGTGTGGATATGATGCATTGGAAGCTTCATGTAGAGCAGCAATGACAGGTGCAGTCATACGCAGACATGCTTGGTTAAAGGAGCAAACATTGCCAGACCATGTGAAAATTAACCTTTTGGACGCACCACTAGAGAAACGTAAGCTATTTGGTGCTACTGCACAAGAGGTTTTAAAGAAAATAGAGGAAAAGGCAAAATCAGTGCAAACAGTCAAAGATTTCCTCCAGGTACAGCCTCCAAGATTCAGCAGGAATTGGCCTTCTAAGCATTGGGCCTTTCCAGACACAGACAAATTTCAGAGAGACAAAAACAGACGTGGCAGAGGTAGAGGGCAAACTCGAGGCTCCTACAGAGGACGCCAATGGCAGCCTCAGAACCAGAGAGGTGGGGCAGGACCTTCCACTGCTCCGCAGGGACAATCTCAATGACTTGACTTTGACTCCGCCAACCAGGGCTCAATTAGAAGTACCTTTGGGCGGAAAATTATCCTTATTCTCTCAAAATTGGCACAATATTACAAAGGACAAATGGATACTGGACATAATAGACAAAGGATACAGATTCCATTTTCATACACTACCAACAGGACATGGCAGGCCAAGCCTGCCACCAAATCAAAGGGCAGAGGAACTCAAACAAATAACAAACCTACTTCAAATAAGAGCAATAGAAAAGGTTCCTTCTGCAGAACAAGGCCAAGGATTTTATTCAAGACTGTTCCTTGTTCCAAGAAGAGAAAACCAATGGAGACCCATTCTGGACTTGTCCGCACTGAATACTTACCTTATTGTGCCAAAATTCAAAATGCTGACTTTACAGCAACTCCTTCCCATGCTGGGCAAGGGGTCTTGGCTGGTAACTCTGGACCTCAAGGAGGCATACCTACATGTCCCAATCAGACAAAGTTGCAGAAGATACCTCAGATTTCTTGCAGGCTCAGAGCATTATCAATTTTCAGCATTGCCCTTTGGCTTATCTACTGCGCCCAGAGTGTTCACGAAATGCCTGGCAACAGTAATTGCACATTGCAGACTTCAGGGGATACAAATATACCCTTACCTGGACGACTGCCTTATACAAGCGGACAGCCAACAAGCCTTGTTAAAAAACTTGGACTATGTCATTCACCTACTGCAGACCTTGGAATACACAGTCAATATTCAGAAATCAAGTCTCGTTCCATCCCTACAAATACCTTTCCTGGGTGCCACACTGGACACAAACACCCAGATGGCGTTTCTGACAAAAACAAAAACAGTTACCAGAATACTTCAGAAAATTGGCAACACACACCCAGATGACTGCAAGGAAAATCCTGCAGGCCCTGGGTTTCATGGCATCTTGCATTCTTCTGATTCCACATGCAAGGCTGCATATGAGGAAACTACAATGGTATCTAAAAATTCTATGGTCTCAACACAGCCACAGCCTGGAAGCATTGATACCACTCATTCCATGCCTTCAAAAGGAATTTCTATGGTGGGCTCAAGCAAGTCAGATAAACAAAGGTCTGCCTTTCAGCAAGCCTCATACAAGTCAAACCATAACAACAGATGCCTCGGACCATGGATGGGGGGCGCACATGGAGGACAGATGCATTCAAGGACAATGGACACAAAAAGAAAAGCACCTGCACATCAACAAAAAGAAATGCTAGCAGTGATACATGCAATCAAGGCCTTTGAAAAGTTCATGCATCAGGGACATCTACTAATAAAGACAGACAATACCACAGTTATGTGGTACATAAACAAGCAAGGAGGTACCCATTCCTACCCTCTTTGCAGACTGGCAATGAATCTCTGGGATATTTCTCTACAATTGAAAATAGAACTACAATCCCAGTTTGTACCAGGGAAGGACAATGTTCTGGCGGACAGCCTAAGCAGAAACATCATGGATCCACACGATTGGATGTTGCATCCAGACATCTTCTTACAAATAGCTCAAGCATGGGAAAGGCCGGACATGGATCTTTTTGCCTCCCACCTCAATCACCATCTGAAAAAGTTTTGCACAAGGACATACCATCCTCAAGCATGGAAGGTGGACGCTCTCTCCTTCAGTTGGAACTCTCTAACACTATATGCCTTCCCACCTCTTCCTTTGATGACCAAGGTGTAACTAAAGATCAAGACAGAGCAACCAAAAGTCATACTGATAGCTCCAGACTGGCCAAGACAACACTGGTACCCACTGCTACGGAGCTTGACACAATCAAATCCGTGGCTCCTTCCTCAATGGCCACTTCTTCTGACACAGCACAATTACAGGACACTACACCCCAGCTTGAAAACATTGAAGCTGACAGCTTGGAAGATTCCATGACTATTCCTCAGGATACACTCTCCAAAAGGGTAAAAGATATTATCCTGGAGGCGCGCAGACCTTCCACTAGAAAAACATACTCAGCAAAATGGAAGAGATTTCTTATCTGGAACAGCATAAAGGGTCAAGACCCATCAGTGATGAGCATTCCACAGATCCTAGAATATTTGGCTGAAATGCTCCACAATGGCCTTTCATATTCTTCCATAAAAATACATGCTTCAGCAATATCTGCAAAATATAACACTGATCCGCCTGTATTTTCTCACCCATTGCTAAGACAGTTTCTAAGAGGTATAAAGAACATCAACCCTCCAAGGAAACAACCAGTACCTGCATGGGACCTCAACTTCATGCTGGAAAAATTAACTCTTCCTCCCTTTGAACCAGCAGCATCTTCAGAGTTGAAATTTCTGTCTTGGAAGACAGCTTTCCTTCTGGCAGTAACCTCAGCAAGAAGATTCTCTGAGCTACAGGCCCTTATGGCAATACAACCATTTCTCATTTTTCATCAGGACAGAGTTTCTTTGAGAACCAATCCGTCATTCATGCCAAAGGTGGTATCCAGGGTGTCCCTGAATCAAGCTATTCACCTGCCTACCTTCTTTCCCAATCCTCAAAATAAAGGAGAGAGACTTCTGCACACCTTGGACATACACAGACAGTTGCGCTACTACTTGGACAGAACAAAGCCTTTCAGAAAATCTGACCAGCTTTTTGTAGCTTGCGCTGCTGGATTGCAGGGAAAAGCAATTTCCAAACAAACAATTTCTAAATGGATTGGAAATTGCATTCGGTTCTGCTACTCTTTTCATGGAAAAACTGTGCCAGCTGACATCAGGCCACATTCCACCAGAGCTACAGCCACCTCCACAGCCTTTTTAAGAGGAGTGGCAACAAAGGACATTTTAGAAGCTGCTACATGGAGCTCCGTGCATACATTTTCCAAACACTACAACCTGCCTTTATATTCCAGATCCAGAGCAGGGTTTGCTTCTGCAGTTCTGCAGGGCATTTTAGCTACACCATCTTTGTCTTAGGGCCGACCACCCCCAGGTTGGCTATGGTATTCAACCCATATGTCAGGACTGCAGTTGTATCCTTGAAGGACATAGTACAGTTTTGTACCTACCATAAATGTAGATGTCCGATAGGTATGCAACTGCAGTCAGGTTTTCCCTCCCACCTACCCCTCTGTGGAATTCTTTTGGGTTTCTACCCCTCATTTTAGCTACCTGGGGTAATCTTTTATGGTGTATTTGTTTTTATGTTGTTGTACTTGTCTGGAATTTTTCCTCTATTTTCAAAATTTAGCCTTCCTTAGAGGGCACCTGGCATCTGGGGCAAGAAACACTGAAGAAGATGGCGTCGGCTGACACTTTTATACCCCAGGCGCTCTGACGTCGGGGAAAGGGCGACATCAACCGACACCGGACCAGGACTTTGGAATCCGGCCGACATAAGGGCTGCCTGAGGCAGGACAACCCATATGTCAGGACTGCAGTTGCATACCTATCGGACATCTACATTTATGATAGGTACAAAACTGTACTTTATCTCTTGTGTTGGCTTGTTGGAGTTTTTTGGTTTTTTTTGGATCTGTTTGCTCTCTGTTATTTTCCTGGCTGCTGCCTCACTGAAAGGGAGGGAACTTAGGCTTGAAGCTGCAGTGAAGTGAAGCTTTGCTTCAGGTGCATCACGAGGCTCTGGTACGCAGTACACAGACACACTAACAGAAACAGATGCGTCTGGGTTGCTATGGTAACTGAGACAGAGTGACGATAATGCTTAACGGCTCTGAGGAGCCTCCAAGATGATTCTTGGCAGTGAAGTTTTTTCTTTTTTAAAAAATATATATATAGTAAAAGGGCTGTTTTAAACCACATGTACACATATTGATGGTCTCCCAACACTTTGTTTAGCTCATTAAGTTGATTCTTGATAAAAAATAAATAAATAAATGCATAAAATAAGTGCAATTTTATATTTAAAATGTATTTTGGTCCAAACACATTAAGGACTTACATAAGAGTGGAAGTCTGAGTTATTGTGAAAGACTAAGAGCACTTGTTCTTGTGCAGTACCCTGTGCAATGGTGTGGGAGGTGAGCTTGCTCGCACGTGTTGGGCATATGGGGATAGCTGATTCTAGGGGTATTTGAGTTTGCTGGGAAGTGCTAGAGAGTCATCAGATTTCCTTCATGGAAATATCTGTGGGAATGGAAGGTGTGTTGATGAGTGGTTCAAAGAGTGGCCACTGCATGGAACAGGCTGGTAAAATGGAACAGGACAAATATTGGTTTTGATATTTTAAGAACAGCCTGGAAACACACCACGTGAACTAGTGAATGATATTTGGCAAAACTGGATGGTCATTGTTGCCCGTATTTGAAGTACTGATATGTGTGTATGTAGAATGGAAATATAACAAATAAGAAACCAGAAGGGTCTCATAATTTAAAGTCTGTGGACTGTATAAACATGCATGGAAGGAGCTAATAAAAAGAATAAGCATTGCAGCTTGTGGTCTCTCAATTAACTAAGCAACAGCTTCCCCCCCCCAAAAAAAATGCACAATAGTTATGTAATGTATGTTTTTAGTAAATCTAGATATAAAATATATAATCGTCATATAAGATGCAGCAGTCTGCTGAATTTAAATATTAAAGACAGGATTTAATAACATGGGCTTGTGTGCAAAAACACCACTGTTTTAACTTGTCATAAATAACATACACTATATTGAACATCAAGGGGAAGCATGATGATTTTCTCATGTAAGTAAATGTGCACAACAAGTCATATAATTGTTTTAACTTGAATTGTGGTTTTGTAACCCATCTTGACCATACATAATATGTAAGCTCTTACCAAGGTAACTAATGTTTTATACAGACATCAAACTGACAAAGTTGTTCAAGGGAGACAATAGAAGCCTGAACTAGGAATGTCACAGAATGTAACAATCACATTCTGAACAAATAGTATTAAATTGACAATAATCACTCAAGTTTAACCTTTGCTGATTATACAAAATAGAATGTTGCTATTTAAATCTAAAAACCTTCAGTATATGCCATAAAATGGCATTTTATGAATATGGAAAGGGAACTTGTAATCATTAATCACAATAAGTGAATTCGTTGTTTTTAACATATAATTTCACTCGTTTTATAATAAGAAATGACAGATATGAAAATCTTTGTGTAGGAAATGGGGGCGGGGTGCACTGATGATTAAAATGCACTAACTTTCATCAGTGTCCACATAAAACAAACTTGATGCTTTAAGTAAGTTAGCAACAGACAAAGTGATTACTTAAATGCTGGCAAACCGTGAAATACAACTTCTGATATATCCAGTAAAATACACTGTATTATAAACATTAGGTATAAATATTATTGCCATCTATTTCTATTAATAAATTTTGAAAAACTTCATCAATAAGGGTGAATGGTAAATAACTGTGTGCTATAATCTTTTACTGAGGTTTTATATATGATGCATCCTACTTTAGTATGATTGAATTGCTTGTCATCTGTCTTTCATGTAAATATTAATTGCTTATACAGTAAGTAGACATTTATATTAGAATTCTGTCTAATCTACAATAGTACTATATCTGTTCAAAATAATATAAATATTGCTTATTCCTATTACAAGTATTCTCCATATGATAATTCAATTTATGAAGCTCAGATGTTCTGGATTGTCAAAGTATGCGTGATAATCTGATGGACTTGGGTTTATCCATCAGATTAGGAATGATTTTCATTCCATGGCTAGTGCGGCTCTTAGTTTTGTTAACATTTATTAATTTAAGTTTGTTATTCCACAAAAACATTTTAGTATGCCTGACCAAAACATTACTTTATTGGTAAACACTCAAAGTATAAAACTGATAATTTCCTTTAAAAGATCAAACATATACTTTATAGTTATCAGAGGAAAATGTTTGTCACAATAAAACAAAAAATACATAGTCTAAATAACCTAAGATGGGTTTAACTTTATTATCTTTAAATACCAATGGCTTAAACAATCCTAGCAAGAGATCAAATCTACTGAAATATTTAAAACTGAACAAAGCACAGATTGTCTTCCTTCAAGAAACTCATTTCAAAACAAATGACAATAACAAATGGAATCCAAAAGAATATGTGATATTGGCGCAGTCTACTTATAAGACAAAAGAGGTAACAGTTTTATGGAAAACAAATGTGATTAACCCAGAAATCATTTATAAGTATGAAGATAAAGAAGGCCTTATGGCATTAGTAATAGTTAAATATAGTAACAGAATATGGACCATAGCCAATCTGTACTGGTTTCCAGGCATTGGAACATGAACTGTTAAACACTTGGATTTCATTTCCAATAATTATAAAGGCAACTTAATATTAGGAGGAGATTTTTAACTGTGTATTTTATATTTCTGAAACTACAAACAAAAGACCACTGCGTACATCTGCTGCATCAAAAGCTTTACACAAGTGGGTAGAATTATTTCACCTTGTAGATATTTGGTAGAATCATTTCATCTTGTAGATACTTTCAAATTTAAAGAAGATAAATCTTTGTTGTTTTCCCATCATGATCGCAGATTTGGTACCCAAACTAGAATAGATAAAATATTTGCTGCCCATGACTTGCACTCTAAAATCATTAATTTTTCAATCACTCCCTGCCTCTTTTCAGACCATAATTCATTGATACTAAAACTTCAAAATGGGTACAGACCATTAATATTTAACTCCAGAATTCCAGCATATCTAACTTTAAGAGTTCAAACCCTGGTTATTATCTGAATTACAGTTCTTCTTAGATATTAATTACTCCACAGAGATAAAATAATGATATGGGACTCATTAAAAGCTTACATATATGGTAAAACCCTGGCTTGGTATAAAAAAGTCAGAGAATGGGATTCTGAATTATTAGATCTACAATCCAGACTTTTGTCAGTAAAAGTTGAAAAAAAATCAAAATCATTTGGAGATGAAAAACAAAGTAGAAGTATTAAATAATAAATGCAACAACATTCTAACATATAAAACTTGTTTAGCTTTAGGAAAACTTAATTAATACCTTGGCCACTTCTCCCAAATATCTACATAATTTATCTACAAGAATCAAAACACAATCAAAAGCTAATAACATTAAAAGTATATTCCATGACAAGAAAAGGAAAAATGTCTTGGATATAGGTGACATTCTTGATGCCTATAGAAACCCTATATGGAACATTTCCAAAAAGAAAATATACATATCAATCAAATCTAGATGAAAAATGTTCTAATATAAAAAAAACAGAAAAATTAAAACTAGATCTGCAAGCACCCATATCCTCCAAAGAAGTTACAGATACAATAAAAGAGGGCAAAAATAATAAGGCTCCAGGTATAGATGGCACAATTATGGAAATATATAAACTTTTTTCCTTCAAAGATACTATCCCTCTTCATAAAGCTCCGTTAGAAATTCAGTCACAAGCTTTAATACCACCTTCTTGGAGATGTTCCTGAATCACACCAATCCTAAAGGAAAACAAATCCCCTATACCTCATATAGACCTATATCATTATTAAATAATGACTGTAAGATATTTATGACAATATCAACTAACAGAATGAAAATACCACTATCCAAAACAATAAATAATCATACTGGATTTATATATCATAGACACACACATGACAATAGAAAAAGGATAATTTCTCTTGTAGATTATGTTAATAAAGAAACTAAAGAAACACGCATAATTTGCTTAGGTATAGAGAGAACTTTTGATTCCCTAAATAGGGCCCATTTATTCAAAATTCTAATGCTATTTGAATTTCTTGCATCCTTTGTTCATCTCCTAAAGAATATATATATATATATATATATATATATATATATATATATATATATATATATATACACACACAAATAATTTAGTGTATATCAAGTTAGGGCCTTTTACCTCTGAATCTATACATATAACAAAAGGCACTAAAAAAGGATGTCCCATGTCACCAATTCTATTTGCTCTGGCTGTTGAAATTTTGGCAGATATAATTTGTAACAATATAAAAATCAAAGGAATAGATGTTATGAACAATGCAATTCTAAAGTAATGCTATTTGCTGACGACATATTACTAACATTATCTAATACAAAAAAGACATTAGAAGAATTAGATATATTAACAAATTTCACATGACTTCAGGACTCCATTTCAATAAATCAATCCAAATTTTTATTTTTAAATTAAAAAAAAAGAACTGCAGACTAAGTGGGGTCACATCATATGGAAGCAATAATCTGCCTTAAAATATCGAGGGATTGAGTTATGCAAGGATAATAATAAATTGGTCTCAAAAAACTGCAATAATATCATCAATACAATTAAAATCTCTGTGGAAAAATGGAACAAAACAATATTAACATTTGAAGATAGACTAAGTTAATAAAAATGGTTTTACTGCCCAAGAGCCTATATATAGCCTTGGCAATATAATGTTACCAGAAAGGAATATACTTAAATAAATTCATGCCTAATAAAATTTTTATGTTTTCCCAAAAGAAACAGAATAGCTTTAATACATCATGTCAGACCATGGAAACAGGGAGGATTAAACTTTCCTGCTGTAGAAACATATATAAAAACATCAAAATCTAAAACACTCTCAGACTGGATAAGTCCAAATTGCTCTGCAAATTGGAAAGAATTACTAACTGTAATATCAGTAAATGAATTTGATTTACAAAAAAATTTCAAATAACAGATAAAAACAATTTGCCATGGCACATATTATGTTTTAGTATGCAGTATAACATAACTAAACCCACTAAAACTCATATGATTATTACATTGACTCTTTTAGGAAAATTATTGATGCAAATACAGATTTAAAAATCTGGTTTGATCTTTTAACACCATTTATAGTCACAAAGAACTTTTCATATAAAATATATAGAAAAATTAGTGGGACAGTCGCATTGGTGCAGTGTTTAGCGTTGTCGCCTCACAGCAAGAGGTTCTCCTGTTCGATTCTTGGCTGGAGCGCTTTCTGTGTGGAGTCTGCATGTCCTCCCTGCAGTCAAGTGATGTTTAAAGACATGCAGGTAGGTGCGTACATGAATGGGTGTGGGTCAGCCTTCTTTGAAGGTTGGGCGTCAGGCTGGCAACTCGACACCATAAAAATCCACTGCCAATCATTAGCAGACTGGAGTTCCGCTGTGGCGACCCCTAACCGGGAAAAGCTGGAAGACATTACTGTTACTTCCTAAGAACAGAGAGGATTTGTTTGTTGGCTTCAATGTATCAAAGAACTATAAGTGTTAGATATGCAATTAATAAAATCAACATACAAAATTCTACAACAGGACTGGTTAACTTTACAGAGTATTCTATCATGTTCACAAGATTTAAGTAGAATAATTAACAATTCTTCATTTAAAGAAATACCTAAATTTATGAAATACATATATGAAATCATATATAATGACTTGACATGGGAAACGGTTATTTCAAAATTTTACAAAGTATTGATAAACTATTAAACAACACCCAAAACCTCATATGGGAAATATATAACAAAAAGACACTCGATACAGTTAACTGAAGGTATTAAAACAAATATCTTATTATTGATAAAATATACATCCTTTAAACAATATTGGAAATGCTTGCACAGAGCATTCTTAACCCCAGACAGAATCAGTAAAATTAGTTCTTCCATAAAAAGAATATGTTGGAGATGTGAGCAAGTATACAATGCAGATTGGAACCACATTTTCTTTGATTGTGTTAAAATTAAGCCATTTTGGAATGGTATTAATAACTTTCTACGAGCTTTATTTAATGAATCATTTTATTTAACTAAAGATCTTGTATTATTAAATGTGAATGAAGGTCCTCATTTGAATAGGTCAGACATCTGTCTAGTATGGACTATACTTGCAATTTCAAGGAAGTGTATAACAAGAAGATGGAATACAATCACAATACCAACTTTGGAAGACTTCTACAGCCTACAGAAGGCTACAGCATTATTGGAAATTAAAATTAAAGAACTATGAATTTATCCAAAGCCATTTATCAACAACCCTTGGAGAAAAGTCTTGTAGTTGATTGACACAATACAATAATTAATCAGACACTCTGATAATGGATTGGACATACTTATAAAGTAACTGTATACATTAAGATATGTTATAGTGTCAGGTTAATGTAAATAGTCTAAATAGTTATTTAAGATGTTATGTACACATACTATGGAATTCATTCAAATCTATTTAAAAACTAAATAAATGTTTGAGAAAAAGAAAAGTCCATTGTAAAAGGACAGTTAGAGCAGCTAAGATGGTGATGTTGGAAAATGAGTTTTTGGATGAGATGCAGTTGATTTCCAGTATGTCTGAGAAAGAGACTACCCATTAACATTGATTGAAATTATTAAACAGTAGGTGATTAGTAAAAGGCAGAAAAATGTGTATAAGCCTATTTTAGGAGCCAACAATATGGCTAATTTGGGGCCACAAAACAATATTAAAGAAAATGTCAAGAGTAAAGACATGGCTATGAGTTTTGTTTCCACTTTTATTAAAGACTCCCAAAGGATAGGGCAATAGAACTGGGACATATTATGCACATGGACACAGAAGTAGTAAAATTGCTGGGGAATTAACCCAGGTTGGTGTATAGAAGGGATAAGTCATTTAAAGACATCTTGGAATCCAGGTCTTGTATGTTAGGGGACGGCCCAAAAAATTTGGATAATTTTAAGTGTGGAATGTGTTCCCAATGTCCCACATCCTGGTTTGTGGAAGTAATTTTCATCTGAACTGTAAGAACATTTTTATCAATGGCCATTTTAATTGTCAAAGTAAAAACATGGTATATATGGCTAAATGTTTACAATGCCTTGTATTTTATATTGGAAAGACTTGCAGATGGTTAAAAGACAGGATTTATGAACATTTATCTGACATAAAAAAATAAGAAGTTGACCAATGCGTTATACAGGCATATATTTGACAACAAAGATCATGTTTTCAACTTCTTAATTGTGCAACAAATTGTTCAGGATATACAAGGATTTGTTGTGGATGAAAATTTGTGTATTTGTGAACTAAGGTGGCAGTTACGGCTCAGTGCCACAAAGTACCCTGGGATCAACGAAAATGGTAGCATTAATAGTATTTTAAAGTTAAAAAACATGTTAGGGTAACACCCATTATAAGTTGTATAATTTATTCTGTGCTTTCAATTCAAAGGTATTATTTTATAATTATTTTATTCAACATACACTTATTAATTAATTAAAATACTTAATTGGTTGATTATGTAAGTATTTTAAGGTTGGAATCATTACAGTTCTTTGTTCTGATGAAGTCCTATGTACTTTTGGGATGAAAGCGCTTAACTTTGGATTTACTGGTTTGCTGTTTTATTGAACTGATGCAGCATTGGTTAATAAATAAAGTTGTTTTGCTGCTTTGACTGTCTGTTACAAGTTTGTATTTTGAGTGGAATTGATATCCTTAATAAACCCTCCTTCTGCCTTGACATTTCCAACATTTTAAATCACTACCTCCCAACCAGAAAACTTAGAAGCACCAGCCAAAACCTCCTTGACATTTACAAACCTAAAAAATCAATTGGTGAAACTCTCTACAACTCTCTTCCTCTATCCACTGGAATTAGCCACCTTTAAAAATCAGATCTATCACACAGGTCCACCCATTTAAAATCGCCCAAAAATTCCACTATACTAACACCCGGACTTGTTAAAAGGAGCAAAACCACTGTGAACTTAATCACCTGACCTCCATTTCATACAGCCCCTTCTAATTCATACTTAATTCTAGCCACATAACTCTTTAACTCCTAATACCTTTTTTCACTAAATTTCTCCACCACTCTTATTTACCTCCTTCCCTTCTTTTCCCACTTAGCTTATTCCCGTTTTTTTTTTCACTTGATTCTGTTACTACTCTCCTCTCTTATTTATAAATTTAAAAAAAAAATCTCTGATGTTCCCTCTTTTACACATAGCTACCCCCTTTTTTTTCTCATGCCAGTTAACCTTTTTCTATCACCTGCTCTCTCTATCAACTTCCCCTCTGCTTCTGATTACTGATGTGCATGCTTTTGCCTGTAAGAACTAAAATTTGATATACAGTACTTTCTGTACTCATCTTAAATTCTGATTACTTCCCTTCTAAATGGGGAATTCCTTATTTATCGGAGATATATGAATGACTTTAACATATTGTTTTATTGCCTTTATTGTAACTAACACCTTTTAAACTTATGCTACAAGTGGGAATCTAAGAATTATAATGCATGTTTATATTACCTCATGTATACTGTACTGTTTGTAAACATTTTTATGGTGTATATAATACTTTGTGGAGCTTTTCTCCCGAGGCCTCTGCTGAGAAAGGGTGCAAGCTCAGTCAGACATTCCCAGTCAACAAATGTCAAATAAATTTACTGCCATATAGGTACTGTGTGTTAGGCAGTGTATCATACATAAGAATAGCCACATAGTTGTACTATGTATGTAATTCCATATGAATTACAGAAGGACCCAGTCCTAGGCACATTGTGAAGAGCACTTTTGGGTAATATCCAAGACTGAAACAGATCTGATTTCATGAACTTTAATCATACTTTGATTTAAAATGAGAAACAAAATAGCTGTAAAGGTCGTATACCTCCAATAACTGAAAATATGTGAATACAAAGGAGATTGGTAGGCTGAAAATAGATGCAATTCAGTTATAAAACCAAGGTGTTCAATCCAAACATCCGAAATAATCCTCAAGTGATACGATAAAAATCCAAGCATGTATTTATTAAAACAGTACAAAAACAACGCAACTAAATAGCATCATGATGACTGATGGCAAGCGCTTTCACCTAGAAGGCTTTCTCAGGCCGTTAACATTCAAATAAAATACCAGTGTTTATAGGCTTTAGTCATGACATCACATACTTTTAAAAACTTTTGTTTTCAATTAATGCGTGTAAATATGCACCATACATTTCTAATATAAAATCTCACAACTTATAAATGCAATTATATAAATTAAAATTTGAACAATCACCTATATTACAAATATCTTAAATAATAAAAAAGCTACTAATTCTTTAATTTATTACATAGGCTTACTAACTCTCTTCCCTTTTAAGATAGGTTTAATAGGTGCCCTATCATTTAGGCCAGGTGGACAATCAGCTCTAAGTCTGATGATCCACTTGGCCTCATTCTGTTCGGTTTTATTCCATGTATCACCTCTACGAATAGTAGGATGATAAACCTGAATAACTAAAAATTTAAACTGGTGTTCAGTTGAAGTATCAAGCACATGTTTCGAATGTGCATTCTTTATAGATTTAATTCTAATGTTATATAAATGCTCCCTAATTCTGTCCTTTAGCTGCCTGTCGGTTTTGCCTACATAAAATGCAGGACAAAAAAACGCAGGTGGCCAAATAGACTACATGTTGTGAATTACAATCAGCCGAACAAGAAAAATTATAATGATAATGTGTAACAGGATGTATAAAACTAGCACTTGTATCAATGAAATCGCAAAAATTACATTTCTTGCATGACATGGTACTAAATTCATGCTTATAATTGATGTGAGATCTGGATTCAAACCATCCAGAATTACATAGCATTCTGTACAGATTCATTCTGTTCTTGTATATGAAATTAGGTGCATCACCCACCACCTTAGATATATTGGGATCTACCTTCAAAATATTCCAATACTTAAAATAAACATCCTTGATTTGACTAACGTCCTGGGTGTAATAAATACAAGCTTTAGTTCTATGGTCACTAAACGCCACATGTCTATTCTCATTATATGTCTGTGAATCCTGTTCTCTTCTAGTATAATATGGCAAAGCTCTATTATCTCTAAGTTGATCTACAGATGAAATATTCTCTTCAATTTCATCTAAATAATATGATCTCTCTTTCAGATGTTCACTAAGTTTCTGAATTTCCTTCCTATAACCAGCCTCGGTAGGATTCATGCAGGATGCCCTCATGGCTTGTCCTTTGATTATATTTTTGAATGAGTAATTAGGATGCATACTGGTTCTATGCAAAAGGGCATTCCTATAACAAGTTTTCCTATGTACCCCCGTGTTTAGTAATCCATTGGGTAACCTTTCTATAAATACATCCAAATATGAAATAAGATTTTTAGAGGCTGTCATAGTAAATTTTTAAATAATTAGTAAGGGAATTCATATGCTGCAAGAAATCACATAACTCATAATATCCAGAGCTCCATATCAAAAACAAATCATCTACAAATCTGGCATAGAATTTGACATGTGACTTGTAACTTTCTAATTTAAACAACTGTTGATTCTCCCAATCAGCCATAACTAGGTTGGCGTAGCTATTGGCACAAGATGTGCCCATAGCTACGCCATCCCTCTGAATGTATATCTGATTGTCAAATGTAAAGATATTGTGATACAAAACAATTTCCATAAGTTTACACAAAGTGTCCACTTAATAATTTGTCATATGTTGTTGAACTAACATGCATCTACGAATACCTTCTATGCCTTGTAAATTAGGTATAGTGATAAATAGAGGTTTTATGAGATTTTATATTAGAAATGTATGGTGCATATTTACACATATTAATTGAAAACAAAAGTTTTTAAAAGGATGTGATGTCATGACTAAAGCCTATAAATACTGGTATTTTAGTTGAATGTTAACGGCCTGAGGAAGCCTTCTAGGTGAAAGCGCTTGCCATCAGTCATCATGATGCTATTTAGTTGCGTTGTTTTTGTACTGTTTTAATAAATACCTGCTTGGATTTTTATCGTATCACCTGAGGATTATTTTGGATGTTTGGATTGAACACCTTGGTTTTATAACTGAATTGCATCTATTTTCAGCCTACCAATCTCCTTTGTATTCACATACTTTGATTTAAGAATAGAGTCCATTCCTGTCATGGTATTAGAAACCCAAAAATCTTGGAGAAATTAGAGAAAAACCTTCTATTCCTCCACAATATACCCTGTTAACTACCTCGTTAAGATATTTATAATAAGGACTCTGTGTAATTCTAATTAATTTGCTGAATCTCTGATCTAACATGGAAGGTCGGCCTGCTTGTTTCCCCTCTGCTGAAGCTTAATAGCACTTGGAATCCTCCAGTAGTGCACTAACTGCCCCATGTTCACAGATAGTGATCTCTTACGAAAAACTAGTGATTTGATTTTGTGTAAATATTTCACAAATATTGAGGCTTCAGTCTCATGAAAAAAATGACTGTGACCAACATGTACTTGCACCATACTCTTCACCAGTCCACACTAAAATTTCTTACGCTGAGGCAGTTAAAAAAAAAAAAAAAAAAAAAGTCTTTACCAAAGCCTTCTAGGCCCCCAAAGACTAGGCCTCAGTGAAAATCCAACAGCAAATCATCTTCAGGCACCCTTTGAACAAAGAGTCACCATCTGGATTTAAATCTTCATGAATCCAGTACACCAGACCACTATATATATATATATATATATATATATATATATATATATATATATATATATATATATATATATATATATATATATATATATATAAATGTTTTAGCAACCTGAGACTCCTTAGTCATGCACACTGGTTCTCTACTTACTAGGCTGGACAAAGATGGGATGACAGTGAGTTGTCCTCATGTTTAGGATCTCTCATTTGCCTAACAAATATGACTACAGCATGATGGGGAGCCCTTGTAGGGGTGAATGACTTGGGGCATACAGCTTTGAGGAATATGCAGAGTCATGCAAGTCAGAACTGCAGTCCTGAATGGAATCCTTTCTTCTCCAAAATGATGCTCTGTACAAAGAAAAGCTAGTTGGATTCAACTGTTGGTGTAATTCGGGGGGGGGGGGGGTGCAGTATATGTCAGCATGGAAGCTTAACAGTCCTACTTGCTTTGCAAAGCATGGCCTGCACTTTTCATTCAAAGGATTCTTCATGCTGTCTGCGTAATGAACATTCCAACATAAACTAATATATCAAATTCAAAACAGAATCACAATAAGGTATCTCTGCTCAATCACAGAAGTCAGAATATTAAACTACCCAATGCTGAGGCCTGTCCTGCATTCGAAATGCATCCATATCAGTGTAATTACTGAAACATGGTGTGAATGTATAGAAATCACACCCAGTTTGACTGGGTTTTGCACCTACCATGCATTCATACCCAATGGAAATTGTAGAGGCATTTCCTTATTTGATAGGGACAATATCACTACCAAGCAGATTCCCAGAGACCTAAAAACTGAACTCACTGTGTTCCAAATTCTACTAAACAAGGCCAGTAATCAGTTTATAGCCTGTTACAGGACACTTACTATGTTGCCCGAAATTCATGTAAGGTTCCTAAACATATTTGACGAATTCTCCAGAAACAAGAGCTTCATTATTTTGAGAAACTTTATCTTCCCCTCAGTAACGGGAGTAACTGTGCCTCCAACGTTGGATTTGCTCAAAAGTCCTTGGATTTAATAACTAAGAATTCCTTAGACCAAATTGATAATAAATGCACTAGAGGACATAGGTTTATAGGTTCATATGTGATTTATAGGTTCATATGTGATTACTAGGCTAGCAACCTTAGTGGGTCTTTGTAAGCCCAGCCATACTTCCCAAATAACCAGAGCTCAGAATGAAACCCAGTACCTTGTGTCTGGCAGATGTCATCCTTTACTATTATTTCAACCCCTCCCCCAAAATTCTGGTAAGTACTAAGCTGGCTACTCTTGTAGACTAGTTTAAGTTTAGCCAGTTTCCTTTAGTGAGAATTAAATTCTGTCCCTCTTGTTGTTTTTGTGTCTTTCAGCTTTTCCCGGTTAGGGGTCGCACAGCGGAAATCCGGTCTGCTAATGATTGGCAGTAGATTTTTTTACGTGCCGAGTTGCCGGCCCTGACACACAACCTTCAATGAAGGTATGCCCATTCATGCATGTCTCCACACACAAGACGCTCTAGCTGAGAATCGAACAGGACAACGTCTTACTGTGAGGCAACAACGCTAATGCAGCACCGTGAGGTAAAAAACTTAGCCATTATGCTAACCCCCTTGTCCTTATGATTATAGCCTCTTTATGCACTTTTCCTCTGGTGTCTGTTTTCCCATTTAAGTCAGACGATAATCTACTGACTTTCACGTTCAAACTCTCTATACCCCTGAAAACAATTTCTGTGACTTTAGGGAATTCAAGGATTTCAAACATACTAACCTCATTAAAGTTTATGCCTAAGTTTCAGAATTTACTTATAGCAACATCAGCCCTAGCATTTCCATATCAGGTAGCTTCACAAAAGCATTAATTGTCCACTTAGATAAATGTATAAAACTGGCAGTCTTAACCAGATCTAAATATAATGGGAAATTAAAAGCAAACCAACCCTGGTGGTTCATCAACATAAATAAACATCAACAATAAAAGAAAAAAAGTATCCTTAAAGTCTACAGCATATAAAAAAAACACTTGTGTAAAAGATAATAAGAGAAATATGACTAAAAATGAAAAATATTATTACTGAAGAAGCCCATGAGCTCAGGTTAGTATATGAAGCTAAGGACAATTACAGATTATTATTTTGCTGTATTACAAGACTAAGGAAAGACACCTCTGAACTTATTCAGATAGCTCCACCTTCTCTGACAGTATTGACTTTATTCCAAATTCTGCTATCCAAAGTCCACTTGTCCTTAAATCTCTCAGGAATGGGGTCAGATTAAATGCCAAGAAAATAAATTTAGTCTTTGCTCTTCGTTTTTTTTTTTTTTTCCCTTGCATCCTTTCAACACACCCTTATCAGCCAAGAATCCTGTATAATAGAGAAAAACAAAACAGATGTCTGAGTACTCTTTTGGCCCCCAGAAGCCATGAGGTTATTGATGCTTTATGGTGCATTTCAGAGCTGTTTTCCAACCTTTCGAGCCAGTGATGGCCTAAACAAAACACATAAGCTATGGAAAAAATTCACCCTGGGATTCAGTAATGCCCACACTAAGTGTACACTGTTCTGAGTAAACACTCATCACAGACGTAACTCACACCTTCTTCCTCCTAATTTCAGTTTTCCTATTGATATTCTTGCAGCTTTAGATATTGACGGGTTTATAAAGGTTACCACAAAGTATGGCCTACATGTACACTTAGCGTAATCTTTCTGAGTGACTAGAAAGCACAAAAATGTGATAAGAATGTTCTTGAATACATATCATGTATGCTTGGTGTAGGCTTTATTGAATCTAGCCCTTAGTCTTCTTTTCTCTTTTGAGAAAGAGTTAAGCTGTGTGTGACAAAACAGTAGTTCACATTAAAATGAGAAGACAAATGCTTATACTAAGTCATTTCTGGGAACAGTGCCTGCTTCCCTGTTACCTCCCTCAAAAAAATCACCATGCCTCCTCACCTCTACCCCATTACTCTGATGTCAGACTGGGATGAAACTGAAAGAAGGAATAAAACACAGAAACATATGCCATTGCCTCCTTATCCCTTCCCCCTTCAAAAATCTCTTAACTGTAAATGCATCTGATGATTGATTGTGACCAAAGTAAAAAACAAAAATGATCACAATAATGTACGTATTGCTACTAAACAGTACGTTACCCCTGGCAAGCTATATTGAGTTTCAGTGTACATCTGTTGGACCTGTTATGAACGAATTACCGGCCACATAGCATACAGACCCACACAGGCCATGAACATGAGAACTGTGGAACTCTGATTGGTAAAATAAATCTGGTACAGTTAGTCAAATTAAGCTGGTCCGGTCTGAGGGCTGTGACTGCTCAGTAGGTCTGATCTGAGGACCGATTGTGCAGGTCTATAAAGCTAGTATGATTTCAGGGCTAACGTACACGTACATACATACATGTACATACACCGCTCTGCAGCAATTCAGTATCTCAAGTCCCTGCATAACTCTGTCTCTGCAGTATTAAATTAACCTCACTGCAGCAATTCATGATCTCTGCAGCCACTGCAAAAGTCCAAATGAACAAAAATAAACGTTTACAAATATCTGTAACAAAAGTAAACAGTCTCAACGTCCAAAGCAAACCATCCCAAATGGTATGTTAAAAAACTATCCCACCAATGCATTTAAACTACCTTGCCTTCCTTTGATACCCTGCGGTGCTGCACATTTAAAAAAAATCGTTTAAGATTGAAAGCTTACGCTTAAAAAGTATGTTTAAAAAGTAGCAGTCCCACCCATGAGATAACTGAAACTATCTCAGTGCACTTTGCCTTCTGGTGTTTCTGCACATAAAGAAAAAAAAAATGCTAAACTGAAAATCTGTGGGGAAAACAGCATCCACTCATATCATCCTTATTGTAATCCACCCTTCAGGACCAGTACTTTCACCATCAATACAAACCTGTCAGTCAAATTACGTCTAACTTTCATAAACAACACAAAATTTCCTGTAAGTTAATACTTGAATAAAGTGCACAGAGTTAAGTACCTGCAAAAAGTGCAAGAGATGCTTGAAAGCTTGTGCTGTTTAGTAAAGTTAGCCATGGTTCTGGACACTCATTACCTCTGGCTCAGAAGAGAAGCAGCTATCAGTAGAAAATTCAGCTTAATTAAACAAACAAAAAATGTGGACCATTAGTAAACTTGGCAGGAGATATTTTACCCACAAATTAGATATCTTCTGCAGTTGCTGATGCTTTTTCCTTTGATTAGCAGATCCTGTGTGAATCCTTCATAAAAATAAAGCTGCTAGGAGCAGAGAATGTAAACATAAGTTCCAACACTAGAAACTGTCCTCCTGCAGCTGAACTGCATTGATTGACTAGATCTTTGGGAAGCATGGCTAGGCTTATTCCATAGTCGGATAATAGGGTTGGAAAGGGACAAAATGATGAGCAAGGTAGGATATTAGGGCATTGTTCTCCTTTAATTTGTTTGTTGATAAATCTATACTGGATGAAACTTCAGCACATCAGTTTTAACTTGCCAATGTGTTACTCTGCAATCATTGTTTGCAATAGCAAATCACCTCTAGAGTGGTCTCTGTCTGCATGCTGGCAGTCATGAGTGTGTATTTATATGTGCTATAGCTTTAGGTTCTGTTAAAGCCCGTATTTTTTAGGGCATCTAGATATATATATATATTGCTAGTGTTTCTGCTGTGTGGATTGTTATTTTTCTAGCATGTCTCAGCAAGAAAAATCAAAGTCCGGATTTAAGAAGTGTCCTAAGTGTGGACAAAAGATGTCCATAACTGACTGACACTCAGAATGTGTTTCTTGTTTAGGTGAGGCTCACCTGCAAGAGGACTGCTCTATATGCCATTCCTTTAGCAGTAGAGTGTTGCATGAAATGAAGAGTAAGTTGATTGATAGGGGTCTAGCAAAATCTTCCTTTCAAGAATCACTGGACAAAGACAATACCTAGGACAAAATGTTTAAACCTTGAAAAACCTCTTCAAAAACAACTTCTGGGTAAGAGACAAAAAAAGGTTCATAGACTCCTAAACTAACAGTCAAACCATCTACTTCGGCTCCACGGGTATCGGAAACCGACAGTTGTTGGTAGGAGCATGTCCCCAGTTTTGGAGCTGGTATCTTCTACCCTCAAGTAGCCTATTCTCCAGTCAGTGGCATGATCTGTGGCCTCTTCTCAGTCTTCAAGGCTTTTGGACATGGATGTGGATTGTGTGGTTCAGAATTTTCTGCAGACATTGGCGCCGGCCAAACTTTGTCGGTGCCGACCATCGGGGCTTTGAAACTGTCCAAAACCCTCCCTGCTTCTTCCGTTCCTCCTCTAACTCAACTCGAGGTTTCAGAGCCGGAGTGTTCAGAGCTGATGATCGTGTTCCGGGCCTGTCATTTCCGACAACTTAGACTTCCTCTGTGCCGACCGTAGAGTCTAGGAGCCAACACTTGCCTGTCGGGTCCGGAGAGGATAGTTGAACTGACTTTTCAGTTCTGACTTTGCCTCTCGGGGCTTCGGCTCAGATGAGTTTGGTGCCTACCTTGGGCTCAGAGCCCACCTCTTCAGTGCGGAGGGAATCACCTGCCTCTTTGGATTCAGGGGATCCTTCTCATCGGAGCCAGGGAGCTTTTGATGCCATGAGGAGAGTATTGTCCCCTTGGAACTCCACATCACCAGGGCGAGTAACCTTCTCCCCTAAAGCGCCTGTGTCTGCGTCTGCTTCACAGATCTCACAAAAGCGTAGAGACCCAGAGCCTCAGGATGCCCCACTGGGTGAACCCTGCTCTTCTGAGACCTCATCAGAAGCCTCCACTGATGAGGTTCCCAGGAAGAGGTTATGCAAGAGGAAGCATCTGGATGCCCCGCAGGAATCCTTCACTTAAGGCACTGACTTAGATGAGTCAGAAGAGTCCCCATGGTTCCCCTCTGAGGATATCTCCTTCGCAGATATCTTGGAAATTCTTAAACAGAGGGTTGGCTGGAAGTCCATTAACCCTACTGATGATGAGTCCGTCCTCCTGAAGGCTTTTGGGTCTCAGCCCTCCACCACTTGGGTGTCTCCGCCTTTTGATGAGCTGATGGAACTGGTCCCTCGAAAGGCGTGGGAGTCCCCAGATACCATGGAACCTTTCCCTCGGAGGCCTAATAAATTTATAACTTCTCTCCAGGACAAGGCCTTTCTAACCAAAGGAGTACCTGTCCTGTTGATGCCATGGTGGTGGCGGCAGCCACCAAGAAGGACTTGTTAGAAACTTCAGCATCTGTCCATCCTCCTAATAAGAATTCCAGGATCATGGACAGATATGGAAAGTGCATGTTTAGTTCAGCGGCCTTTGCTCTCCGATCGCTGAACTATCTCACACATTTTACTAGACTACAAAGAGATCTAAATGAGCTGGATGATACTCTACAGAGTTCAGTAGCTGTGGGGGTATCGGATAAATTAACTTCCCAGCTTGCTACCCTCAATTTCCTTGTAAACTCTTCCATGCATCTGGTCTTGTACACAGCTGATGGAAGGAGCAGGGCAGCAAGTACAGGAATTGCTCATAGGAGACATTCCTGGATGCGCTTATGCTCCTTTGCGGAGCCCTTTAAGTCCTCCTTTGTTAACATCCCTTTCAATGTCTCGTCCCTTTTTGGATCCAAAGTGAAGGAAATGCTTACCAGGTGTGAGCAGGACGGAAAGACTCTGTCTGCTATCGGAGTCCATTTTTCCACCCCTACCAGACCTTATCCCAAAGGTCAGAAGAGAGGGAAGATGTGGTTCCACAAAACTCAAGGAGCTTTCCAGGGCACATGTGGTGAACCCCCCTCTAGAGGCAGAGGAGGGGGTAATAATGGAAGATGCCATCCACGTGGCAAAGGGGTCCGCAGAATCAGGGCGACAGAGATCAGTTCTTTGGAAAGCCCTATCAGTGCTCCTGAAAGGAGGCCCGCCTGTCCCATCTCTGGAGGCAGTTGGAGGATGCATATCTTTGTACCCAGACGCCTGGCTAAAAATAACAAAAGATCACTGGGTACAAAGCATCATATCCAGAGGGTACTCCATTCCCTTTGCAACCCCACCCCCTCTTGTAAGGAAAATCCCAGGCGTTCCACCCAGTCATAGGGAACAAGCAACCATAGAGATTCAAACAAAGGTTGCTGGAAAAAAGTCATCCACCCAGTCCCGGCAGACCAGAAAGGATCAAGAACGTACTCAAGGTTCTTTGTAGTTCCAAAGAAAACAGAGGACTGGAGACCCATCTTGGATCTCAGCAGACTAAACAAATCTGTCAGAAAGACAAAGTTCCAGATGGTCATACTACAGTCGATACTTCCCTTTCTTGGAAAAGACAATTGGGTGTGCTCAATAGATCTCCAGGATGCATACTACCACATCAAAATGGCCAGATCATCCAGAGATCATCTGCGCTTTTGGCTTGGAGACAGTCACTGCCAGTTTCGAGCTCTCCTGTTTGGTCTCACTACAGCCCCCAGAGTGTTCACCAAATGCATGGCAGTAGTCATGGCCCACCTGAGACATTTAAGATTCCAGATGTTTCCATACCTAGACGACTGGCTCCTCACCGCCACCACCAGGCATCAACTCATACAAGCAAGAAACACAACCTTAAACCTCTGCAGTCAGTTGGGGATTACCATAAATTCAGAAAAATCTGCCTTGTCACCATCCAAACATACCACTTTTATAGGAGCAGGTATAGATACCATTTCCATGACTGTAAAACTTCCACCAGAAAGGGTTTGTGTTGTATGAAAGCAGATGTCCTTCAAGAATGCAACTGCAGTCATAACATATGGGTTGTCCTGCCTCAGGCAGCCCTCGGTCGGCCGGATTCCAAAGTCTGGGTTCGGCGTCGGCTGGTGTCACCTCCACTCCGACGTCAGAACGGCTGGAGTATAAAGGCATCGGCCGACGCCATCTTCTTCACTCTTTCTTGCCACGCGTTGCCCGAAGCAGAAGCAGTTCGCAAGTGCCGGTCGGTCAGCTCCTGTGTTTTCAGTACCGAAGCCATCTAAAAGCTAAGTACCCCGTTGGGGAACATTTTTTCTTGCCTCAGCCGATGTCAGAACAAATTGAGAAAGTTAATAATTGTTTGTCTTGTGGTAAACAAATACCTCATAAGGACTTCCATTCTTACTGCCTTCCTTGCCTGGGCCCAGACCACAACGTCTCAGCCTGTGCTGCCTGTGCTTGCTTTAATAAGCGCACTCTCAGGCGCCGGGCAGAATTTGCCGAAGACTTTTTCGGTGAATCTTTCGTGTATATCATGCCGTCGGATCAACTGACAACTCAATCTACCAAAAAACGAAAGGACTGGGACCGACATCCTCGGCCCGCATCCACCACCGATGCAACTCCTAAACCCTCCGCTAGTGCTTCGGTCCCTTCGGAAGCAGTAATTCAACCGCTCCAGGCCGACGACACAGCGTTAACACGTCCTTCGGTCTCTGAGACCTCTCCGGTGCCAGTTGTTGATTTTCCTCCGGAAACCGAAGTACTGGATCTACCCGACACCATTCCTGTAGACAAGGTTACTCCTGCACGTGGGGCTGCAAGGCCTCCTGTATCCATGTCCCTCAAGGCCTTTGCACGTGCTAAGGCCGCCAGCCAGGCCAAGGCCCATCCTAAACCTGCTGCTCAGGCCCCTTCTTCTTATAAGCAGATCATGTCTCTTGCTGCAGATCTTTTTTCTCTTATCAGGGGGTCTCAGCCTCACCCAGACAGAGGTTCTCAGCCACCTACAGAGAAAAGGCCCAGAACTGAGCAGGCTGACAATCTCTCTTCAGATGAAGCCTCTGGGGATTCTGAGCATTCAGATACCCAAGAAGAATCCTTCCAGGCCTATGAGGACTCTGATGCTGAGGAATCAATTCTCTCTGCCTCGCCTCCAGAGGATTTCTCATTTGGTGAAGTCCTGCACTCTGAGGGAACATTTTAAATGGCAGGGTCAGGAATTCTCTAATTCCAGGAAAAGGCTACGTACCTTCCTCAAGCTTCCCCAGCACAGACCTTTAGCTATTCCTCCAGTTATGGATGTTTTGGATGATGTTTTTTCTGACTCCAGTGCTAACCCTGATTCTCTCCCCCCCTGCTCCTGTCAAGCCAGACAGATATTATAGGGTCCCTGACACTCACAAACATCTTTTTAAGGCCCACTCTGTGGATCTAGAAACTATTTCACAGGGCCCCAAGGGAGTGGCTACTTCCACTGCCAAGAATCCACTGCCAGCGGATAGGGAAGCTAGGTCCCTGGAGAGATGGGGTAAAAAAGTTTATACCTCTACCACCCTAGCCATGAGGTCACTTAACTGCCTTTTTCATATGTTTCAGTACCAGGATTTTTTACTGGATGATTTACAGAAAAAGTTAGCCTCTCCTGAGCCTATTGATAGAAAGGCATTGCAGGATCATATACATAACACTCAGCAGGTTAACAATCATTTTCTTCAGTGTGGTTATGATGCATTGGAGGCTTCATGTAGGGCAGCTATGACTGGGGCTGTGATACGTAGACATGCTTGGTTAAAAGATCAGCCATTGCCAGACCATGTTAAAGTAAAGTTACTTGATGCACCTCTGGAAAAACAGAAGCTTTTTGGTGCTAATGCTCAAGATGTGTTGAAATCCATTGAGGAAAAAGCTAAGTCAGTACAGACAGTCAAGGATTTCCTCCAGGTTCAGCCACCCAGATTCAGCAGAAACTGGCCTTCAAAGAATTGGTCCTTCCCAGACTCTGACAAGTTTCAAAGGGAAAAAAACAGGCGTGCCCGAGGTAGAGGGCAATACCGAGGATCCTACAGGGGCCGCCAATGGCAACCTCCTAATCAAAGAAGTGGCGCAGGCAACCCAGCTGCACCACAAGGACAATCACAATGACTTGACTTTCATACCGCCTACAAAGGCTCAAAGAGAAGCACCTTTGTGCAGAAAATTAGCCTTATTCTCAAAAAACTGGCATATCTTAACCAAGGACAACTGGATTCTGGATTTAATAGACAAGGGTTACAGATTCCACTTCCATACTTTACCAATAAGACAAGGCATGCCAAACCTGCCACATCATCAAAGGGCAGAGGCACTCACTCAAGTTTCAAAGCTGTTAAGTATAAAAGCAATAGAAAGAGTTCCTCCTCAGGAACAAGGCCAGGGATTTTATTCAAGACTGTTCCTTGTTCCAAGAAAAGAAAACAAATGGAGGCCTATACTGGACTTGTCTACTCTAAATACTTTTCTCATTGTGCCAAAGTTCAAAATGCTGACGTTGCAGCAACTCCTTCCCATGCTGGGCAAGGGGTCTTGGCTGGTCACTCTGGACCTCAAGGAGGCATACCTGCATGTCCCAATCAGACAAAGCTGCAGAAGATACCTCAGATTTCTTGCAGGGACAGAGCATTATCAATTCTCAGCATTGCCGTTTGGCTTATCTATTGCGCCCAGAGTGTTCACGAAATGCCTGGCATCAGTAGTGGCACACTGCAGACTCCAGGGGATTCAAATATACCCCTACCTGGACGACTGCCTCATACAAGCAGACAACAAACAAACCTTAATAGCAAACTTGGACTATGTCGTTCAACTACTGCAGGCCTTGGGATACACAGTCAACATTCAGAAATCAAGACTACTGCCATCCCAACAGATTATTTTCCTAGGAGCCAAACTGGACACAGAAACTCAAATGGCCTACCTCACAGAGGAAAAACAACAGCAGTTACCAGAGTACTTCAAAGGCCTATCAAAGCTCTCCCAGCTGACTGCAAGGAAAATCCTGCAGGCCCTGGGGTTCATGGCATCTTGCATTCTTCTGATACCTTTGGCAAGACTTCATATGAGAAAGCTGCAATGGTACTTAAAAAGCTTATGGTCCCAACACAGCCAAAGCCTAGAGGACGTAATCCCACTCATTCCATGTCTGCAAAAAGAATTTTTGTGGTGGGCTCAAGCAAGTCAGTTAAACAAAGGCATGTCTTTCAACAGACCTCAAGCAGGTCAAATGATTACAACAGACGCCTCAGATCATGGATGGGGGGCGCACATGGAGGGCAGATGTATTCAAGGTCTATGGACACCAAGGGAAAGACATCTGCACATAAACCAAAAAGAGATGTTGGCAGTGATACATGCAATCGAGACTTTCTAAAAATCACTACAACAAGGACATTTGCTAATAAGGACAGACAACACCACTGTCATGTGGTATATAAACAAGTAGGGAGGCACTCATTCTTATCCCATCTGCAGACTGCAGGGAGGCACTCATTCATATCCCATCTGCAGACTAGCAATGATTCTCTGGGAAAAATCCCTGAGTCTGAAGATACATTTGCAATCCCAGTTTGTGCCAGGCAAGGAGAATGTACTGGCGGACAAGCTGAGCAGAAATTTCTTGGATCCACACGAATGGATGCTGCATCCTCACATTTTCTCACAAATAACAAAGACATGGGGAAGACCGGACGTAGATCTCTTTGCTTCTCACATGAATCATCACCTGAAAATGTTCTGCACAAGGACCCACTATCCTCTAGCCTGGAAAACGGATGCTCTCTCCTTCAGCTGGAATTCCCTAAAAATTTATGCATTCCCTCCTCTACCTCTGCTGACCAAGGTGATACTGAAGATCAAAGCAGAACAACCAACAGGCATTTTGATAGCTCCAGACTGGCCAAGGCAACACTGGTACCCATTGCTGTTGAGCATAACTCGGACCAAACCGTGGCCTCTGCCCCTATGGCCCCTACTTCTAACACAACACAATTACAGGACTGTCCATCAAAACCTGAAAACATTGCATCTGACAGCCTGGAGGTTATCATGACTCTTTCCGCTATCTCTCTTTCCAAAAAAGTTCAAGAGATCTTACTGGAAGCACGCAGACCTTCCACCAGAAAAACCTATTCAGCCAAGTGGAAGAGATTCAGCATCTGGAATGCCAACAGGGGTCCAGGATACAACATTACTGAGTATACCTCAGATATTGGAATACTTGGCAGAAATGTTTCATACTGGACTCTCATATTCTTCTATAAAGATTCACGCCTCAGCAATCTCAGCAAAATACAATTGTGATCCACCAGTGTTTTCACATCCTTTGCTAAGACAGTTCCTAAGAGGGATAAAGAATATCAAACCTCCCAGAAAACAGCCAGTACCTGCATGGGACCTCAATTTCGTTTTGGAAAAATTAACTCTTCCTCCTTTTGAGCCAGCAGCAACTTCAGAAATGCAATTTCTATCATGGAAAACGGTCTTTCTATTGGCAGTCACATCTGCAAGAAGAGTCTCGGAGATGCAGGCACTCATGGCAGTACCTTCCTTCCTCATTTTTCATCAGGACAGAGTTTCTCTAAGAACCAATCCTACATTCATGCCAAAAGTAATTTCCAGGGTGTCTCTAAATCAAGCTATTCACCTGCCTACTTTCTTCCCCAATCCTCAAAACAGGGGGGAAAAACTGCTGCATACTTTGGACATACACAGGCAACTACGCTACTACTTGGACAGAACTAAGGCCACCAGAAAGTCTGACCAACTGTTTGTAGCCTGTGCTGCTGGAGTACAAGGAAAAGCAATCTCCAAACAAACAATTTCAAAGTGGATTGGACACTGCATCAGATTCTGCTATTCTTTCCATGGAAAAGGTGTGCCAGCCAATATTAGGCCACATTCCACCAGAGCTATAGCCACATCCACAGCTTTCCTCAGAGGAGTGGCTACAAAGGACATTTTAGAAGCTGCTACATGAAGCTCCGTGCATACATTTACCAAGCACTACAACCTGCCCTTATACTCCAGATCCCGAGCAGGCTTTGCTTTGGCAGTCCTGCAGGGCATTTTAGCTACACCATCCCTTTCTTAGTTCCATCCACCCCCAGCTTGGCTATGGTATTCAACCCATATGTTATGACTGCAGTTGCATTCTTGAAGGACATAGTACAGTTTTGTACCTACCATAAATGAAGATGTCCGATAGATATGCAACTGCAGTCGGATTTTCCCACCCTCCTACCCCTCTGCAGCTTTCTTATGGGTCCACTACCCCTATTCCTATCAGCTGGGGGTATCTCCTATGGTGTATCTGTTTATTACTGTTGTGCACGTCTGGAATTGTTTATCCATTCACCAAATTTAGCCTTCCTAGGAGGGCACCCGGCATCTGGGGCAAGAAACACTGAAGAAGATGGCGTCGGCCGATGCCTTTATACTCCAGCCTTTCTGACGTCGGAGAGGAGGCGACACCAGCCGACGCCGGATCCAGACTTTGGAATCCGGCCGACCGAGGGCTGCCTGAGGCAGGACAACCCATATGTTATGACTGCAGTTGCATATCTATCGGACATCTACATTTATGGTAGGTACAAAACTGTACTGTCCTGAATCTTCTAGCAAAAGAAAAAGCCCCAGCGTCAATGGTGCTGAAATTATTGGGGACAATGGTGGCAGCATTCGTTGTGATTTCTGTAGACCGAATGCATATGCATATACTGCAGTGGCTTCTGTTCACTCAATGGTCCTTTCAAGAACTTCCAATGTCACATCATATTGTGATAACGCTCATGCAAGGACGACCTTTGCTGGTGGCTGACAACTCAACAAAGCACCCCTTTGTTGTACCCACGCCCATTGCCACTGTGACCACAGACGCGTCCCTTATATGGTGCAAGGGCATTATCAGGGAAGAACAGCCCAAGGCACGTGGAAGGAACACGAGGCTCGCCGTCATATCAGTGTCCTAGAGATAAGAGTGGTACTTCTAGTGTTACAGTGCTTTCAAGGCTCCCTTCCTCTAGGGACTATTGCAGTTCAGATGGACAACATGTCCGTAGTCTAGTACATAAACAAACAAGGAGGAACCAGATCTTACCCCCTATGTCTAGAGGAAATGAGAGTATGGCAGTGGGCAACTTCCACCCAGAGCTTTCTGATAGCAGCGTACATCCCGGGGAAGTCCAATGTGATAGCAGACAAATTGAGCAGAGCAATTCTATTGCCTCACGAGTGGTCCCTGAAACAAGAAGTGACGGAAAGGATATTCCGAAGATAGGGCCAGTCTTGCTGTGACCTCTTTGGAACTACAAATAACACGAAATGCAGCAGCTATTTTGCCCTAATCCCCCATACGGGAGATTCCCCAAGAGAAGCGCTTGTACACAGTTAGCCCCTGGGTCTCATTTATGCCTTTCCAGTGATACCCAAAGTTTTACAGAAAGCAAAGACTCTGGGAAGGACCATCATTTTAATAGCCCTTTACTGGCCTCGTCAGATTTGGTTCCCCTTTCTGCAGCCTCATCTATTGGAAGAACCTTGGATCCAGGACCCAGTTCCAGATCTTCTGATTCATTCATCAGGGGCTCTTCATCCTGCCCTTCATGCCCATAAATTGACAGCTTGGCTGCTCCAATTCCAAGAATAGCCAGATTTCAGAACCTCTCAGGTGTAGCTCAGCACATTCTAACATCTTCTCATAAACCATCTACCAGGAAGTTATACCTTGGTAAATGGAAAATATTTTCGATGTGGCTGTATCACAGCAATATTGACCCATATGTGGCTTCAATTTCATCCATTTTACAGTTTTTAACCAAGCTTTTCAACAAGGGGCAGCTGCAGCAACCATTATGGTTCAATTGGCAGCAATTTCTAATTGTCATCTGAGTGATCAGGGGTCTAGTGTCATGTCTCACAGGCTCCCTAAAGCATTTCTTAAAGGTACTGTTCATTTGAGACCCCCCCGTTAAATCCCGGCTACACCATGGAATCTAAATTTTGTTCTTTTACAAATCATCCTATCCAAATTTGAGCCAGCCTCATCTTGTGACCTGAAATATCTGTCATGGAAAACCATTTTTCTAGTAGCTATTACTTCTGCTCGGAGTTTTTCATTGTTACAGGCCTTATCCATAAAACCAGCCTCAACAACAAGCTTACAAATCTACTAACGGAGCTGATGGAGATGGTCCTGATGAACAACTTTATTTTTTTCAATGGCGAACTGTTCAGGCAACGTAAAGGGGTCGCCATGGGGGCATCTTGTGCCTCATTTTATGCCAACGTGGTGTTGCATAAATGGGAAAATACATTTGTCTTGATACCCCCCTGGCAGCAACACATCCTTTTCTACAGACGCTACCTGGACGACATTTGCATCCTCTGGGGAGGCTCAGAATGTGAGTTCAAAGAATTTTTCCAACACATCAACACCTTGACCGATTTTCTACAATTCACATATACTGCTAGTCCTCACGAGCTCCATTACTTGGACATTACCTTGTTCAAGGATTTCAACCAGAATACTTTTCATTCTAAATTATACCGCAAACCCACATTTTCTAACTCATTGTTACATTTTGATAGTGCACATCCCCTATATCAGAAATGGGGAATCATTAAAGGGCAACTCATAAGAGCGAGTAGAATCTGTAGCACTGATGAGGACGTTGAGTTTGAAGTTAAAACCTTGCGAGCTTTGTTCCTGGAAAGAGGATACCCCCTAGAAATGTTTACGGGTTTGGTTGATGAGATCAAAGTATTGAGAAAAACCTTATACACACCTATTTTGGGAAAAGGACCAGAGTTGGCAATTCCATCAACCTCCAGAGTATCCAACCACCCCAGGAACAGCTTTATATACACCTATTCATCTAGTTGCAAAGAAATGGAGGAAACTGTTAGAAACTACTGGCCGGTCCTAGCCCTTTATGAAGATTTCAAGGACATTTACCCCCCAGACCTAGTTTCGTTAGGAAAAGAGGTACTAACTTCAAAGAAATTTTTGAAAGGAAATCAGACAACAAAAAGAAGGTGAAACTATCTAAGATGGGCACTTACAAATGTGGCTCCTGTAGCCAATGCCATGCTTTTATGAACGGCAAATCCGTGTACATTCCATCCAGGAAGTTTAGGACGAAACCAACTGGTTCCTATTCTTGTGGAACCAAAGGGGTGGTATACCTGGGTATTTGCACCATGTGTTCGAGTTTCTACGTGGGGAAGACTGAAAGAGAATTCAGGAGACGGATCTACGAACACTTATATGACATGGCTAAACAGAAAGAAACTAATGCTTTTTTTAAGCATTCCCTTCTTTTCCCAGGTTCTAATATCAAATTCTTTGTTTTAGAGCAAGTGGAACCAGATCTCAGGGGTGGTGACTGGGAATCCACCCTCGAGTACCGTGAGTTGGTATGGCAATTAAGGTTAGATGCAAGGAGACCACCGGTACTGAACGGGACCATTAGCATTAAACCTGTATTGAAGCTTAGAAGGGCACGATTATAGTTATTCCACTCCAACTAATTAGCTTTATTGGTCCATGGTCACAAACAACATGCCCTTTCTTCATCCCCACTTGGCACGTGTATATTTTATGAAGATATATAATGCAGGGACCTAATATTTACTAGATTCCATTTCTCCAATTCTTGCGCTCCTTCTGTTGGTTTGATAACCTAACACCTGGTTCTAGTGAGCCTTTTTAATAATAAGGTTGATGTGAATAAAGAAAAGGAACCAAGACTTTTATTATAAACTAACATTAAACAAAAGGCTCCCTAACATTTCTATAGAATTTTATCCCAGGTTTATCAGAACACATAGATTTCCAACGTTTCCAACAGCAGTATTTTAAACTATTTTTATTTTGATTCTATTCATATTTGAATTAACGTGTTTAATGTTTTGTTAATTATTTATACATAATCCAGCTGTCAAAAAAATATATATTTTTTAACAACATAACATTTTATCTCATGTTCTAATTAATGCACAGCCCCTTTAAGGAATTGAATATTTGATTGACAACACTTGTTTTTAATTAATGTGCTATTCATGGTTATAAAAAGGTTTGGCTTCAGCAAATGCTCTTGTACTCGCTTGAAAAAGCTCAGGATTACCCTGAGCGAAAGCGCTTGTGTTTATTTTCTTTTGGAGCTACTTGAATAAAGGATTTTCGCATTCTACATCAGCTCTTGGTTTTTTTTTTTGTTCCTGGTGGTTGTGGAGTCGTTTTACTTGGATTTCTGGCATCATTTTGGATTTTCTTATCCATAAAACCCCCATATTTGATTTTTCATAATGACAGTTTCCCTTAGGACAAACCCGTCATTTTTACCTAAGGTTTGTTCAGAGACAAATCTCAATCAGACTATAGAATTACCTGTTTTTTTCCCAAAATATACTAATAAGATGGAACATATACTGCACAAGTTTGTCCACAGGCAGCTTTGATTCTATTTACACAGGACCATGGACTTTATAAAATCAGAACAGCTCTTTATTTCATTCTTAGATTCAAAGAAAGGTGCTCCAGTGGTAAAAACGACCTTGTTAAAATTACTATCAGATTGTATCTCCTTTACATATAGTTCTGTTCACACACTACTACATCAAAAAGTAAAGGCCCACTCAACTAGAGCTGTCTCCACCTTCAGCCTTTCTGGCAAAGCTACCAATAGATTTGATTTGTGCAGCAGCCATGTGGTCTAGGCATCATGCCTTCATCTCTCATTACAAGGTGGATAGGGCCTCCAGGGACAGGGATTCCTTTGGTTCCGCTGTCCTTAGGAATATACTCCTGTGAGCCACCCGAGAAAGATAGTGCTTGGGATGCTAACCCATCAGTAAGAATGAAGGTGAGATTGAACAACTTCACATAAAGAAGTTATGTACTCACCATAACGTTCAATATGAGTTGTTCATCTTGCCTTCATTCTTGCGTCCCACCCTCCTAACCCCCTTCCAATTTTTTCTTGGGGACCGAGCAGATGAACAACTCATGATGGTGTTGGTATTTGGTTTATTCTTGATATTACTATTACAAATTTTTATATGTTCTCCTTACGTTAGTTGGCAGCAAACAAGATCTGAGGGAAGCACCAGTGCATCATGGGATAGGGAGTAGGCCAAGAGCTGGTTGTGAAAACCTCAAGCTTTTGCATTTTGGCTGAGTCGAACCCATCAATAAGAATGAAGGTGAGATTAACAACTCACATGGAACGTTATGCTGAGTACGTAACTTCTTTTTTTTATGGTACGGGACACCAGCAGCCCTTATGCACATATTTCAATTGTGTGCACACAGCTGGGTAGTTGTAATGTGAAGCTTTTCATCCTTCTTTTTTCTTCATAATCTTTTTCTTCTGGTTTTAACAGTGGTATTGATGTGTGAGGCTACAATGCACTCTTAAGTTTTTTCAAATACCAGACAGTGTGAATTGTAATCCTCCATAATAATTTACAATTATTATGTATTATTTATTATTAGTATTTTTTAGTTAATTTTGATGGTATCGATCAGTTATGTACTTAAGTGAGTGGGTCAGCTTGGATTGATTTTTATTTTTTATTTTATTTTTTATTTCTTAAGGTTAGCCTTTAGATAGTGCTTGTTGATGGCCTACGAGTAAGGAGTATATATATATATATATATATATATATATATATATATATATATATATATATATATATATACACACACACACACATATATATTTTTCAGAATATTTTTTCGAGTATTTCTTCAGAATTTTTGGTATCATTATGGTTGGATGAGCATATATTTGCACTGTGTCAGCTGTTTATAATGTTTAAAATGCTTTTTTACACAAATGCTGGTCAGGTAACTTTTTGTTTTAATTAAAATGTTATTTTTATCATTTTTAAGGCATTTTAGTGAAAGTATAATAGGGGCAATGTTAAAAGTTAATTTATAAGGTGATTTTTAAATGTTCATGTTATGCAAAGTTTCAGTGTTGACGTCATGTTTTTGTATTTAAATCACTCTAGGAAGTGGCGCATTATTTTAAATTCTAACTTCTGATGAAGTTGGCGAAGTGTCGCTGACGAAAAGCAGGATCGTCCTGTTGCTTAAAATAAATTTTTCAGTGGTTGATTATATTTACGTGCTGTGAAGTGGATTTCTAATTATTTTAGCATTCTGGTGGAGCGTTCATTTGGCTCACTTTCTTTTTCCTAGAAGTGCAGATCACATTAAGACTAACTAAAACTGTTGAAAATGTAAGATCCAAATACAATCAAGCTTCTGAGAATTTGTTAATTTTACAAATATTTAAAATACTTCTCTCTGTGGAAGATTTTCAATCCATATCTATGTAGTTAATCACTGTATATTAATCAGATCAGATAATGGTAGTAGAAGTAGCGAACTTAGTCAACTTAATAAAATATATATATATATATATATATATATATATATATATATATATATATATATATATATACATATAAAATTAAAATATTGTACAGAATTACTAAGCATTCAAAAGGAATCCAGGCAGGGTAGGCAGTCTGTTTCTAGTCGAAAATCCTTTATTAAGTACATAGACAAGCGATCTAAGTAAAACAAAAATAACAGTAGTAGTTTCCTCACAAGCTTTCTATCTCTCTCTCTCTCTATATATATATATATATATATATATATATATATATATATATACATACACACACACACACACACACACACACACACACACACACACACACTTTTTATCAGACAAGGGAGTGGTTTATTGTGCTGTAAAACAAAGTGTTATTGGTATACATGTTAAATTCACACCTCTTCCCCCATCACTGTGACATTCGAGCTGGTCCCGGCCTACTTAACTATCATAATAACATAACCATTATGTAATTTAAATTAAAAAAAATTGGTTAAATAAAATTAATTTTTAACCAAATTAAGTAGTTTATTAAGTCCGTGATGTTATCCAAGACAGTGTAGTACATGGCTGCAGATATATAAAAACCTTAGACCATTTGGCAATCAAAAAATATATGTAAATATATACATATACACTTTGCATGTAAAAAAATCCAGTGTAAAAATCATATTCTATTTTCATAACCTGTTGTTAACAAAGATTGCTTTTGTCCTTCTAGACTTCATCAGGTCTGTGTACAAGAACCCTAAAGACTATTTACAAAAATATTATTGTATAATTGGTTAGTATTATTACACATAATTTTGAATAAATTGGAAAAAGAAAAAGAATCAATTTATGATGAAAACAAAATATACACTTAAATTAGATTTAACATAATATTTAATGTGTTATTTAAAACCAAATGGAAGAATAAAATAAAATGTCATGTAAACAATGTGGCAATTTTCTAAGTTCTAGTACACTTTTAAGTGAACAGTAGTAGTTTAGTCCAGGCTTCCTAAAAGAGTTCAGCTTTAATTGCCACATGAGTTCATGTTTTTCCAGAATATTTGGGATGTCTCCTTCAAACTCACCCATGTCTATGCGATCTGGATCTTAAAACCTGTGTATCTTTTATGAAGAGAGAGGTGTTTGGCTAGTGCATTATTTTTACATTCAGAGTGGATTTCTGACAGATGACATGAAATCCTACGCTTAAGTTTATTTATAGTTTTGCTCACATAAAATGTATCACATTCATTGCACTGTGCCCTGTAAATTACTTTTGCAGTGTTACAGTCACCCGCTGCACATATGTAAATTACTTTTGTAGTGTTACCCCTGTAAATAACTTTTGTAGTGTTACACCCTGGACTAAACTACTACTGTTTACTTAGTGTACTGGAACTTAGAAAATTGCCATATGACTAAATGTATTTTATTCTTCCAGTTGGTTTTAAATACTATGTTAAATCAGTTTTAATTTAAGTGTATATTTTGTTTCCATCATCATAAATTTTTTTATTTTTATTTTTCTTGTTCTTCCACTTTATTCAAAATGATGTGTAATATTTAGACAATTCATATTGGAATTAATCCTCAAAAATTAGTAATGAAGACTTCTCTGAAGAATACAAGAAAATAATATTAAAGTCTACAGATAAAACCACATCTTCATTATACTGGAACATTTTCACTTCGAAATTCTTACACAGACCTTTTGTCACTCCTAACAAAATTGCAATTATGTATAAATCAAATAGAATTAAATGCTGGAGATGTGATTCTGAAATAATAGCTGATTGGATGCATATGGTTAATGAATGTGAAGTCATCTCCCCTTTTTGGAAATAAATTAATAACTTCATGCAAGCTGTATGGTCACATAGATGTAATATTTCTAAATTTTTAGTTTTATTTAATGCTCCGATTCCTGAGATAATTCCAAAAACCTAAGTGCCTCTTCTTTGATCTGTTCGTTATAGCCAGAAACGCAAGTACTAAAAATTGGAAAAGTAAAGTTACCCCTCCAGTGTTGAATTTATTAGTATGGGAAAATTGTTTGCAGTAGTGAATTGCATACTATAAATATGAGAAATTCTAATATTACACATTCATATAAATCTTAGCTTAAACGTAAAGACTTGCCTTGAAAAATATTCATTGTTGTTGGTAACTTTGATGTATTGATCAGCTGTGGACCTATGGAATTAGTTGTTTGTTTTATAATTGATTTGTTTATCTATTGTTTTAAAACCAGGTAAAAATAATAATGACTAACTGAAAAACATTTTCAGTATATTTTGTGTCATATCCTGTTTTACCCAACGGAATAAATGCTTTGAGACCAGGCGTCAAAGCATCTGATCTGTTTTTTTTCTACTGGTATTCCTTTCAGAGGTGCAGCCTGGTAATAGACTAATTGACCTGTCTTATGGTATCAGCACTGTTTTCTATATGCCAACTTTGCCGTTTCACTTTTTAAGAATGCATTTTGTTATTCTTCATCTTGACTTTGGTAAAAACTTACAGAAATTTAGAACTGAACACTCCATCTGCAAACCTTACAGTAAATTATAATTAGGCTGTCCATCTCTACCCTAGAAACACCTCCACCACCTATGTTTACCATACATAGTCTAGCTGCAGACTGGTTCCTTTAATGGGCATCTCTTCATTTTTCCATAATGTCTGATGTACCTCGTGAAGAGGTAGCAGTTTTTCAGGAGAAGAAAAGATAAAGCAGTTTTACCTTCTACATTTGGTACTTATGTGTAATTATATTTTAAGGGACAGAAAGTAGTTTTGATTACCAGAGACCACTCCTGGGCGGAGTCTGTAAACGGTCCATGGAGCTCAGTGCTGTACCTCGGAAAGTGATGCATATAAATAAATACAAATAAATTGTTTATTGGATTTATAATTTATAATCATCATAGAAGTAAAAATGATGGATATGGTTTGATGTTGTGGAGATCGGTTCTGTGAAAACCTTCATGTTGAGGTTGAGTATTGGAAACAGCAGCTCAAAGAAAAAAAAATGTTTTCTATTGAAAGGAGCAGAGCTCCTCTGCACCCCATGTATGTCCTGTTTTAACTCTTGGTCACCTCTCCGCCATGGGAAGGGTACCCGGTTTCAGATTCAAAAACCTAGCTTCAGCATATCAGTCTTCCCAGAGCCGATCTTTGGGAAACATTACTAACTTTGATGAGGCTTGCATAAAGAGAAGTCTGGTGCCTGCAGTACCTGAGATGTTTGAAGACTGTAAGTATTGTCTCTTTTTTTAGCATGTACCTATGACATATGATCTTGATGATTTTAAGGTGCCATTGCCCCACTTCTTTAAGGACCCCGAAAATGATTCAGTATATCAGGAAGTGTACTGAAGTGCATCTTTCTAGTGTTTTAAAAGCAAATTACATTCCAAAATCCTGCTGTCACTAAGTTATAGCATGTCTGCAGCTAGTATCATAAAGGTCATGAAATGTTTTCAAGGAATATATTGCTAGATAATCTGTGAATTTATTTGCCCAGCTTAAGGGATCTATAGTCTGGAAAACGTCACAAAGAGATCAGTTTGAAAGAAAGAGTACCAGATTTGTGGTAAGTGACCTGATATTAAAAGGCTTATGAAAGTAGTATTCTAATAGTGCCTCATGTTTGGATTTATTGAGTCGCCAATGGTGTACAGTGTTATGGCTGAGTATTTCACAGTTGGAAGAGTACTATTTAAAACAGAATTACAGCAACACTGAAAGTACATTGACATTTTTTTGCTGAAAATAATGCTGCGCAAAATACATGGATGGTACTTACCTTGTCCATTTATTTTTCTTTAAGGTATTCAGGAGATGGCATAGGAATTCCTTTTATGGGAAGCCTTGCAGAATGTAAGTTGGAATGCTTTATTTTGGTTACGATGTTGCTTATTATGAAAAATAACCGCGTGATAACTAATGAATATTTCAGAAGTAGAATGTACGTGAAATGTGTAACTGGGCAACCGTATTCTTGAGTTTGTGTGTGATCAAAGTTAGAACACTGTGAACCTTACGTAATGGAAAGGTGCACTTTTTGGTTAATTTAGGTTTTGTACTCATTCTGAAAATATAGTTCCTGAGTTAAGTAGTCCCTCTGTTTCATCACTTTGTCAAAAATAAAATCTCTCATTCAGAGTTTCTATTATTTGCCATCATCATTTGTCGCAGAAGGTGCATCTAAAGAACCCAAGTGAAAGCTAGGGTTTCTACATGTCCCTGTTTATGCAAGACGGGCTGTATTTGGGCACTTGTGTCCTATGAAAATCCTGAAATGTGACAGTGTCCTGAAATTTTAGAACAAAAAGTATTTCCAGAATTTCCATTAATACCTGCATAAATGACTTTTTTTCTGAAATATTATGTGAAACAGCAGAAACAACTGATCTTCTACAATTCTACCCAAATTAACTTTTATTTTGGCAACAAAGCAATGTCCTGATATTTGTACTGGCTGTGGGTATTCTTTGTACTGGAAAATATGTTTCTGTAAGAAAAAAAAAAACAGTCCCCCATTGGGTACTTAAAAAGGCAATCTATAGTGTAAGCGTCTTCTTTTGGCTTTTCCCGGTTAGGGGTCGCCACAGCGGAACTCCGGTCCGCTGATGATTGGCAGTGGATTTTTACAGTGCCAAGTTGCCAGCCTGATGCCTAACCTTCAAAGAAGGCACACCCATTCACGCACGCTCGACTGGGAGGAGGCTATACAGGCCCTAAACAACTATAGTGTAAGTGATGGGATTAAAAAGATTAGTAGTGTTGCACAGCAGTTGGTGGTGCCTTTTTTTCTCCACTTACTTGCTGTGGCTTAAATGAATGTATTAACAGACTCCACATTCTTCTTATTCCTTTTCCTGCTGTAGATATATGCAGTGCTTTCATCGTTCTTCCAGTAGGCATCTAATTACAGATACATATTAGAACCCTTTTGTCAAAATTAAGAATTTTCAAAGGAAATCTTGTTCCTTATTTTGTTTAAAGCCTTGGAGAAGTTAACTATACATACAGTCTACAAATTATCTGCAGACACAGCCCTAAATGCCACTGGGCATGCAGAGAGTATAATGTTGTGGTGTTACTGAAGTGGTTTTTAACAGCTTTTCATCCCAAAAAAAGAAAAGATGGTGACCGTGAGATGTGCTGCCAACTCGATGCTTTATATGTTACAGCTGCAGCATGCATATATCAGTATACCACATGACCATCTACATCCTTGAACTTTCTAGTTTAACATACAGATGTATTTAAAGATACATTATCATGCAGTCCTAAATTGAGGACCCAACCTTTAATGGGTTCTGAGGATGGGTTATTTCCAGCTATCAAAATTTGACATTATTTCAATGAAATTCCCTCGGTCAGTTACTGAAACAGCTATGTATATATTCTTAATCCTTGTTACTTATCAGTTCTTTTTTTTCTGTTTGCACAGTTCAGACAGATTTTGATCATTGCTGTCATCCAGAATTGTAGCTTTATTACCTGAAGATGTGTGCAGTTTCCCATTTTAGCTTGCACCCCTTCAACACTAAAAAAAAGTAATTTAAAAATGACAAAAAGCTATTCTGATCTGAAACTGTAACCAGACCATTTCCTGCAAATGTAACAAGCAGCTTGCTACCACTAAAATACCACATACAAAGCTCTTCTGTGCTTCTGTCTTGACCACAAATACAGTTATCAGCATTCATTTCTGAATGTCTGTACTGCACTACAGCATAGTCGTTGTCTGCAGACTGTACCCTGTAACGCCGTCTGTGAGGGAAAGGTGCTTCCTTTACCCTGCCCTAGCTATGCAACTGCTATCATCAATAGAGTTCTTGCATTTGCATGCCTTTTTTGTTTTTACCAAAGTAAATTTTATTTCTGACTTCTTTGGCATAAATGATGGAACATAGCTCCTCACAGAACTGATGGCTAGGTTTCTCCCTTCACCCAGATGTTGAGTCATTATCTCAGCACGTTAGATGTTTTTGGAGGACTGTCTAGAACTGCTACTACATGGATTTAATACATTGAGCTGTGTGGTTTCCCAAGTTTCTCAGGGGTGGGGATTACCCTTAAGTGGTAGGGGAATTGATACTATTTCAGCACAACCGACTCAGTTCTTTTGAAAGTTGCATTCCTAGCTACCACACCGAGGTGTTTATCTTGAGGTACCTGAGGCATCCTTCCTTCACAAGGTCAGCCTAACTCCAAGTCTTTGTAGCATAATCAGAGGTATCAGCCCTTTCGGTCATCCATTCACAGATCAGAGGTGCTTGAGTCAGAGGCTTAGTCTCCCTGGGCCTACATCTAAGCTTTTTTTGGATTGATTAGCCTTTCCTGAGTAGCAAACACTGGATAAAGTTATGCCAGGATCCCCAGCTCTGGCTAAATAGTTTGGCTATGTGTCCAGCTCGTTTTAGTTGCTAGAGTTGCTGATGGGAGAGTTCACTCTTAGGGACCTTGGTAGATTGCCTGTCCTAGATGCAGCATGTTCCACAAGCTTTACCATGTACAGTGCATGACACAAGGCTTTGTTTGCCCATCATTCCACAGGCAGATCACATTTTCACTTAACTTCATGTGAGCCTGTTCATGATTCTGCTTTTGGAAAAGATCGAGTGTATGGATTCTCCTCTCCATACAGCTGCTGTTGTGGGTCAGTGAAAGTCTTTTTTCTGGCTATAGGAGAAGCTATACAACCCACCCCCTTAATCAGTTCCTTTCCGTTTGATATCTACTAGAGAAAGGCTTTGAATTTACATCTGTTCCTTATTTCGTTCTCCTTTAGGCACTTAGTGCTCAGTGGTGCTCCTGTAGGCTTCAACTTGGAGCCAAGCTTGAAAGATGTCACTTCAGAAGTCTAGAGGTAACAGTGTTCTGCTGCTGCTGCTAATTAGGGTCAAGATTGCTTGCCTCTCCCCCATGGTGGACAGTAACAGCACCTTATGCAGACATTTTGTGGCTGACTTCTAGATGGCCTTAGGAGGGGATCTTTCCTGCTTATGAGGCTCTCATCCTTCCTCTTCAGCAGATAGGGCAGCGGCAGGGTATCTGGATGGCCTAGAAAGTCTTTTCTGTCACATTTGAGCTTAAGGTCCCTAACTGTGTGCTTCATCTGTCAGATTCCAGTCACTTCTGCAGGTGATACTGAGGAGCTGGAGCCTTCCTGAGGCTCACTGTACTTTCAATAAATGTATGACTCCGTCTCCATGGCTATTTTTTTGGAATCCCATTTGTCTTTGTGTTTTTTTTTTTTTTTTTAATATGTATACAACAGTGTGCCTATATAGATAGGCTTGGCTGAGGTTGTGCGTTATAACGAACAAGTTGGAGCCCCACCTGATGGATGTCCACTTTAAGCTGGGGCTCTTCAAGCAGTGATTTCAGTCCTTGTGGGATGTGTTGCTGATTAGGATGCATTCCTCATCAGGGTTGGGAGGAGAAGTATTTTCTGCATTATTTTTACCCAGGTTTCCAGAAAGTGAAGAGGAATGTACTGGCTTTTTAGCACTGGATATAGCTTCTACTGGTCTCATCTTTTTCTACTCAGGTTGGCTCCTGTGTTGTATCAGGCCTGCTGTCTCTCCCTTTGTGGTCTCAGAATGGCTGCAAGGTAAGGGAGTAGCTTTTCTTTTGGTTCCTTAGGAGATGGGTACTTTTGGCTGGACGTTTGATGTGGAAAGTCTACTTTTTTTTAAAATAAACATTTTTATTGAATTCTCAGTTAAGACAGACTCATTAATTTCTCTAAATGAAAATAGACCATATTGACATATTTTCAGTTGCAAACGTTATACATCACGTATACTCTTCTTATACAGTCATCGTCCATTAAATATTACATACCTCTTCCAATTCCTGCATTCGCTTAAACTTTATTTTTCCTCCAAAACCTTATCTGCATATATTGTTCCCACATTTGTTTTTCTATTTAATTTGCTCCTACCCTTTTCTAAAGATTCTACTGCTAGTTCTTTTATCTCTACTATATTCACTTCTAGTACAGTTAGTTTAGACCTTGATTTCCATTTTACAGTAATTGTTTTTTTTTTTGGCAACCACCAGAATTAAACTCAGCAAGGCCTACTATGTTTAGGCAAATTTGATTCTGTATCACAACTGTGGAAGGTCTGCTTTGTACCTTCCTCCATGTGGCCTCTCCCTCTCTACTCCCTCTCCTCCAGTGCATCAGCGGTCTTGCTGAAAGCAGGTATTGAATGTGGCATTTGGCCTCAAAGAATGTTGCACCTTTTGGCTGCTTCCTCAGTTTGGGTGAGGGTTTCTTGCATCCTGCCATTTTTATGTTTATGAGAGTGCTGTCTAATCCAAAGTACTACCTGGAAGAAGCAAGAAGAAGGTCTCACAGGGAGGCTAATTTTGGGGAAGAGGATTCTCCCTTGGAGACCTCCTCCTTGTGTCTTCCAGGTAGTTGTTTGGATTGGCAACCCATGTGGCTGTCAGGATGTGGGCTTCCTTTGAAGGGGAAGCCACATTCTGGATAGAAGGCAAGAAACCTGTACTTCCCATACCATCTGCCCTCTCTTTTCTTGAAGGAGGAGGAGCTGGCCAGATCTCATGTGGGCCCTTCAACCTTTTGTACTCTCTTCAAGGTGCCCATTGTTCTGTACCCCTAGTATGAGTAGAGAATAGAGGGCTAAGACCATTCCCTCTCAGGCCCTCCCAAGGTATTGGGTTGGGTCCCGGGTTCACCAAGAGTCCCACTGGTTTTGGTTCACGCCATGCCATCTTATGGCCTTCTTTTCTGCTGGCGGTGGTAAGGGGTTGGTGAGGGTGGAGGGGGCTAATGATTGGTCCCCTTCTTATCTCTGGCCCTTGAAACCCAAGATCAGGGAGATACTCCCAAATTATCTTAGCAGAAGTTTATTAAAGCTTCTGGATGACTTGGTTTGAGGTGTTCAGCTTCTGCCTGTGATAACTGCCTCTGACTTTATTCCTTGAGGGAGTTGCCCTTACACAGGGGCTTCCTTATATTCACCCCCCACCAGACTGACCTTTAAGCCCAGCAGCTTGTCAGGTCCCTTGGGTTGTACTCAGAGGATCTGCCTTTTCCATTTACCATGATTCTTCCCTTCCCTGGACCCTATGCAGGTTGTGTTTGATCCATTGCTTGGAACAGGGGCGTATTCTTAGCCTTTACCAAGGATAACTGATTAGAACAGATGTTTTCATAGTTGGGACCCAACTACTTCCTTCCTGGTATGAACCAAAGCTTAGGCCATTTTGAAAGTCTGTCAATCCTGAAAATGTCTCAGTAGGTTGAATGGAAGCAGTAGAACCCCCTTTTTAGTTAAGGACCTAGAATTCCATTAGTGCTGTAAGCCACAAGTTCACTTCCCTTAAGATGGAATATCGTTACCAGTACTTGTCTGTCTGAGTATGGAGGGGCTGACTGTTCACAACTTGTGGGTAAGTGTTCTTGATATCCTCATGGCATGTTTTTATTGCAGCCCTTGATACATGTTTGACTATTGGTCATGATGTGATCACGTGGCTCCTTTCTCCTTTGTGTTTTTAATACTTTGGATTCTATTCAGCCTTAAGATCTGCCAAGAAGGGTTAGCTGTAACAATTATGTTATTTTCTTCTTAACATATCAGTTGCTCAACTAAGAGGATCCTGGATTAGAAACAGAAGTGGATCATGGTCAGATGGGGTCCTAGGTAGAGTGATTACCAGCCCCCTCCCTCCGGCAACCATTCTAGTGTCCCATTAGTTGGCTCCCCATTTACTGTAAACACTGTTTAAACCTGTCAGTGTGCTTACCATTTTCTTCTTTAATTCTACAGTAATTACAGATATTTGGATTTAATTTTAAACTTTTTATTTTAAACTTTGTAGAACAAACACTGATAGCAGTTTGCTAAAAACACAATACAGTCTCACAGTGAAAACAGACTTAGCATAAACGGAAGTAATCTTTCTGCTCTTGAAACTCGTATTCATTGTAACTCACATTCATAGAAAACACATCTGGCCAGTGGTGGATTAAATGCTCCTTTTAGCTGTTTTCAAACCATGGGCCCCCTGCACACGTTTTGGGACCATGCATACATAAATGCACGTGTTGTTTTTTTTTTTTTTTATTCACCTTCCTGATTGTATTCTGTTATATTCCTTGTATAACACAGCACCACTTGTTAGGAGTGTGTTTTAAATTTGCAGTGTTTAATATTTTCCAATAAACTGTGAAACAAAACATATGAACTAGTATTGACAAAACTACCCATTCAGAACATTTCAACCATAAAAAGCCTCTCAGACTGCTGCCATTATAATTTACCAGCATCAGTCAATATGCACAGTCTCTGCTGAAGTAAAAGTTATCTAAATAATTCCACATTACTGAGAACTGTAACTAAAGAAAATGTTGCTGCTTGCAAACAGCTTTACATTTCAGTGCTTCATCTACAAATTCAGTGTCTGCTGCCCTTGAATAATAAATTGCCTGTGTTGTATTAAAAAAATGGTGTGTACAAACAATTCGTGTACTTGGAGTGGGAAGAGAACCCACAGCCTTCTGCACCAAAAACAAGTAAGTTACCTGTTGCAACACCTGGCACTGAACAATTCAACTATGAAACTCTATTGTAATCCTCAGTGATTTGCAAAAGTAAAACATAAATAAATAAATAAATAAAATGAAAGGAGACCTTGGCAGTTGGTGTGGGGGTTTAAGGCACTTGCTTGCCAATAGTTAAGATTAGAGTTTGACTTTGAGAAACATTACTCAACTAGATAGTGTCCCTAACTGGAGTATTTTATGTAGATAACACACACACACACACACACACACACACACACACACACACACACACACACACACACACACACATAGCTTGGCTGCTTTGCTCCGTAGTCACACACTGTGGAAAACTCCAGTCTCCACTCATGGTTTGCTTCCTTACCGCATGGATATAATACTTAAATCTCCTGCAGTTTTCTAATGGGGATTTCCACAAGCCTGTCTTAACTCTGGTGTTTGCTGCATACTTTCGCCTGCAAGGTCCTAATGCTGGTCCATTTGCTGTGCATGGCATGTTGTCTCCTGAAAGGTCATAATGCTAATTGGCATATGGAAATGCAAGAATGCATGGGAAGTGAAGGCTTACTTTTTATTTTTTGCTTACAGGTGCTGGGGCCCCCCAGTCAACATGGGCCCTAGGTAACTGCCTAGTTCACTTAGTGCTGGATCTGTTTCTGGTTAGAAATACACTGACTCTCACTCTGTAGTTAGGTGGTCTTCCAAACAATTTAGGATTTGGGTTTTATGCAAGTTGGATAAGATTATATTAGTAGGGGAACTGACTTTGATTGGGTTCCCCTTTGGTTGACATCAGTTTATTCGACAAAATTTCATCAACAACTCAGATGGTTGACAGGTGTGCGAGATCGCACATTTCTCGGGTTATGGAAATTTAACTTTTCCTCGAGATTGCACTATTTCTGAATAAGTGTATATAATTACAGAGGATGTGAGAGGTGTGGGGGGTCTTGCCCACTGCAGAAAACAAGTCGTACCTTTTTTTTAAACAGTGTTTTGCATGTACCAAGACTTCTTGCTCAGTGCATGCATAGTATAGAGTGTCAGCATTTGAAAAGTCGATCTTCTGTGGTCGACTTTATGAATGTAAATCTTTGGGTTATTCTTTATCAGTAGAGCCATATTAGTATATCACTTGATAGCAGTGGTACTGAAACTGCCTGTCGCAGTTTCTTCATTTATACAGAAGTGTTTTTTTGATGGGTGGGGTGAACTGGCAGACACAAGGAAAGCACTTTTTCGTCACTGACGTGGCATAATGGCACCAGCACAGACGCACACTCCCTGAGCAAAGAGATGTTTGAAAAAACTATACTAAATTCTGATTGATGGGAAGAATAAAACAATGGTCCTCTTTGTAAATCTACTAATATGTTAAAAAAATGTGTCTATTGTTTACATCTCCCACAGTAAACTAAAAGTTATACATTTAAATTGTGGAAGTAGTTGGTTATAATAATTTTACATATAAACATAAATTAGGATTATTGCATATTTTCCTTGTGTTCATTTTATAAAGTTATGTTTATCAGAAATAAATTGTTGTATTTCATCATAAAGAGTGAAAATATTATTATAAAAAAATACCGACTACCGTGTTTGTATAAATTAATATTGGTCTCTTCCTTCTGTAATCTGTCTTCCTGATCTTTTGAATATACTTCTTCGAGCAGTAGTGACTTCATGATTAGATTTAAGATGTAGAAACAATAGGAAGTGACAGTTAGTAAGTTTCAGTAGACACAGCATTATCGATAACTCTCTTTTTTCAGCACATCTTCTGAAGACTTCTGACTTGATTTCAATAAATGTTTCCTATTTGTTTAGTCATTCATCTAAAACATCTGACGCAGAACATCTTGGCTGTGCATGCTCAGTGAGCAAAGCTGTTGATTGCCAGAAGGAACCTTGAAGAATCTTGAGATTCCTTTCTTCCTATAGCAGTGTTTTTTGGCTTCTCCCGTTAGGGTTCGCCACAGTGAATCACTGGTCCGCAGATTGGTTGGCAGTGGAGTTTTTATGGTGTTGAGTTACCAGCCCTGCACCCAACCTTCACAGAACGCACACACACATGCATCTACTGCATGTCTTTAAAACTCACTCTACCTCAGGGAGGACGTGCAGACTCCACAGGTAAATCTGTAGTAACTCTGTCCTGTTAGCATTTTTCTGAATGAATCTCCCTTTGTTCTTTAACTATAGCCTTATTCTCAGAATGAAGCAATGAAGCAGAAGTAGGATTACTGCCTTTTCAGGTGCCCAAAGTGGGACTTTTTTTTTTTTTAAAGCCAGACTTTGCAGGACAAACCATACCCACAACCAGTGTAAAAATTGGATTTCAATTTTTTGCCAAAATAAAAGCGCACACAGAAATTTAGTTGTTTTGTGTAATGCTTAGCTGGTGTAGTTACAAAATTAGTTATATTATTGCTTCTTGGGGAAACTGAGTAATAGCATGTACTAGATGCACAGAATCTTCATGCCAGAAAAGATCTTCACCAACATTTGACATTACATTGTGTATTTGCTGGACAACAGAAGGATAGAATAAGCCTATCTAGTCAGCTTTTGAAGTATCTTTAGCTGGTGAATCTGGGAATATTGAGGCAATGTTACAATTGCCTCATGTACACGGACAACCCTCTCCTTCTTCCACAAAACACAAATACATGCGAGAGATGCAACTATATAGCCAAACTGGAGGCTGAGCTCTCTCAACACAGGACTGGCAAGACCAGACAGGAGGAGAAGGTAACCTCACACACCACAAACCCAGTCTCACATAGTACTATCAATACTTCAAATCATACACATAAATACACAAAGACATACTCTGAGGCTCTGATCAAAAATCTACCAAAACAGCAGAGGCCACCAAAGCAGACACCCAAGCAACTGCCACCTCAGGACACAACACATTCAACACATAGACCACATAGTCAGTGTGCCAAACAGTCACAGCCCTTAAGGCCAAACACAATGCCAGACACACTCGTCATTGGTGACTCCATAGTCAGACACATTGACGTCCCGCTCACCAGATTGAGTAAGGAGAAGGTCACAGTAAGCTGCCTGTCGGGCGCTAGAATCCGCCACATAACGCAAGCACTTAGGTCTCTCAACAGCAGGTACAAGTACGACTCTGTCATTGTCCATGCTGGTGTGAACGACCTGAGACGTACCTCCTTGGACTACATGAAAAGAGACATAGAGGAGCTCTCTGATTATGTAGCCCAGGCAGGTATGACCCTGACCTTGAGCAGTATCCTACCTTCACCAAGAATGATGCCACAATACAGAGACAGGATGATCAGCTTTAATAATTGGCTTAAACTCTGGTGTCATTCAAGGGGGATCCAATGTCTGTCTGCCTGGGATGACATGCTGGACAAGCCACGCTGCTTCGCAAGGGACGGCTTGCACCTGTCACCCCTGGGCTTCCAGATATTGGCAAAGGCTCTTGCCACCCCCATAGTGCCTTTTTTAGGCAAGGCTCAAATTCTAAACCTACCACCCTAGTACACAAAAAAGGAAAAAAACTAAGGGTAATGCTGCTCAATGTCAGAAGTCTCAACCTCAAGATGCACGCACTCGAGGCCCTTCTCAATATGGAGAACATCGATGTCTGTGCTGTGACTGAAACCTGGTTCAAGGCTCCAGAGAGCACCCCGGCACTATCAGGTTTTACCTCATATCATGCGTTCCGGCCCCAAAATCCGGACAACACCAAGAAAGGAGGGGGGTGTCTATATTCATCAAGGACACCCACACCTCAAGGTTGGTGGCAACGCACGATGCATCGGAGACCATCCAGGTGCAATTAACCATAGGCAAGACTGCTCTGCAATTTGTAGCATGTTACAGGCCACCCTCTCAATCTCAGGGACCTCACATAGCTTTCCTGAAAACACTGGAGGGGATAAATGTATCTCCAAACACCATCATACTAGGTGACTTCAACTACCCAAATATAGACTGGGATCACTACTCAAGCCCCAACACTCTAGCCCTAAGGTTCCTAGAGTTCATAAACTCAAATGCCATGGAACAACTAGTCACCATCCCCACAAGAGGAGAAAACATACTAGATCTCATCATCACGAACATGGGGTCACAATGTTCAACACCGGAAGTATACCCCTCGCTGGTGAGATCAGACCATAAACTAATCTCACTGGAAGTCCACATCCCCCCCCCACCTGAGATAAAAAAGACCACAGTGAAGAACTTCTCAAAAGCTGACTTCACACTTCTAAAGACTGGTGTGGTCTCCTTTAAGGCCCCTGAGCCTGCGGAAACCATTACTCAAGCCGCTGAATCACTTACTAATGCCTTCTACCAGCACCTACAGGACTGCATGGATCAGGCAATCCCAAACAAAACAAAGACTCTTTGTACCAAAGGCAAGCGTCCAGTCTGGTGGACCCCAGCCATAAACAAACTCTACAACAAAAGGAGGAAGCTACTACAAGATAGAGCTAAATTCTTAAAAGGGAAAACACCTTTGATCATTATAAGTAAAAAACTAAGAGCTCTCATAAAATCATCCAAGGCAAATTTTGAGAGAAAAGTCGCTAAGGACTCAAAAGACAATCATAAGGCCTTCTTTAGCTATGTTAGAAACCTGGGAGGAAACTCGCAGATATGCTCAGAATTAGTTCAAAATGATGTAAAAATTATTGAACCTACAGACATTGCCAACATACTGGCTGACAGGTTCAGTGCAAACTCCCCCCCCCAAAAGGTGAGATATCTATACCAGAGGATTGTAACCCCCCAAACATCTCAAACGCTCAGGTGAGAACTGCTCTCTCCAAGGCAAAAAACACAGCATCCATGGGACCAGATGGTGTCCCCGGATGTGTGCTCCATGAACTCAATGAGGAATTAAACCCACAGTTACGGGCAGCTGTTTAATCTTAGCCTCACCTCAGGATACGTGCCTAAGGAGTGGCGTACGGCAACTGTGGTCCCACTTCACAAAGGCGGTGCCTCCACTGACCCTGGAAATTACCGTCCCATCAGCTTGACAAGCCTGATCTGCAAAGCTATGGAGAGGATCATAATGGAACTCATAAATAAAGACATAGGGGACTTGCAGACTTTGGATCCAACCCAGTTTGGCTTTGTCAAAGGCAGATCATGCCTTTTAAACTTGGTTGATTTTTTCAAAACAGTCACCAAGGCCATTGATGAGGGAAAGGCAGTCCACACAGCCTACCTTGACCTGGCAAAGGCTTTCGACACAATACCACACTCAGGTATCATTGAAAACTCACCAGCTTAAATGTAAACCCATACGTTACAAGATGGGTTGCAAACTGGCTAAGTGACAGAACCCACAGGGTCAGAGTTGCTGGCGCCATGTCAGACTCAAAGCCTGTCACAAGTGGTGTCCCACAGGGCTCTGTCCTGGGCCCACTCCTGTTCGGCATCTACTTTTCAGAAGTACAAGCAAACACAGGAGGATTATGGCTGACAAAATTTGCAGATGACTGCAAACTGGGCGCCATAGTTGAGAACGCATCTGACACAGATATCCTTCAGAGGGGTCTTATAGAAACGGATAACTGGTGCCAGAGCCATGGCCTAAAGTTAAACGCCAAAACATGCATAGTCATACCCTTTGGGGAAAAACAAGGTTACCCCTAGCTACCATATAGGCGGCAACCCACTGAGCTCAGAAGAGGTTATCAGGGATCTGGGGACCCAGGTTGACAGTAACCTTTCGTTTGACACTCATGTTGCCAAAGTAGTTAGAAAGACCTTCTACATTGCTCACCTGATCATGAAGGGATTCACATCTAGATCAAGGGAAGTCATCGTCCCCCTGTACTCATCACTCATCAGACCAATGATTGAGTACAATGCCCCATTCGGAATGTATCTGACACAACACCTGCAGCAACTGGAAAGGCCCCAAAAATTCCTCACCAAAAGGATAAAGGGTCTCAAAAATATGTCCTATGCTGCCCGACTGAAGGAACTCCAGCTCTATTCAGTCGCTTACCGTCTGCTCAGAGGTGACCTGTGCCTGACATACAAGGCCATGTCCAACCCAGAATTGATGAACATGCTTCACCTCAAAAAATCTAAATCCCTCAGAACTACAAGGGCAGGAGTTTTAAACCTTGACACGGTTATTAATAGGACGTGCTGGAGGGACAGATTCATCACCCAGAGACTCCCTATGCTGTGGAACAAAATCCCGGTACATGTAAGGCAGAGCACCTCGCTGGCTTTGTTCAAGAGAAATCTTGACCAATGGATGGGAGATCGCAAATATACCCCAGGGATTATCTCAGTGTCACTGCTTGACAGAGGCACAGCAAAATAATGGGCATAGTATCCTCCAAACTAAAGGGGTGGCGAAAACCATAAAAACTCTGGGCTAGGCTTATAAATGCCCTTGGGCAGATAGCCTAGTATGAACCTACTTCCCCTACATCCATATTTCCCAACTTAGTTTTTTTGTACCCATCTGGTATCATCTTGAATACCTCAGTGGATTCCCTGCCTACCTCCTATTGTGGTAGTCTTTTTCATGGATACACAGTTATCTCTTTGAGAAAGTACTTTCAGCAGTCAACAGAATTGTCATTGCCTACAATCTGCTGCCTTGTCTCCTCTTTTCCCCTTGTCCTTCCTGTTCAGAATGACCATGTCACATCCAGTATCCTGTCTTCCTTTTCTTCTGATTGCATGCTAGAAGAGCTGTAGCTACTGTAACCTGTAATAATTTTCCTTCCTTCCCTTTTATCTCTCTATGGTTATTTTTAGTAACTTTCCTTTGAATTTGTTCTGGTAGCCCAATATCCTTTTCTTTATGTGATCTCCAGAACTGCAGGTAGTACTCTGGGTATGGTCTGACCAAGGCCATATAGACTGGAAGCACTCTGTAATCTTTGCTTCTGGAATCTACCCCCCCCCCTTGAAGATGTACCCCATCATTCTGTTTACTGTTGTCTGCTCAGTGCTCCAGTCCAGGTGTGTTCAACATCTCCCCAACCAAATTTCTTTTCCTGCTGTTTCTCCATCAATCACACACTTCCCAGATGATACTTCACACCAAAGTTGTGACCCAGGTGGAGTACTTTGCATCCATTGAACCTCATCTGTCACCTTTCTGTCTGTTTTGTTCAGCCTTTCTAAGCAAGTCCTTCACAAGTTTCCTCCCCATCCCTGGAGTAAACATTTAAAAAAGCAGGGCCTACATTACTAAGTAAAGAGGTGTGGAGACCAAATGGCTGACGATCTTGACTGACATACACAAAGTTTGAAATTTCCATTTCTTGGAAAATTCCCTTGTCTCAAATGTATTACATTTTGAATTGGTATATGTTAATTTGGGGTGGGTGGCTTTCCCCCATATCGGGGAGGTTGCAGGAGACTTTGTACCCTACAAAATATAACTTTAAAGGAGAAGAGTGATGTTTGATATTCGCTCTTTCCCTGTATTTTCAGTTTTTTTTTTTTTTCAGTGTCTTGGGACTCTGAAATTTGAGTCTCGAAATTTCAGTTGGGAGCCTCCTCCAGCTATGCACCTTTTTGTTATCAGTAAAGAGGTTGCTTTTGTTCTGTCTTCTCTCATAATGTGTCTGCAACAAACACAATGAAGAATACTAGCCCCAGGATTGACTCCTGTGGTAGTTCAGTAGCCTCTTCCATAATTTCTGACATTGCCATTCTTAACCGCAACCCACTCTGCCATAACATTCAACCAGCTGCACCATTTCTCAGCCTTCGTCCTGCCTTCACCCCCTTCAGTTTTCTTATTAGCCCTTTCTGTGGGACACAGAGAACTTAAAGTCCATGTAGACGGTCTCTCAGTACTGCCTTGTCGAGTTCTGTAACCCAGCCATAAACAGAATCAGGTTTGAGTGACCACTCCACATGGCTGTGAACCCATATTGTTTGCAGATCTAGAAATTGTAACTGTCTAAAAATGCTAGCAGCCTTCCACTCAGAATTTTCTTCATTATATTCCCTGTTTTTGTGGTTAAGCTAACAGGTCTGCAGTTCTGCAGATTTTTTTTTTGTACCCTCTCATTTAGAAGGGTACCGCAGGTGCTGACCTCCAGTTCTCTGTCATTTTTGCATTAAATAATGATCCGTTGAAGGTCTTTGTCAGGGATTCTGCCAACACTCTTTCCAGATTTCTGAGGGAGGCAGACAAAGTGGTCCTTGTACTTTATCCTGCCTAGCAGCAGCATGTTTCCTCTGTACCTCCTTTCCCTCTATTCAGGTATCTATTCACTATTCTCCCCACTCTGCCCTGCCTCTCTCCCAGCATGACACCTTCCTCTTGCTTTCCTTTATGAAGACAAGCAGCGTATTATATCTGTATTTCTACATTTCCACAGCTGTCCCTGATCTCTCTCCCAGATTTGCTTATCATATTTCTTTTGCTATATCTTTTTTCACTAGTACTTTCTTTCTGCTATTTACCTAAAAGAGCTCCTTCCATTCTTGATCATTTCTACTAACTCCCTTTCGGTTTTACTATCTTCGTTGCCTTTCTGTTACTCTCCTTGTTCTGTGCCCCATTCACCTCCCCACCTCTAACTTTGTGCCTCTTGTAGACCCTTTTTTGCACCCCAATTGCTACCCTTATATTTGTGTGTCATTACATTGGTCAGCTTCTCTTCTTGCCTTTCTGCTTGTTACTCGCTTACTTATTCTTAGTTCTGAGTATACCATTCCTCACTCTATCCAACAGCATGGTTACTCAATTAATTTGTTCCCAGTCTCCTAACTCATCCCTGACCACCACCCCCAAGTACTGCATAATCTACATGTCTAAAATTCCACACTTTATCTTTGTTGTATTATTTTTACACTTCCTTCCTCCTGTAAACTACACTGTGGCATTTTACTGTTGGCTAATAATTTAACCCAGATATTCTTGAAATCCTCTGCATTGGCTAGGACCTTGTGTAGAATTCTGTACTTTTTGATAGGCCTTCACTAGATGGCTGAACTTCTCTTGCTCCAAGGCCACATTCAGCTGTTTCTCCATTTCTGGTCTGGGGCTTGGAATCTCCTTGTGTGCTCCTAGCAGATTCAGATTCTACGTTGAGTATTACCCTCTTCCTCCTACCCCACTCCTTTTTTCTTACCTGCATTTTATTATCCTGTTTTTGTGAGTAAAAGACTGTATCAGTCTTCCGGCTCTCAGTTCTTTCTCTACCTTTGCTTCAAGGGCACTTAACCTGTCTTCTAATTCTGGCTGCACCTTTGTCCCCATATCTGCACTTCTGATGTCCTTCAAGAATGCAACTGCAGTCATAACATATGGGTTGTCCTGCCTCAGGCAGCCCTCGGTCGGCCGGATTCCAAAGTCTGGGTCCGACGTCGGCTGATGTCGCATTTTCCTCCGACGTCAGAGCGGCTGGGGTACATAAGCATCAGCCGACGCCATTTTCTTCAGTCTTTCTTGCCGCGCGGTGCCCGAAGCAGAAGCAGTTCGCAAGTGCCGGTCGGTCAGCTCCTGTATTCTTCGATTCCGAAGTCATCAAAAAAGCTAAGTACCCCGTTGGGGACCTTTTCTTGCCTCAGCCGATGTCAGAAATTACTGAAAAAGTTAACAATTGTCTTTCTTGTGGTAAACAAATACCTCATAAGGATTTCCACTCTTACTGTCTTCCTTGCCTTGGCCCAGACCACGACGTCTCGGCCTGTGTAGCCTGTGCTCGCTTCAACAAGCGCACTCTCGGGCGCCGGGCAGAGTTCGCTGAAGATTTTTTCGGCGAAAATTTTGCTTACACAATGCCGTCGGAACTTCCGACATCGCAAACTCCCAAGAAACGAAAAGACCGGGACCGACATCCTCGGCCCGCGTCTATCTCCGACTCCACGCCAAAACCAATCGCGAGTGCTCCGGTTCCCTCTGAGACGGTTTCTCCACCGCTCCGAACCGAAGACACCGCATTACCGACTACTCCGATTCCGGATATCACTCCGACACCAGTTATTGATTTTCCTCCGGATACCGAAACCGAGGAAATGCCCGAGACCATTGCTGTAGACAAGGTCACTCCAGCACGTGGAGCTGCCAGGCCTCCTATGGCCATGTCTATTAAGGCCTACACTAGGGCTAAGGCAGCCAGCAAAACAAAACATATTACTACTAAAACCTTACCTCAGCCTACTCCAGAGACACAAATTATGTCTGGCTGCTGATTTAATTTCTATGATTAGAGGTTCACAGGCCCATCCTGAGAGAGGATCCCAGCCTCCTTCTGATAAAAGGCCCCGGGTTGAACCCCCTGACCCTATTCCGTCAGATGAAGATTCTGAGGGCTCTGTCCACTCTGATAGCCAGGAAGAGCTCTTCCAGACCTATGAGGACTCGGATGCAGAGGATTCCATTCCCTCGGCCTCCCCTCCTGAGGATATTTCTTTTGGGGAAGTTCTGCATACCATGAGGGAACATTTCAAGTGGCAAGGCCAGGAATATTCTGATTCCAGAAAGCGCCTTCGGACTTTCCTTAAGAAGCCCCAGCACAGGCCCTTAGCTATTCCTCCTGTACTTGATGTTTTGGATGATTTATATTCTGACTCTAGTGTTACCCCTGACTCTCTTCCGCCTGCTCCAGCCAAGCCAGACAGGTATTACAAGGTTCCAGAAACACATTCCCATTTATTCAGGGCCCATTCTGCTGATTTGGAAACTATTTCACAGGGGCCTAAAGGAGTTTCAGCTTCCACCTCTAAAAATCCATTGCCCTCCAACAGGGAAGCTAGGTCATTAGAGAGATGGGGCAAAAAGGTTTACACTTCCACTACCTTATCTATGAGAGCTTTGAATTGCCTTTTTCATATGTTACAATATCAGGATTTCCTGTTAGAAGATTTACAAAAAACATTGGCCACTCCTGATCCTTTAGACAGGAAGGCTTTGCAGGAAGCTGTACATAATACTCAGCAAGTAAGCAATCACTTCCTACAGTGTCGGTATGATGCACTGGAAGCTTCATGTAGGGCAGCTATGACAGGGGCAGTCATTCGAAGACATGCATGGTTAAAAGATCAACCTCTACCAGATCATGTGAAGGCAAAACGTCTGGATGCACCTTTGGAAAAGAACAAGCTTTTTGGTGCTAATGCTAAGGATGTCTTAAAGACCATTGAGGAAAAAGCAAAATCAGTTCAGACGGTGAAAGATTTCCTCCAGGTTCAACCCCCCAGATTCAGTAGGAATTGGCCTTCAAAAAACTGGTCCTTTCCTAATACAGAAAAGTTTCAAAGGGGTAAAAACAGACGTGGCCGTGGAAGAGGCCAATACAGAGGCCCTTACAGGGGACGACAATGGCAACCAGGAAACCAAAGAAGCGACGCAGGGGTTTCACCTGCCCCACAGCCTCAATCTCAATGACTTTCCTCTACTTCCTCCTACCAGGGAACAAATAGAAGCTCCCTTGGGCGGGAAATTATCTCTGTTTGCAGACAATTGGCACAGACTGACAAAGGACAAATGGATTTTGGACATTATAGACCGTGGCTACAGGTTCCATTTTCATACCTTGCCAAGAAAACAAGGCATGCCAAACCTACCACCAAACCAGAGGGCAGAGGCTGTCAAGCAAATCTCTCTGCTGACTCAGATGAAAGCAATAGAAAAAGTTCCACAACAAGAACAAGGCCAGGGATTTTATTCAAGACTGTTCCTTGTTCCAAGAAAAGAATCTCAATGGAGACCAATACTGGATTTGTCCGCATTAAACACCTTTCTCATAGTACCAAAGTTCAAAATGCTGACTCTACAGCAACTCCTTCCCATGCTGGGCAAGGGGTATTGGATGATTACTCTGGACCTCAAGGAGGCATACCTGCATGTCCCTATCAGACACAGCTGCAGAAGATACCTCAGATTTCTTGCAGGGCCAGAGCATTATCAATTCTCAGCATTGCCATTTGGCTTATCTACTGTGCCCAGAGTATTCACAAAATGCCTGGCTTCAGTAATTGCTCATTGCAGGCTCCAGGGGATACAAATTTACCCGTACCTGGACGACTGCCTCATACAAGCAGACAACAAATTGATGTTGACAAAAAACTTGGACTATGTCATAAGATTACTTCAAGCTCTGGGATACACAGTCAACTTCCAAAAGTCAAGACTGCAGCCATCCCAGCAAATAATCTTCTTAGGAGCCAAATTAGACACAGCCTCTCAAATGGCTTACCTGACAGAAGACAAGCAAGAGAAGTTAACGCATTACTTCAAAGGTTTAGCAAAACTCACCCAGATGACTGCAAGGAGATTCCTACAGGCCCTGGGTTACATGGCATCCTGCATTCTCCTGGTTCCATTAGCAAGACTACACATGAGAAAGCTTCAGTGGTACCTAAAAAGCATTTGGTCTCAGCACAGCAACAACTTGGAGACAACCATACCGCTCATTCCATGTCTACAAAAGGAATTCCTATGGTGGGCCTCAGTGAGCCAGGCAAACACAGGTATGTCATTCAAAAAACCACAGATAACACAGACCATGACCACAGACGCCTCAGACCTTGGATGGGGGGCGCACATGGAAGGCAGGTGTATACAAGGACAATGGTCTCCAAAGGAAACACATCTGCATATAAACCAAAAGGAAATGCTGGCAGTAATGCATGCCATCGAGGCCTTTCAACACCAACTTCAGCAAGGCCATTTACTGATACGGACAGACAACACCACTGTGATGTGGTATATAAACAAGCAAGGGGGCACCCACTCTTACCCCCTTTGCAGACTGACAATGCATCTTTGGGAGAAATCACTGAGCCTAAACATCCAGTTACAATCCCAGTTTGTTCCAGGCAAAGACAATGTCTTGGCGGACAGCCTAAGCAGGAATTTCACAGATCCACACGAATGGAGGTTACATCCGAAGATCTTCGCACAACTCTCTTCGACATGGGGCAGGCCAGAAGTAGACCTATTTGCCTCTCACCTCAACCATCATCTACAAAAATTCTGCACAAGGACATACCATCCAAAAGCTTGGAAAATAGATGCTCTCTCATTCAACTGGGACTTGCTAACAATCTATGCATTCCCACCTCTGCCAATGATGACCTCAGTATTACTAAAGATCAAAACAGAGAGACCCAAGGGAATCATAATAGCTCCGGACTGGCCAAGACAACACTGGTACCCACAACTACGGAGCATATGTCACACCAGGAGGTGGGCCCTTCCCCATTGGCCTCTACTTTTGACTCAACACAATTTCAAAACAGTGCATCCAAACCTTCAGACAGTGCAGCTAACAGCCTGGGAGATCCCATAAATAACCTCAACCTATCTCTCTCCAAGGAAGTTCAGCGGATACTGACAGAGGCCCGAAGACCATCCACCAGAAAGGTTTACTTAGCAAAATGGAAGAGATTCAGCAATTGGAATACCAGCAAGGGACATGATGCATCATTGTTGAACATCCCACTCATCTTGGAATATTTGGCAGATATCCTAAAGAACGGCCTCTCATATTCTTCCATAAAGATACATGCATCAGCTATTTCAGCTAGATATAACACTGATCCTCCTGTCTTTTCACACCCTTTGGTAAGACAATTCCTCAGTGGAATCAAGAACATTAAGCCACCAAGAAAGGCCCCAGTACCAGCCCTGGGACCTCAATTTTGTCCTAGAAAAACTGACTCTACCTCCTTTTGAGCCAGCAGCTACAGTTGACTTGCAGTTTCTCTCATGGAAGACAGCTTTCCTGTTGGCAATTACCTCAGCAAGAAGGGTTTCGGAACTACAGGCCCTAATGGCAATACCACCGTTCATAATTTTTCACAGAGACAGGGTTTCATTAAGGACCAACGCTACTTTTATGCCTAAGGTGGTATCTAGGGTTTCTTTAAATCAAGCTATTCATCTGCCTGCTTTCTTCCCCAATCCTGAGAATAAGGGGGAAAGACTGTTACATACCTTGGACATTCACAGACAACTTCGATACTACCTGGACAGAACCAAGGACAGTAGGAAGTCTGAACAACTTTTTGTAGCTTACGCCCCTGCAGTCCAAGGAAAAGCAATTTCAAAACAGACAATTTCAAAATGGATTGGACATTGCATCAGATTCTGTTATTCTTTTCATGGAAAGACTGTTCCAGCCAATGTCAGGCCACATTCCACCAGAGCTACAGCCACCTCTACAGCATTCTTAAGAGGGGTGCCTACTAAGGACATTCTAGAAGCTGCAACATGGAGCTCCGTGCATACATTCTCCAAACACTACAATCTCCCTCTATACTCCAGATCCAGAGCAGGCTTTGCTTCGGCAGTCCTGCAGGGTTTGATTGCCACACCATCTTTTTCCTAGAGCATTCCTCCTGCCCCAGCTAAGCTATGGTATTCTACCCATATGTTATGACTGCAGTTGCATTCTTGAAGGACATAGTACAGTTTTGTACCTACCATAAATGTAGATGTCCGATAGACATGCAACTGCAGTCGGATTTTCCCTCCCTCCATACCCCTCTATGCCTAGGGTCCACTCCTATCCCTGTTTCTCTTAGCTGGGGATATCTGTTATGGTGTATTTGTTTTATTGCTCATTTATTTGTCTGGAATCCTGTTTTTGTCTTCCAAATTTGATTACAGCCTTCCTTGGGGGGGCACCTGGCATCTGGGGCAAGAAACGCTGAAGAAAATGGCGTCGGCTGATGCTTATGTACCCCAGCCGCTCTGACGTCGGAGGAAAATGCGACATCAGCTGACGTCGGACCCAGACTTTGGAATCCAGCCGACCGAGGGCTGCCTGAGGCAGGACAACCCATATGTTATGACTGCAGTTGCATGTCTATCGGACATCTACATTTATGGTAGGTACAAAACTGTACTTTCTTCCTGTCTGACTTGACATCTAATGCCCTCTTTTACGTACATTTCTACTCCAACGCCATCTTCTCTCCCTGCTCTGTCATTCTTGAACGACCTATACCCAGTCAGTTGTCCCATCCTGTCTTGGAATTGGTCCATGCTTTTGTGATACCATCAGTGTTCACCATCCCCTTCTTTGTCATTGCTTTCAGCTTTCCCTGCTTCATAGCCTGATTCCTTGCATTGCATTTTAAGACTACATAACCTTGGTCTGAATCACCCTTTTTTGTTTCCCTGCTATGATCTGGTGCAGCCACAAGTCTCTCTTCGATTATGACAATGTATGTCTCTGAAATGAAGATGGAAACAGACAAATTGCATTTTTATTGCTTCTGCTTTACGCAGTGCAGAATCTTTCTTAGTTGAAATGAGTTGAGACTTCCAATTCAAGACTCTGAAAAAGGATGTTAAGTGTGACACTGTGGCCTCAAAGACACATGGAACAGAGTTCAATCCTGAACTCTAGTCTGTCTTTGTGGAGTTTGCATGTTCTTCATGGTGGGCATTTACAACTCAAGGACAGAAGGTACTGGGTTCAGAATCGACCCAGTTTAGTTTGATAAATAGGCAGAGTGCACACAAAACTGAGCAGTGTCATGGACAGCAGCTCAAGCCCTGTTGTTTCTATCAGAGAAAGAGTTTTGTAGACTACCTGCTTTAAGCATCAGCCGTGGTGCTCAGTATACTCTTGGTAGAAGAAAATGGACCACAGACTGAGCACCATGTCAGGACTAGCTGTTTGGCAGTGCAAAAGTTATCTATAGGTTATTTGTTCACTTTGATTAATGCCACCACAGAATGGACATGGCTATCTGCTGGTGGTAATTAGGTTGAGGACCTGGCCTACTCTGATTATGCCAGAGATCCATGCTAACTGAAGGAGTGATTTGCATGGCCCTGCTGGCTAGAGTGTGACTGTTTGTCTGCATGTGCTCCTGCCATAAAGCCTGAATGCCCTGAGTCAGTAAGCTTCTGGCAGGTCAGTGTCCAATTGCCCAGACTGGATTACCTGGGATAGCTCTGTTAAGTAAAAGCCAGACTTAAAACCAATCAGCCTGTTAAAAATGAGATCAGCTCAAAATTGCTGCACTGAATGTAGGTCTGACAGTGTGTAGCTTTGCTTAGAAGTGGATAACATGATGATAAGGAGGGAAATGGGTATCCTGTGCATGCAATAGTCAAGGTGGAAGGGCAGTCAGCAAAGTCACTTGGCTTGAGATCCAGATTTTACTACCCAATTGGAGAACAGTCTCAAAATTGTGTGGGTGAGAAAGAATCTTCTGAAAGGACAGTGAGAGATGGCATTAGAATTACTGATGGACTCAGTGTGAAGGTATGGCAGTATTCATAATCTCAGCCTATGCCCCCATCATGGCTGTGGTGAGGAAAATTGGCATTAAGTTTGCAGTTACAGGACTTCCTATCTAGATGTTGATTGTTTGGTGTGAGAGTGTTTTTATCCACATATGCAGAACAGGATATGAGGATTGCATGGGTCCTCATGGGGTTGGACAACAGAAATAAAAAAGGACATACAATTCTAGACTGTTATGTCTGGCTTTACTGGAAGTTTATTATCAGTCTCCATAAAAATATTTGTAATGGTTAATATGCCCAACTCTTTTTTTTCCCCTATTTATAACAGCTTCTTTAATTTCTATTTCTATGCCTCACAGCAAGAGGTTCTCCTGTTCAATTCACTGCTGGAGTGCCTTCTGTGTGGAGTCTGCATGTCCTCCCCATGGTCGAGTGGCCTCCGAAAGACATGCGTGAATGGGTGTGCCTTCGCTGAAGGTCAGGCGTTGGGCTGGCAACTCGGTACCATAAAGATCTACTGCCAATCATTAGCGGACCGGAGTTCCGCTGTGGCAACCCCTAACCGGGAAAAGCCAAAAAGACAAACAAACATTCCCTACTATGGGTCAGTTCTGTAATATTTATCAGTAATGTTTTCATACCAAGTTTGCTTTTTCATCTCTTCTGCTACATAAGGTTTCCATTTTATTTTATTCATATATTTAGATGCTTCATATTCATTTTATTTCATTTATCTTACACTCCCTGGATTGTACTCTCTTGAAAATGTTTTCATGTTTTAAACAAAAAAAGATGGTGTGACTAAAATATTCTTTATTTTCTGTAACTTAAATGAAATGAGCCCCCCCCTCCAAAAAAAGTAAGTTACTGGATTTATTAAACCCAATCCAGTCTATCGTTTGTATTACAAACTATAACTTTTTTATTGGATTTCACCTAGAGCCAAGCACTGCATGAAAAGCTGTGTCTAATATGTTTTTTGAAGAATTTCTGGAGACATAAATACTGTACCCGAACCGTCCTGTTTTTCTCTATATTACTAGATTAAGTAGTTTTTTTCTGAAAAGAGAAGTTATATGATTTCCATGCAACATATGTTGCATTAAATCATTATGTTGTTTTGCTATAATCTGTCTTTGAATTTAATGAGTAATACTTCAATGTCATTCCTACTAAAATATAAACCACCTGTTTTTTTTTTTATTTCTCGAAATCTTTTATGTTTTTCTATACTTAAATCTAATCCAACCACTTCCAGAAGAAAGTACAAAATCCTTCATGACACTTACCCATACTTTGCTTTTAATTGCTGTAACAGTAACATCTGTGTAATGTATCATTATAAGCAATTTCACTAAATCCCTCTAAATCAGATTTGCTTCACGATTATTTCTTTGTAGTTTTTCTTTAACAGCATTTTTTACAAAACTAAAAAATATTATACTCGTTAAGAATCCATGACATTTCCCCTTTTAACTTCAATCTGTTTTTTTAACCAGGCACTTAGTAATATCGTTGTAGTTGTATTTTTGTAAAGAACTAAAAAAGTATAATCTTATCCAGAATATCATGTTGTTTTAAAACATTCCATAATTGATCATGGCAATATTATCATATACCTTTTTAAAGTCACTTGGAATCTGTTTACCTTCAGTTTGGTTTTAATTACTTTTGTCTGTTACTTTCTTAACTATAACCAACACACCTCTACTTTCCTTTCATCCCATGTACTTCATCACCAGTTAACTTTTCAAATAAGATAGTAAGATATGAATATTTTATGAGTCGTATTACATATTGATATGGATCTCCAATTAATTTTATCACCCTTCTTCCAGATAAAGTTTACTAATACTTCTGTACATTCTCTTGATTTTTATGCCTTGACTCACTCACTCACTCACACATGACTTTATAAAAACATTTCAGTTCCTCCTTGCTTATTTTTTTCTATAAAATGTGTAATCAATACCATATCCTCAGTACAGACTCGATTCTTCCTCTCTCTTTTTTTGAACTTCCTCAAATGTACATTTTTTGCTTATTGTATCCATTGTTTCTTTAGAAATTTTTAATCCCATATTCTACATCATATGTGCTATGTTTCTGTGCATACATTCCTTCAAAAAAGATTCTACAGCTTTATATATTTTTACTTATTAAGTATCACATCTTTGTCTGTATCTCCACTGGCATATTTTCATTATACTTTATTTGCCTACTTAAAACCTGATTAATCTTTTCCTTTCTACCTTTAATTTAAGTTTTTGATTTAATAACTTATATCTTCTGCTTGTTTCATTCAACATAAATATTTTTGTTTTGTTACTGCTTTCTATTTATTACCTCCTATAATTTCCTTGAATTTTCACATTCTTTCTTATAAATGTCTTATGCCACAAATCTTTGATGTTAAGATGCATATTCCTATATATTGTTTTGTAATGAACCCACCACTGTAACCAATTCCTGTAAAATCTTTTATTTTCAAATTTTCTCTAAATTCCCATATTTTATATTGTAGCACTTGCAATTTTGATCAGTGCCCAGTTAATGTCTTGCATGCCTTGCTTTCTTCAATAATAAACTGTTTTGTCCAAAAACAGCTTACACATTATTTTGTGACCAAAAATCTACAGAATAAAGTACCACTATTAGCTGCCATTAATTTCTCTGAGAATTAAAAAAAAAATCACTTTGTCCATAAATTTCCCTTTATATAAATATATATTTATTTTCCTTTCCTAAATTTAGTTGAAATTGTGGAAACATTATGTACTCATTTAGTCTTCTCTCCCTTGTGTTTATTTTCTTCCCCTAATGTCCCAACTAAAGGCATCCAGATATTTTGTTGTGTTCTTACATTAGTTGATGTAAATGTAATATTGAATTCTACTGACTTGATTATTTTGTTCTAAAAAATATATATCTGTCAGTAGCCAATAGCAGTCTCTTTTTTAAGAAATCTTTACTGTAGATTTTCTTTTCTGCTTAATTTTCATTTCTTTTATTTCTATAGTAGCCCACCACCACTTCATATTTTCTTTTTTGTAGGCACTTCCTTTGTCACTTCCTGTGATTGTGTGTACAGGTCATCTTCCCACTGTGCAACATCTTTGGACTTTGTTTTTCTGTTCTTTCACTTTACTGGACTGGTTCAACAGCCTGCAACCATGGAATGGCAGCACTGGCCTCTTCTTCATTTTAATTCATCAGTTGACACAGAAGAGTCTTCCAAACCTTCTCTTGTGTGTACTGTAACCAGACACCCCTCTCTCTACTTCTCGGCAGCAGGCAACTTTGCTGAATGATTCCCAGCCATAACTCCTCTCTGACATTTTTCCACATATAGTTCTTTCCTTTGCTAAGACGTGCATCATTTCTCATCAGTCTCACTCCTCTCTGTTACAACACACTGGCTTTCAAACCAGAAACGACAAGAAGTTTCCCATTGCTATGGTAAAATTTACCATATTCAGTATGAATACAACATTGAGTCTCTCCTGAAAAGAGGCTGCTGACCAAGTGGGATTGACTCAGTCAACAATGGGCACATAAATAAAGTTAAGTACATTTTTTAAAGTTCAGAATACTTGAAGACTTAACTGTTTCTTTTCTGTTTTGACATGGGTGTATCCAGAAGGGAAAATTCTTTGTCTCCTTAATATCACTGTGAGAAGAGAAATAAATATCAATGGAGTTCCCTATGTAAACAAACACCTGTCAGATTAGTTTCCATCATTCACTATTGTATGCAAATAATAAATATGACTGATTTGTAATATTTTCAGCTGGTCTCAGGACCCTTTTCAGCCATGACTCTGGCAAAGCAGGCAAATTAATAAGTACAAAAATAAAACCCATGGTAAATATGTGCAAACATGAACATATGTACAGATGACAGCACTACATAAAATAAGCAGCTTACATGTACAGAGAGTAACATCGTAGAAGGAAATACAGTTGCATAACATAGTAGTTTATGCATATAATACATAAGAAAATAAACAACAATTGCATAATACAAGTGTTTACAATTCCAAGTGTACAGCTTGGACTAAATAAAGCACATTTTTTGGCCTAAATATGGATAGTGAGATCCATAAAGAGATAAGCAAACAAAAAAGGCAGCATCAGAGTTCCTAGTAGATGTAAAATTCAGTGCAGGGTAGAATTGTAAGGTGGAGCTTGAATGTATTACTTAACATGCGTGTCTGAAGCAGTTACATTTTTTTTGCCTTAAGTAGATGTAAATTAAGAGAGTTTTTGAATAATGTAAGGTTATCATTTTCATGTAGTCAGTGTCTTGGTTCTGACGGAGACTAGTTTTGATAAGGATGCATTTCTTGGTATTAATTGCAAAGTGTACATTTTCAGTTCCTGACTTGTCTGTTCATATTTTTTAAGATAGTCCCAGAAATATTATCAACAATATTAACAATAATATTGTTCAAATGAGTACAGTGTTTTAAATGTAGTCAAAACAAAAGTTACACTTTATCCTCCTTTATATACACCCTGTCACTTGCAGGATTGGTTGTTCTCTCCTTGATAGTTAGGGATTCTACCGCTTTTACCTTCCTCGTTGAAGAAAACATTGAAAATGTATTTGCTAAAACTGATAAGTAGTCATGCCGCCTGGTCTTCACTGTTGTCCAGCATAGTTTCTGTTTTTTTTTTCCCTCTATATAAGAATATATTTGAAGTCACTGGTATATTCTCTGAATGTATTAAATAGGAGTAACCAGCTTGTTTGTTCCTTATTCTTAAGAAAATGAAATCATCATGCTTGGAATCCACAACCTTCTGCAAGTTTAAATATAGGGGATTGATAACTGCTTTGCTGAAAGACAGACATTGCTTAAGAATATCAATATTTGTAATCATAATTTTAGATGGTTAGAGCCCATTGCTATTAACCATGTGCTTCATTGTTATTGTCTTATGCTGTATCCCAGCACATGGTGTACATTTTTAAACTAAAATGTTTGAAGGTTACAGAATGTCATCAGAGAGAGACAAAAGCTATGTACATAGTTAACAGTTCTGTCCACTCTGGTGATTATTAACATATGGGCAGGATTAATATACCTACAAGCCAGTGTCTGTTTACGTCAGCAGCAGCAGTGCCTGCATGCTAAGCAACCTCCCATACTTCATTTTTCCCATGATTCAGAGGGTTGCCAGTTTTAAAATGTAAACTTATCATAAACCTGATTGTATTCAGAAAGACTGCATTGTAAAAAGCAAGTAACCACTGTACTGCACTGTTAACTTGTCATTTTACCTAGATAAAATGCTTCCTGATAATCACAGAATAATCTGGCACTAAGCAGTAGTGTGGCATTCTTAAGGAAGGAACATTTTTTACTGCAATACTAAACCAGTTTATTCATTATCAGATTCAAAATGCAAGTGGAGGTCAAGTCTGTTTTATTAACTGTTTTTTCTTAACATCTTTATCTCTTCTAATCTTCTAAATAGTGTGTGATATGATCTCCCAGATTCAGATGTTATACCTTCTGCTGAGTCTCTGCATGGGTTGGGCACTTAGTAGACTAAAGAGAGCTCATGGCAAACCTCTACAGTGGGACTCCACTCCAGCCTCCACGGGCATTGCAGTAGCCGCTGTCATTACCCAGGTATGATTTTAAGTGGTTCTACTTGAACAGGCTTGTTTAATGATTGTGCTGTTTATGTAGGCATGGTCCTAAATTTAACATTGCATCATTTTGGCAGTAATCCATTAATTATCTGACGTTTTGTTAAAAAAGTATCTTTCAGCAGCAGCTGCACGACAGACTGGCAGTTAGTACAGAGCATTAAGGCTATGAGCTGTTAACAAACTTATTCCTGTTGTCCAAGGTCTGGTTCCCTTATCCTCCATTTGCCTGCTGTGCCATCACTTAACCAGACATTGCTTTGGGACAGCTGGGAAATTTGGGCTAAGCTGCTCTGTGGTCTCCTGCACTGCATACCTAGTAACTCTGTATGAAGCTGTCCCTGATCTTATGCAACTGAGGACATCATACAGATATCTGTGCCTAAGAATGAATTTTGGTCTGTAGCGTCTTGTGAATTGTTACTGCTATACCGTGATAATCCCTATAGGTGGCTACACATTACAGGATGTTGACTGTGTTATTCTTAGCGGATATGTACCTCCATGTAAGATATATCCTTGGTAAGTACTCATTTTAATGATTTACTGAATAACTTGACCAAGACGGAGTATATCTTCTGGTAACTGCATTAAGAGCTATTAAGCTAATGTTTCCCACGATTAATCTGCCCCATGTTCAGTTAGAATATTGTTAATATAGAATTATACTAGAATTACAGACAAACAGTAGCTCTTGGGCAAATAGTTTGGCCCTGTGACCAGGCCACAGTCCTCCCACTCTCCAAATATTGATAGCACTTCTGACATAACATGTATAGCCCAATCCCTCTTTTACTCCCTACCACTGTCGAGGCTCCTAGGGATTGACTCAACAAGTATAACATTTTCCATGATGAGCAAATCAGATAAATATGCACAAATACATCTTTCATATGTTTATTAGATTGACAATGTGAACTTCAGATTCCTTTTTGCAAATGTTGGCTTTACCGAACATCTGTTTTTGAACGTTCATCTTGCTGAAACACAAGTCAGTGACCGTTACAGGTGTGATTATGAGTGTGTGTGAGTGTCTTTTTTCAGGTTAGGGTTAGAGTTAGGTTTAGGCAGAAGAACAGTTGGAATGTTGTGTGTGTGGGTTGGAGTGTATGTGCATGCACTAGTGTTTGCTGTTTAGGATTAGGTTGGGGTGTGTTTGTGTGTATGTATGTGTTCTGTGCCTGAATGCTTTGATTAGCGGTGCTGTCAAGGAAAGAGTTTTTCTAAAGTAATTTGCAGGGTTGGTGTGGTGGCAGGGTAAGCGCACGAGTAAGGTAGTGCAGAGCAACCCCACCTTTATTCATGTGCTACCCCAATTCCAAACCTGCATATTACCTTAAAACATTTTCTTACCACGGTTTACCTTTCCATACCAGTATTCAGACAAAGCTTGTTTTTTTTTTTTTAATGTTAGATTCACTGATCAGAAAAGGAGACTTGATCTATAGTGACCACTATAGGTTACATCAGCTGGACTGAAGAGTGACAGTTTAAGTAGAATTTTGCATGTGTGTGTGGGCTGCCTATTGAAATGTTGGCACTCAAAATGCCAAATGTTAACAAGCAAAAAAAGACATAAATTATGAGAAAAAAGCAAATCTCGAACATCATTATTCTCTTAAATTTGACCCTTGCTCACACTGATATGGAGGGCAAACTACCCACACACAACCGATACCAACTCCAAATTCACCATATCTGAGAAAAAGCAATAATATCCCATGAAATTAAAAATTGTAATTCCGCTTTTTTGGCCATTCAGTCTCCATGTTTGTGGATTCGCTGTTGCAACTACTCACATTTCAGAGGTTACCGTGTGTGTGTGTGTTTAATATATATTATGGGTTCCTATCGGCTGATCAAGTTTTCAGAAACTCTTACTCCATATGGTCGAGACCATATGATCGAGTTTTGCAAAACCTGAATTTTTTGAATGGGGATCGCAGTACAGTGAGGCTCAGGAAGTTGCCATGTATAATCTTCAGAGCCTGCGGGGAGACACAGCCCACCATATGGGGGGTGCCCACTTGCAAAAACGTAAAAAAGGTTGATTTTTTGTGTTTTTTTGATGATCGAATTTTCAGAAACTTGATCTTATGGTCTCTTTCCTATTTTTTGGAGTTTCCAAAAAACGCCAAATTTAATTTAATCAAACTGAAATGTTTGAAATCTCAGAAGAGCGAACTGACGGAACGTCGATTTCTTTCCCAGGGAAAGTAATCGGTGGGCCGTCATTGGAGTTTGCTCTTTCCTCCACTGTGGTGCAGTCTCAGAGTTGGTATATTTAAGTAAGGGGGTGTGTGGGGGTCGAAGCCCCTCACTTCTGTCAGTGTTTAAAGTATTGAAAACATTTTTTTTTTTTGCATGGAACACCGATTTCTTTCCCTGGGAAAGAAATCGATGTTCTGTCAGTTTGCTGTTTTGAGATTTCGAACATTTCAGTTCGATTAAATTGCATTCGGCATTTTCAGCATTCAATATGCTGATATAGACCCTATATATGTATATGTATATATATATATATATATATATATATATATATATATATATATATATATATATAAAATCTAGGTCTACTTCAGATGCTCAAAGTTGCAGAACATTGAACCACATATCGAGGACGAGATGATCGATGTTCACCAACATTGAACATGAAAGTAGACTAAATTTAAAAAGATAAAAACTCTAAGTTTTTGCAGCGTGGCAAGACCCCTGCACTCCACACACCCCCTGCTACTTAAATATATCAACTCCGAAATCGCACTACAGTGAAGAGAACGGTAAATTTCCTGTTCCATGCCATTCTCTTCACTGCAGTGCAATCCTGGAGTTGGTATATTTTAGTAGCAGGGGGTGTGGGAGATGCAGGGGGGCTTGCCCCCCTGGAAAAACATGAAATAAGTTTTCACGTGTGTTTTTTTTTTTTTTTTTTTTTTTTTTCAGTTCGATATTGCAGAACTTTGATCTTCTGGTCCTGTATGATCAGAGGTTTGATGTTCTGCAATTTCGATACTCTGAAGGGGACTCCGGTCCGCTAATGATTGGCAGTAGCTTTTCACGAACGTCGAGGTGCCAGTTCGATGTTCAACCTTCAACGAAGGCACGCCCATTTACGCATGTCTTTCAAATGCCCACTCAACCGCAGGGAGGACATGCAGACTCCACACAGAAGGCACTCCCCGCACTCCAGCTGAGAATCGAACGGGAGAACCTCTTGCTGTGAGGCAACAATGCTACCGCTGCACCACCGTGGATATTATATATATATATATATATATATATATATATATATATATATATATATATATATATATATAATAAATAAATTGTGTGTGTAAATAGATTATATATATCCTCGAACAACCACAGGTGCATGGACCTAACAACTAGTGCACAGTTCAAAATGCAACTATACCACTAAAATACCGGGACTGCATAAACAATTAAATGTTAAAAATTGCTTATCAACAAAATAATGAAGCTAGTGCGCATAGCTCAGCAACAGCAGAATATCAGGGCTATTGTGAATCACAGTAAAAGCAGACTGGTTTTGCCCACTTGTGTCATCACACCCATATGCACACACGTGCACCTAATATATATATATATATATATATATTTATATATATATATATATATATATATATATATGTATATGTATATATATGTATATGTATATATATAAATATATATATATATATATATATATGGTTCCCATTCAGAAGCCTGAAACATCATAAGCCTGAAAATCAAAATCCTGAAACCAAAAGCCTGAAAATTCAGAATCCTGAAAACTCAAAATCCTGAAAGCCCAAAATCCTGAAACTCAAAATCCTGAAAACACAAATAATGCTAATATGTCACTATAAAGACACTAATATCTACCAACTGACCCTGACCCTAACCCTAATGTCCGTCACTATCGCACACTCACCTGACCCGCACCCTAACACTAACTCACTTAAACCGCCCCTAACCCCAATATTTGTCACTATTGCATACATGCCTAACCTGCGCCCTAACCCTAACTCACTTAAACCGCCCCTAACCCTAACATAAAACCAACCGCACACTTACCTGACCCCAACGCATGACCTAACACCACAGGGCTAACAATAGCAAAGCCACAATGACATCAGTATGTCTGTTTTGTGTTTTCAGGATTTTGAGCTTTCAGGATTTTGAGTTTTCAGGATTCTGAATTTTCAGGCTTTTGGTTTCAGGATTTTGATTTTCAGGCTTATGATGTGTCGGGCTTCTGAATGGGAACTATATATATATATATATATATATATATATATATATATATATATATATATATATACATACACACAGCTACATAGGAAGATGATATGCCTCTCAGCCTGTTAGAGGAAGAAATCTGGACAAAGGCAGAAATAATGGGGGGACAGTGGCCTAAAAATAGAGACACTTTCTAAGCTTGTAACAACATTTAAAAAGTCGATAAAATAACATGTTATGCATTAGCATGACTTTCCTGAAGAATATTAAGACTGAAACTCAAATGTGTGCCTTTATTTTCTGACTTAAGTCTTCAATGATTTGCCAGTGATTTGCCAGAAAACCACAATTTTATAAGAAACAGACCAAAAATGTGAGTCAGAAATCTGGAGATACTGTGAAAATCTGTTCAGTTGAGAGGTATGGATGATATGTTTACAGACACACATACATACACACATACACACACACACACACACACACACACACACACACACACACACACACACACACACACACAGGATAAAAGAAGTGTACACACCCCGGTTAAAATGCCAAGTTTTTGTGATGATAAAAAAATGAGACCAGAATAAATCATTTCAAAACTTTTCCCACCTTTAATGTGACCTACAACCTGTACAATTCAATTGAAAAGTAAACAAATCTGTTAAGGGAAAAATATAAAAAATGTACAATAAGTTGGTTGTATAAGCTTATAACATTCAAAAAGAACAACCTTTACTGTGTAGTCAGAGATAAATGATAATGTTATGTTGTTCATCTCGCCTTCCTTCTTTCTGGTTGGGTGTGGAGCTGATCTCGGCTCCGAATCGGCCACTTCTAAAGCTTGAAGAGTCGTTACTGGCTCAAGGCTAACCCCTTATCCCAGCACGCTTAGCGGTAGCCACCCAGATCTCGTTTTCCGCTTGCAGAGTCGAGATTATCTTCTGCTGGCTTAGTCTAAGCAGTAAATTTTTCTATCAATGTTTGTTACTGTTTAAGGCTAATTTCCTTTAAAAGTTAGTGTTTTCTTTATCACCCCTATCCGCGTTGCCGTTGTTTTTGCTGTTAGGCTGTCGTTTTCTTTCAGGCCTTTTCCTGTGTGTTGTCGGTGGCCCATTTTTTATTGAGGGTTATTCTTTGACCTATTTTCCCTCCTTGCTACCTGGGGAGAAGCCGTTTTAGTTAGAGGCATTCTCCCTTTGGGAGCAGTAGCCGTTTAAGTTAGAAGCTACCCCCTCCTCTTCTGCCCGTCTTGTTTCTTCCATAAAAAAAGAAAAAAAAAAACTTTTTCCAGTTGTTAGTCTTTTTGTTTGTGGTGTTTATAATGTCCAAAGACATTCCTAAGCAGTCAGGATGCAAAAAATGCGACTTGTGTTGCCAAAAAATGTCCCTTACAGATGGGCACACGAGTTGTGTGTATTGTGTAAGTGCAGTCCACCTGCAGGATTTGTGCTTTGTTTGCCATGCCTTCAGCGCACAGGTTCTACAGGAGAGGCACAACAAACTTCTTTTGAGAGGGTTAGTGAAACCTCAGGTTGAAGTAGCATCGGATACTCAACCCTCAAAAAAATCTAATGACAAACTGGCATCTTCGTGGGCTCCATCTTCGGTGCCGACAAAGTCTAAATGTAAATCTTCTGAACCTTCGGAGTGGATTGATGGATCCGAAGAGTCCTTGTCTCCGGCAGCTCCATCTGTGGCTTCAGAGCCATCCCAGACTCAAAAGAGATCAATATATCCTTCGCTCGATCAGGTGAGATCTGTGCCTCAGTCTCCACTTTTCCAGTCAGTGGCAGGTAGTCACCAGTCCTCGGCCCACTCCTCTCAAATCATCCAGGAGTTTATCAGATGATGATATGGAGAGAGTGGTGAAGAGGCTCCTCAAGACACGGGTATTTGCTCAGTTGTTGTTGGGCCCAGCCCAGAAGGAAGTAGCACCGTTGTCTGAACCAGACCCTGTCTCTATTCCTCCTCTGACTGCGTCCAGTTCGGAGCTGGAGTGCATGGAAGTAGTAGTGGTGGAACCGTCGGTTCCCATAACCCTTGCCTTGTCTGTTCTGACCTCCGCTCCTTCTCGATAGTCCACTCTGTCGAGGGGTCTGGGTGCCGAGACTCTTTCGTTGGCTCCAAGGGGGTGAAGTGGCATTGGACCCTTGTCTGACCCCGCTCTCCTCCTCAGAGCCTCGGCGCTGTCTCCTTTGGTGCGGAGGAAGTCTTATTGGAGCTGGAGCCTCCCTCCGTTCTGGACCGCGGCGCCTTCGATGTGATGTGGAGTGTGCTGTCCACTGAGACAGCCCCACCCTCAGCTCCATTGGCTCCGTCCCCATTGATACCGGTGTCTGCCTCAGATCCTTCTTTCCATCCCAAGCATAGGGAACCAATGCCCCAGGGCGACCTCTCTTTTTCAAAGACCACTCCTAAGCATGCCTCAGAGGAGGTTCCCAGGAAGAAGAAATGCAACAGGAAGCATGTGGACTCCCCTTTGTCAGTCAGTTCTGACACTGACTTGGATGACTCGGAAGGGTCCCCACGGCCCCCCTCTGAAGATGTCTCATTCTCAGACATCCTGGAGATCCTTAGGCAGAAGGGAAACTGAAAGTCCCTTGCCCCATCTGAGGATGAGTCCGTGTACTTGGACGCATTTGGTTCCCGACCTTCCACCTCCTGGGTGTCTCCGCCTTTCGACTTACTTTTGTCTGTAGTGAGTCGAAAGGCATTGAGTGCTCCAGAGACCGTGGAGCCTGTTCCAAGAAGGCCTAACAAGTTCTTGACCGCACCAGAGGACAATACTTTTTCTGTCTAAGGGCGTGCCAGTTGATGCTATGGTGGTGGCAGCAGCCACCAAGAAGGAACTCGCAGAGACTTCCTCTTCTATCCATCCGCCAAACAAAGAGTCTAGAGCCAAGGATAGGTATGGGAAGCGTGTTTTCTCTAAAGTGGCCTGTACTCTTCAGTTGCTGAACTATTTATTGCATTTCACAAGACTTCAGAGGGATCACCGTAAAGAGCTGGGAGATGCCCTCCAGGATCCTTAAGTCGGCTAACCAGCTAGCAGCCCTAAACTGCATTGTTAACTCCTCTATGCGCCTGATTTCCTACGTGGCTGATGGAGTGAGTAGGGCTGCAGGCACAGGAGTGGCTCTTCACAGACACTCCTGGATGCACCTTTGTCAATTTGTGAAGCCCTTCAATTCCTCCTTTACAAACGCTCCCTTTGATGGCTCGGCCTTGTTCGGCCACAAGTTCGAGAGACTCTTACCAGGAGTGAACGAGATAGCAAAACTCTCTCTGCCGTAGGAGTCTGTTTTTCCACTGCATCTCGGCCTTATCCCAGATGTCAAAACAGTGGCAAAATGTGGTTCTTTAAATCCCAGTGAGCTTTGCTGGACACTCGTGGAGATAATTCCCCCAGGGGCAGAGCTGGAAGTAATGGGAGACGCCGACCTCGCGGCAGGGGGGTCCGCAACACAGCAACAGAGATGTGTTCTCTGCCAGGCCCTTTCAGAATCCCTGAAGGATTGCCCAGCTGCCCACCTCTGGAGGCAGTTGGGGGATAGAATATCACTGTACCCAAGAGCCTGGTAAGATATAACAGAAGACGCGTAATATCCAAGGGTTACAAAATTCCCTTCTCCCAAACACTCACAAGAAGTCAAAAACCATCAATCCCAGATGTTCCACCCAATCTTTGGGATCAAGCAGCCTTAGAAGTAAAAAGTTTCCTGCAAAAAAAGAGCTATTCAGGAAGTCCCCACAATCCAGATCGAATTTGGCACTTACTCAAGGTTCTTTTTAGTTCTGAAAAAGACAGGGGACTGGAGACCTATCCTGGATCTCAGCAAGTTAAACAGGTCAGTAAAGAAGACCAAGTTCAGGATGGTGACACTGCAGTCCATTCTACCCTTTTTGAGTCAGGACGATTGGATGTGCTCTATCAATCTCCAGGATGCATACTACCATATAAAAATGGACAGGCATTCCAGGAGACATTTATGCTTTTGGCTGGGAAATGGTCAGTACCAGTTCAGAGTTCTGCCCTTTGGCCTCACCACAGCCCCCAGGATGTTCACCAAATGCATGACAGTAGTAACGGCTCACCTGAGACGTTTGGGATTCCAGGTGTTTCCTTATCTAGACGACTGGCTCCTCACTGCCACCACCGAGCATCATCTCTTAAGGGCCAGGAACCACACGATTCATACTTGTGCACATCTAGGAATCATAATAAACTATGAAAAATCTACATTGTTGCCCTCTGTGTACTATCATAGGCGCTCAACTAAATACAAGAGACATGATAGCCAAGCTCCCACAAGAAAGGGTGCTTGCCATTCATCATCCGGTCTCTCTTCTCTTCTCTTGTCAAAGTCAAAGGTTCAGGCACGGTTAGTCCTAAAGGTCTTGGGTTTGATGGCGGTTGCCATTACTCTAGTCCCGTTAGCTCGTCACCATATGAGGATTTTGCAATGGCTCGTCTTCAGTGGTCATATCAGGAGGTACCAATGTCACACATGATCTTAATCATGGATGCTTGCAAGAAAGATCTACAGTGGTGGCTCCACTCTCTCCTAGTCACTCTAGGCAGACCCTTTGTAGTCCCTCCTCCAGTAGCCACAGTGACCACAGATGCTTCTCAGATGGGGAGGGAGGGCATTATCTGGGACACAGTCCAAGGAACTTGGCAACCTCACGAGTACCATTTACACATCAATGTCCTGGAGATGAGAGCGGTGTTATTAGCATGGCAAGCACTTCAAGACTCTCTTCCCTTGGGCTATATAGCAATTCAGATGGACAACATGTCAGTAGTGTGGTACATCAACAAACAGGGTGGAACCAAATCTTACCCCTTGTGTCAGGAGGCCTTTCAAGTATGGCAATGAGCGATTTCCTCTCAGCATTTTATGGTTGCAGTACACAGTCCGGGAAGTCCAACGTGATGGCGGACAAGCTCAGCAGGGCAATTCTCATGCCCCACAAGTGGTCTCTGAAACAAGATGTGACGGATATGATCTTCCGCAGATCGGGCCAGCCATGCTGCAATCTTTTCGCCTCACACCTAAACAACAAATGCAGCAGCTACTTTGCCCTAGTTCCCCCACTGGGAAACTCACCCAGAGATGCACTTATCCATGATTGGTTCCCCCTGGGATTCTTTATGCCTTTCCTCTAATTCCAAAAGGTCTTCAGAAAGCAAAATCGTTGAGTCGCAAACTGATCCTCATTGCTCCTTACTGGCCTCATCAGATCTGGTTCCCATTCCTTTGGCATTACCTGCAAGAGGAGCCTTGGATTTTGGACTCTGTTCCAGATGTTCATGTTTCACTGTTGCAGTCATCACACTTGGGTTATCTGCCTGCAGGTAGGCCTCAGTCAGCCCGAATACCAGAGACTTAGTATTTCTGCGTCGGATGCTGTCACTTCTTCCATGACGTCCGGTCATCAAGGGTATAAAAACAGGCAGCTGACACCATTACGTCAGTCTTTCTTGCCAAGGAGGAGCCTGAAGCAGAAGCAGTGCGCAAGTGCTTGCCGGCTGCTACCTGAATTTTTCATTTTCGAGTTGAATAATCCTGAAGTCTTCTAAAGCTAAGTACCCCGGTGGGGATCCTTTTTTCTTGCTCTAACCGATGTCAGAAAAAGTTAACAATTGTCTTGCCTGTGGAAAGCAAATACCTCTCAGATATTTTCTTTCTTACTGCATCACCTGTTTAGGCCCAGACCACGACGTCCCTTGCTGTCAGTTTTGTGCCTTGTTTAACGCCCGAACCATTCGTCATCTGCTATCTTTGTCGCTAAATTCTTTCGCTCTCGATCTCCGTATTCTGAAATGGCTTCGGTAAGCCATCCGACTACCGATCTACTGAAAAAATGTAAAGATAAAGACAGAGACAGACCACATAGGTCCAAAACTGCCGACGACTCTTCTGTTAAGCTAGTCGCCAGTCCGCTGGTACTCAGTGAGGAGCCTCATGCCTGCTTCTATGGATTTGCAGGTCTCTGCTGAGAACCATTCGGAGTCCGGTATGCCGCAAGATGCTTCTTCGACTCTGGAACCAGCGGATGTCTCTACCTTAGATGGGTCCGGAGCCACTGTGCAGGCAGCGGCTTCTGAGGGAGTTTTTCATCCTACCGATGTTCGAATCAAAACGACGACTTCTTTTTTAACCATAACTACTGAGTTTCTTAGGCCCAGAGTACACACTACGCCTAGAAAACAGACGACCAAAGTGCATGCTCAGGCACCCATGCCACAAAAACAAATGCTTAGAATGGCTGAAGACCTTATTACTCTGATTAGGGGAAGCCAGCCTTCCCCACTAAGAGACAAAGACTCCAGTCCCCTTCAGGATCTACAGATCAGGAGTTCAATGACTCTGACCTTTCTGATTATGAAGACATGCCCTTATCCGTCTGAGGATTCAGATGCAGAAGAATCCATTCCCTCTGCCTGGTGCCTCCCCTTTTGGTGAAACCTTGCATACTTTAAGAGAGCATTTCCATTGGGAATGCCAAGACTATCCTCAGTCCAAAAAGAGACTTAGAGAATTTTTACAGTTGCCTCAGCACAGGCCTTTAGCTATACCCCCTGTCCTGGATGTTGTGGATGATGTTTTCATGGAATCCAGTCTTACTCCAGACACTTTACCTCCAACCCCTAGGAAACCAGACAGGTACTACAGAGTACCTGATTCTCACAAGTTTCTTTTCAAGAATCCTACTGCTGATCCAGAGATCATTTCCCAGGGACCTAAAGGTATTAATGCTACTGCAGCCAAAAATTCTATCCCTTTGGACAGGGATTCCAGAGCTTTGGACAGATGGGGTAAGAAGGTATATACCTCTGCAACTCTTGCTATCAGGGCATTGAATTGCGAGTTTCACATGAAATACCAGAAACATATTATGGAACTTATTAAACAAAAAATGGTAATTTTTCCAGATTGTGCAGAAAATAAAGAATTGCAGGAGCTTATGCACTCTGCAAATCAAGTTAGTAAGCATACTTTGCAGTGTGGCGTTGATGCCCTGGAAGCATCTTGCAGGGCAGCAGTCACTGGCTCTGTACTGAGAAGACATGCTTGGCTGACGAAGCAGGCCTTGCCAGATCATGTCAAATCAAAATTAATAGACGTTCCTTTAAATAAGGACCGTTTGTTTGGCACCAAAGCAGAAGTTGTTCTTAAAAAGATGGAAGAAAAGGCTAAATCTATGCAAACTGTTAAATAATTCCTACAAGTGCAACCACCTAGATTCAGTAGGCATTGCCCTTCAAAACACTGGTCATTTCCAGCCCCCTCCAGGCCTTCCCAAACAAGATCCAGGGGAAACAAACCACCCAGATTACAGTCTCTGAGTATGCAGAGATCTAAGCAATGGAGCGCCCCCCACCCCTAGAGCAGGGAGTGGTAAGCCACCTCCTTATGGAAAAAGCTCACAATGACATCTCAACTCTGCTTCACAGCCCTGCCCAATTGCTTGTGCCCCTAGGAGGAAAACTTGCCCTTAATGCAAAAAACTGGATGTCCATCACTCAGGACCGATGGGTCCTCAACATTGTAACCCAGGGGTGCAAACTTTATTTCCATTCACTGCCAAACCCAAGCAGGTTTCCAGACCTTCCTCCAGACCAGTGGGCAGAGGCTCAAAACCAAGTACTTTCCCTGCTCAGTATCAAAGCTATGCAGCCTGCTCCAGTAGAACAGAGAGGGGTCAAGGATTCTACTCCAGACTATTCCTGTTACCCAGGAAAGAGGGCTCATTGCGTCCAATCCTGGATCTTTCAATTCTCAACACCTTCCCGGTGGTACCAAAATTCAAGATGCTTACCCTGCAATAGCTTCTCCCTATGTTAGCCAAGGATGCCTGGTTAGTCACCCTAGACTTAAAAGAAGCCTAAATGCACATCTCCATAAGGGAGTCATGCAGGAAATATCTATGTTTCAGGGCAGGGTCTATGCATTATCAGTTCTCTGCACTTCCCTCTGGCTTATCTACTGTGCCCAAGGTATTCACAAAATGCCTGGCTCCAGCCATTGCGTACTGCAGGCAGAGAAATATCCAAATTTACCTGTACTTGGATGACTGCCTGATTCAGGCAGACAGTCAGGAGTTGCTGCTTCATTGTGGTACACCATCAACAAAAAGAAATCACAACTGGTAGCCAGCCAAAAATTGTATTCCTGGGCGCAAGCTTGGACACAACTTCCCAGATGGCATTCCACACTTCTGAAAAACAGGTCTATCTGACAGACTACTTCAAACAAATGGCCACCAGAACCCATCTATCAGCAAGAAAAATACTACAAGCCCTACGGTTCATGGCCTCATGTATTCTGCTAATTCCATATGCAAGACTGCATATGAGGAAACTTCAATGGTACTTAAAAAGTCTTTGGTGCCAACATTCTCAGGACCTGGAAACAGTCATTCCTATCATACCTTGTCTAAGGACAGAGTTGCTTTGGTGGGCAGAAGCATGCAACCACAACAAGGGACTGCATTTTACTCAACCCCATGCCGCCCAGACCCTAACCACAGATGCATCAGATTATGCATGGGGAGCTCACATGGCGGGCAAATGCATTCAAGGCAAATGGAGCCCAGAACAAATTCCTCTGCATATTGATCAAAAAAGAGATGCTAGCTGTACAGAATGCTCTAACAGCCTTCAAATACCTTATCCTTCCAGGACATCTCCTGATAAAGACAGACAACACCACAGTTATATGGTACATAAACAAGCAGGGCAGAACTCATTCCTACCCACTCTGCAGGTTAGCCATGACTCTGTGGAACACAACCTTGAGCATCCAAGTGCACCTACAAGCTCAATTCTTGCCAGGCAAGCAAAATTCACTGGCAGACGACTTAAGCAGAAATTTACTGGACCCTCACGAGTGGAAACTGGAACCAAACTCATTCAAACTTCTAACCCAGAGGTGGGAACACTGGAGGTGGACCTTTTTGTCTCCCCCCAAAACCACCAATTGATCAAATTTTGCACCAGGAACCCTCACAGCAGAGCCTGGAAGGCAGGCGTCCTATCCTTTACATGGGAAAACCTCTCAATTTATGCCTTTCCTCCTCTGCCCCTCCTCTCAAAAGTACTACTCAAGATCAAACAGGACAGGCCAAGGGCAATCCTTATTGCAGCAGACTGGCCACACCAGCACTGGTACCCACTCCTACGCAGTCGTACAGCAGTGCCATCCTGGCACCTACATCACACACCTTCCCTGCTGTCTCAGCAGGAGGGACAGATTTTGCATCCACAGCTGCAAACCCTAAACCTTGCAGCCTGGCTTATTCCCTGAATGCACCACCAGCATCCTTCAGCAAACAGGTGCTGGATGTCATAGAGGCAGTCTCAAGGAAAGGACACAGCTGTGCCCAACTTACCTCAAATCCTTGATTACCTAGCAAAGCTGCTTCCCAGAGGCCTATCCTTCTCATCCATTAAGATTAGCCTCTACCATCTCAGCTCATTATACTACTGAGCCTCCTCTCTTTTCACACCCTCTCATCAAACAGTTCCTGAGAGGAGCTAACAATTTGAGGCCCCCTAGGGGAGCTCCCACCCTGACCTGGGACCTTAACTTTGTACTGGAGAAGCTCTCACCCCCCCCCCCCCTTTGAACCTGCTGCTTCAGCAGAGTTAAAATTCCTCTCTTGGAAAACAGCCTTACTTCTAGCTATTACTTCAGCAAGAAGAGTGTCTGAGTTACAGGCACTAATGGCTGTGGAGCCCTTCATTATTTTCCATGCTGTCTGGGTTTCCCTCAGGACTAACCCTTCCTTTATCCCCAAGGTGGTATCTAGTGTGGTGTTAAGCCAATCCATCCATTTGCCAACCTTTTTCCCTAATCCTCAGAATAAAGGGGAAAGGATCCTACACTGCTTGGATGTGCACAGACAGCTCAGGTTCTACCTTGACAGGACTAAGCCTTTCAGAAAATCTGACCAGCTGCTAGTCAACTTTGCTACAGGGGCAGAGGGCAAGGCCATTTCAAAGCAAACCATTTCCAAATGGATAGCACACTGCATCCATTTCTGCTACAAGCACCATGGAAAACCTACCCCTCTGGGAATCAGAACTCATTCCACTAGAGCTACTTTAACCTCTACAGCATTTCTCAGGGGAGTCCCTACCAGGGACATCCTGGAAGCTGCAACCTGGAGTTCTGTTCACACCTTCACCAAGCATTACCACTTACCTATTTTTTCTAAATCCAGAGCTGGATTTGCTACAGCGGTCTTACAAGCCCTGCTAGCCAGCCCCAACACTTAACTGCCTCCACCCTTCTTCAGCTTTGGGAATCAACCCAAGTGTGATGACTGCAACAGTGAAACACGAAGAACATAGTACAGTTGTGCACACTTACCATAAATGTAGATGTTCGAGTGTATTGACTGTTGCAGTCCTGCCCCCCCCCCCAGCCCCCTGACTTTCTATAACCTTTCTACCTATCCTCTTTATGGCCATCTTTTATGGCAGGGGTATTTACTTTTTACTGGAGGTGTTCCACACCAAGTAATAGCTTCTTATTTGGGGGGCTCCTGACATCTGCGGCAAGAAAAAACTGATGTAATGGCGTCGGCTGCATGTTTTATACCCCTGATGACCTGACCTCGTGGAAGAGGTGACAGCAACTGATGCAGAAATCCCAAGACTCTGGTTTTCGGGCTGACTGAGGGCTACCTGCAGGCAGATAACCCAAGTGTGATGACTGCAACAGTGAATACACTCGAACATCTACATTTATGGTACGTGTACACAACTGTACTTTGTAGTCCTGGTTTCCCTCCCTCCAGCCCCCTGGTTTTCTCTTATCTCTTTATCTCTCCTCTCTATGGCTATTCCTACTGGTATTGGTATTTACTTTTTACTGATGGTGTTTTCCCCACCATATACTAGCTCCCTATTTGGGGGCTCCTGGCATTTGGGGCAAGAAAAACTGATGTAATGGCGTCGGCTGCCTGTTTTTATGCCCCTTACGACCTGACGTCATGGAAGAAATGACGGCATCTGACGCAGAAATACTAAGCCTCTGGTATTCGGGCCAACCGAGGGCTTACATGCAGGCAGATAACCCAAGTGTGATGACTGCAACAGTGAATACACTCGAGCATCTACATTTATGGTAAGCGTACACAGCTGTACTATCTCCTGACACATCAGTCGGGTGCTCTTCATCCCTCCATTCAAACTCTCAAACTGACAGCTTGGTTTCTCCTCTTCCAGTCCTAGCCATGCTTCCAGATATCTCACCTATGGTTCAACATCTTCTAGTCTCTTCTCACAAACTAACTACTAGAAATTTTACGCTAGTAAATGGATGAGGTTCTCTTTCTGAGCAGAACAAAATGACATTGATCCCTTTACAACACCAGTTTCAGAAATTTTGGACTTCCTGGCCAAAACCTTTGAGAAAGGAGCAGTGACTGCTACGATTCGAGTTCAGTTGGCTGCTATTTCCAATTTTCTTGTGGGTCTTATGGGTTCTAACATCATGTCCCACAAGCTATGTAGGGACTTTTTTAAAAGGTGCTACTCTGTTAGGGCCTCCCATCCGAGAACCTCTCCATCCTTGGGATTTAAGTCTAGTGCTAGCGGCTCTAATTCTCCCTCCCTTTGAACCAGCCACTTCTTGTCCTCTTAAATTCTTAATCATGTAAGACTCTTTTCCTGATTGCAATTACATCAGCTGGACAGGTTTCCGAGTTACAAGCACTTTCCATCCGCCCTCCTTATGATTTTTCACAAGGATAGAGTATCTGTGAGAAAAAATCCTTCCTTCCTTACCAAAAGTCTGTTCAGAGTATAATTTGAATCAGTCCATTGAACTCCCTGTATTCTTTCCAAATTATAACAAAAAGCAGAGTATAAGCTACATCAATTGGATGTCCACAGGCAGTTATCTTCAAAGAACCAAGGACATCAGAAAATCAGATCAGCTATTTGTATCCATCTCACAGAGTAAGCAATGCTCACCAGTTTCCAAAGTGACCTTGTCAAAATGGCTGTCCGATACTATTACTTATGCTTATGAGTCTCTGAATGTGTCTGTCCTGGGAAAGGTAAGGGGACACACTACTAGGTCCTTGGCTACTTTCGTAACTTTTCAAGCCAAGCTTTCATTAGATACTATTTGTGCGGCAGCAACATGGGCTACTCCCCATACCTTCATTACTCATTACAAAGTAGACATGGCCTCTCGGAACAGGGCATCCTTTGGTTCCAGGGTTCTGAAGTCTCTTTTCCAGTGAGCCACCCAGGATTTAGGTGCGGGGGACACTGTCCCAACCAGAAAGAAGAAAGACGAGATGGACAACATAACATAAGGAAATTATGTTTTTACCATAACGTTCCGTGTTTGTTGTCCTGTATCTCGCCTTCCTTCTTGCGTCCCTCCCGCCTTCCCCATCCTGGATGATTGAGAGGAATTTCCTTTTTTGGTTGTTTTGGCTGAGTTTCCTTTACTTTTCAACTATTGTCATACTCTTTGTCACCTTTGTTGTTCTGTTGTTCCGGTGCAAGGAAGCAGATGTTAAGTTGTCAATCTCGCCTTCATTCTTGCTGGATGGGTTCGGAGCCGATCCTCGGCTCCGACTCGGCACTTGCTTTAGCTCGAGAACTCCTTTTACCAGCTCGAGGCAACCCTATATCCCATGATGCAAGGCGGAACTACCCCAGATCTCGTTTGCCGCTTAGCGAAAGAGGTCTCCTTTGCCAGCTGAGGTAAGTTTTTTCTTGTTAAAGAAGAAAAAGTTCAGTTAGGGGTTTATTTTTTCCCTTTTAGTGTTAGATTAGCCTGTACTTAGTTACAGCCCACCCTATTCCCTTCCTTTTAAACTTTTATAATAGTTTTCAGTTTAAAGTTTTAGTCAGGCCTAGTTCCCAAGTTATTCCCTTCCTGTGTGTCTGTGTAGGGATTAAGTTGTGTGTTTGTGGGGACTGTTTGTGTCTATCCTTTTTAGGATGTCTAGAGAAGGCAAGGTCTCAGGCTTCAAGAAGTGTGACCAGTGCTGTCAGAAAATGTCCCTGACAGACGGTCACACTTCTTGTGTGTATTGCCTGGGGCCTTTGCACCTGCAGGACTCCTGTGCGTTGTGTCATGCTTTTAGCCAGAGAGTCCTGCAGGAAAGGAGGAACAAATTAATCCTCTGAGGTTTACTTAAACCTGAAGGTTCTCCTCCTAAGCCAGGGGCAGGAAAACCTCTTAAGCCACCTTAGGCTCAGGCTACAGTGTCCAAGCCTCCTCCGGTGGCTCCGGCTCCGTCGGAGACGATATCGGCTCCGGCTGGAGTCGATACTTCTTCTGTTAGAGTAGTGGGTTCGGTGCCGGCCGGCTCCGATACCCTGACTACTGTGGCCTTGTCGGCTCCGGCTGGAGCCGACACTTTATCCAGCATCGGAGCCGAGATATCCTCGGCTCCATCTGGGGTTCAAGGGACTTCGGCTCCGATGGCTTCGACCCGTAAGAGATCCCGGTCCCCTTCGATACTAAGTATTCACTGCCCGGGGTCTCCTCTTTTGTCGGAGCGGAGCCATCGGAGCCGATCTTTGAGATCTTCCAGGCTGTCTGACCACGATTTGGAGAGGGTGGTAAGCAGGCTGTTGAAGTCTCAGGCACTGGCCCAAATGCTCCATAGCCCGTCTCAACAGACTTCGCTATAGCCCGATTCTTGAGATTCCTCCTCCGACTCCACACCAGAGTTTGGAGCCGGAGCTTCTTGGGACAGCGACTGTTTCGATGCCGGAGCCGATACATCCTTCGGCTCCGTCATCTTCGGCTCCGATCTCCTCCTTGAGACCTTCCTTGGAGGGATCCGGTCGCCGGGTTTCCACTGTCGGCTCCGGGGCTAGTGGCATCGGACCCTTGTCCGACCCGCTCTCCCTCTCGGGCTTCGGCTTTGGTAAGCTCGGCGCCGACATCGCCTCGAGCCTTCTCTCCTTGGAGCCGACCATTCCTGTTTCTTGAGCTGGTGTGTTCAGGTCTCCGGGAGAGGAGCCTTTGAGGTGATGAGGAGTGTCCTGGCCTCTGAGCCTGGTCAACGGTCTATCCCTCTAGCTCCTCCCTCATCAGTGCCTGCAGATGCCTCTTGCCAGCCTCTTGCTCTCAGGCCCAGGGATCCATCGCCCAGGTTTCCCCACTGGGAATTTCCTCCTCTTCGAGGTTTCTCCTGACCCTGCAGGGGAACCCCTCGGAAGAGGACGGTAAGAGGAAACACACAGACTCCCTGAGTCTACTACATCTGATACCGACTTAGATGAGTCGGAGGGTTCCCCACGGTCCCCTCTGAGGATGTCTCTTTTCAGACATCCTTGAGCTCCTCAAACAGAGGGGAATTGGCCTCCATTGACCCCTCCGAGGATGAGTCGGTATACCTGGAGGCTTTGGATCCCGACCCTCCACCTCCTGGGTGTCTCCGCCTTCGACCCACTCATGCAGGTAGTGGCTCGAAGGCGGGCGCTCCAGATTCTGTGGAACCTGTCCCCAGGAGACCATCCAAGTTCATCACGGCCCCTTCGGATAAACAGTTCCTGTCCAAAGGTGTCTCTGTGGATGCTATGGTGGTAGCGGCCACTAAGAAGGAACTGGCGGATCCTTCAGTACCTGTCCATCCTCCTAATAAGGATTCTAGGACCATGGACAGGTATGGAAAGCAGATGTTTTCTTCAGCGACCTTTGCTATGCGTTCGCTGAATTACCTTTGTCACTTCACCAGGCTTCAACGAGATATTCTCAAGGAACTGGGAGAAGTAGTCCAGGATCCTTCTGCTGCTGGGGCTCAGGAAAAGATTGCCTCTCAGCTTGCTATCCTGAATTCCATCTCTAACTCCTCCATGCGGCTCATATCTTATGCGGCCGATGGAGCGAGCAGGGCCGCAGGCACAGGTGTTGCTCTTAGACGCCAAGCCTGGATGTGGCTGTGTAATTTTGCGGACCCCTTTAAGGCGTCCTTCACCAACACCCCCTTTGACGGTTCGGCTTTGTTCTGACCTCAGGTGAAGGATACTTTGACCAGATGTGAGCAGGACGGTAAAACTCTTTCTGCCGTTGGAGTCCAGTTTTCCACTCCTTCTAGACCATATCCCAAGGGTCAGAAGGGGGGGATGATGTGGTTCCGTAAAGCCCAAGGAGCTACACCGGACACACGTGGTCAGTTTACCCCCAGAGGCAGAGGGGGTAACAATAATAGACGCCCTAGAGGCAGGGGGGTCCTCAGAACCAGGGCAACAGGGAGTCTCTTCCTGAGAAGCCCTTTCAGCACCCCTGAGGTGTTGCCCGACTGTCCACCCTTGGAGGCAGTCGGGAAGAATTTCGCTGTACCCAGTAGCCTGGCAATCCCTATCACAAGAGAAATGGGTACAGTCGATCATATCCGAGGGTTACAAAATCCCCTTCGAAAGGTTTCCCATACCTCTACAATCCCTTCCAGACATCTCACCCGGTCAAAGGGATTTGGCAAGACAGGAAGTTTCAAAACTCCTGGGAAAAGAGCCATCCAAACAGTGCCGGCAGACCAAGTAGGATCCGCTTCTACTCAAGATTCTTTTGGTCCCCAAAAGGACGGGAGATTGGAGACCAATACTAGACCTAAGCAGACTAAACAAGTCTGTCAGAAAGGCAAGATTCCGGATGGTCACGCTGCAATCCATTCTGCCCTTTCTGGGCAAGGACAACTGGATGTGCTCTATAGACCTTCAAGATGCGTACTATCACATAAAGATTCACAGACGCTCCAGAAGGTTTCTCCGCCGGCTGGGAGCCAGTCATTACCAATTCAGAGCACTGCCCTTTGGCCTCACTTCAGCCCCCAGAGTGTTCACCAAATGCATGGCAGTGGTCACAGCTCATCTGAGACGTCGAGGATTCCAGGTGTTTCCTTATTTGGACGACTGGCTCCTCTCCGCCACCTCCAAGCATCAGCTTCTTCGGTCCAGAGACTATACCCTACAGCTTTGCAAGAGTCTAGGAATTTCGTAAATTTGAAAAATCCTCTCTGCTGCCTTGCCAATCTATCACCTTTATAGGCGCAGAGTTAAATACCGTCAAAATGTTAGCCAGGCTAACAGATCAAAGGATTCTGGACATCCAGAAATTTGTTCAGCTTCTGTTACAAAGCAACAAGATCAAAGTCAGGTTTGTCTTGAAAGTTCTAGGCCTAATGGCTGCGGCCATTGTTCTTCTTCCACTGGCTCGCTTCCACATGCGTCTCCTACAGTGGATGTTATTCACGCAGTGGTCGTACCACGATCTGCCCATGAGACACGAAATCTTGGTAACACAGTCGCAGGGCTCATCTACGATGGTGGATATCTTCCCTCTTCTTCATCAGGGCCGACCCTTTGTTCCCCTCCTCCAGTTGCCACAGTCACCACGGATGCCTCTCTGATCGGGTGGGGGCATTATCAGGGCAGGATGGTCCACGGACGTGGCAACCCATAGAATACCACCTGCACATAAATGTCCTGGAGATGAGAGCAGTGCTTTTAACGCTGCAAGCCCTCGGCGACTTTCTTCCCACAGGGACTATTGCAGTACAGATGGACAACATGTCCGTGGTCTGGTACATCAACAAACAGGGCGGAACCAGGTCCTATCCCTTATGTCGAGAAGCTCTCAGACTTTGGCAATGGGCGATCTCTTCTCAGCGGTTTCTGATAGCAACGCACATCCCGGCAGGTCCAACCTATTGGCGGACAGGCTAAGCAGATCTATTCTGATGCCTCACGAGTGGTCTCTCAATCAATCTGTAGTGGATCAGATTTTTCTGAAGTGGGGCACCCTTGTTGCGATCTTTCGCTACCCCTCAAAACAGCAAGTGCCCAGATTACTTCACACTATTTCCTCTTCCAGGCCAACCCTTGAGAGACTCTCTAACCCAGGATTGGCCTCGGGACTTCTTTATGCTTTTCCTCCCTTTCCATTGATTCCACAAGTCATTCAGAAAGCCACCGTTTTGAGAGCCAAATTGATCCTCATTGCTCCATATTGGCCTCGACAAATTTGGTTTCCGCCTCTACATCATCATCTTCTGGTGCAGCCCTGGCATCTGGACCCAGTTCGGATCTTTGATCCACCAGTCGGGTCTGCAGCACCGGGCCATTCATTCTCTCAACCTCACTGCTTGGTTGCTCCACTTCCTTCCCTAGCCAGGCTACCAATGATTTCTGACTCAGTCAGAGACATTTTAGTGTCTTCTTTAAAGTCGTCCACTAGAACTGTTTATGCTAGCAAGTGGCGGCGTTTTTTGGGCAAACGCCAGAAATATTGATCCTTTTACGCTCCTGTACATTCAGTTTTGGATTTCCTGGCGGAGGTTTTTCATTCGGAGTCTTCGTCATCTACAGTCAAAGTACAACTGGCTGCTATTTCCAAGTATCATGTTGGCTTGCATGACAATAACATCATGTCTCATAGGTTATGCAAAGCCTTTTTAAGAGGAGTTTTTCTCCTAAAACCGCCTGTGAAACATCCTCCTCCGCAATGGGATCTAAACTTAATGTTGGCATCCCTAATTCTACCTCCTTTCGAACCGTCTGCTACGTGTTCTTTAAAGTTATTGACGTGGAAAACTATATTTTTACTGGCTGTTACTTCTGCAAGAAGAGTTTCTGAGATTCAGGCCCTCTGTATTCGTTCACCTTATCTGGTTTTTCATAAGGATAGGGTTTCGCTCAGAACTAACCCTTCCTTTCTTCCCAAGGTTGTATCTCAAACCAATATTAACCAATCTATTGATCTACCAGTTTTCTTTCCTAACTATTCTGACAGAGCTGAACAGAAGCTGCATTTTTGGATGTTCATCGTCAGCTCAGGTACTACTTGCATAGGACTAAACAAATTAGAAAATCAGACCAATTGTTTGTCTCCTATGCAGAAAACAGGTTAGGTCTTCCAGTTTCTAAAGTGACCTTGTCTAGATGGTTGACTTCCACCATTTCCTATGTGTACTCTCTAAGGGGCAAACAACTATCTTCTAAGCCAAAAGCACATTCGACCAGGAGTCTATCCACTTCTGTAGCCTTTCAGGATAGACTTCCCATTGACACTATTTGTGCAGCAGCTACTTGGGCCACGCCTCATACCTTTGTGTCTCATTACAAGTTGGATTTGGCCTCCAGAGATAGGGCCAGTTTTGGTTCCACAGTTCTCAAGAGTCTGTTCCATTGAGCCACCCGGGATACAGGTGCTAGGACGCGGTCCCATCCAGCAAGAATGAAGGCGAGATTGACAACTTAACATTTAGAAGTTATGTACCTACCATAACGTTCCATGTTAGTTGTCTTCTCTCGCCTTCTTTCTTGCGTCCCTCCCTCCTTCCCCCTGGCCTGGACAGATCTTGGAGAGTTCCTATTAGATTGCTTCCTCTGGAGCATTGTTATGAGGACTTCTTTTAGGAACCATGGTTCCTAATTATGTTAGGATAGTCTTTAGCAGGGTCAGTTAGCTGCCAAACGAGATCTGAGGTAGTTCCGCCTTGCATCATGGGATATAGGGTTGCCTCGAGCTGGTAAAAGGAGTTCTCGAGCTAAAGCAAGTGCCGAGTCGGAGCCGAGGATCGGCTCCGAACCCATCCAGCAAGAAAGAAGGCGAGAGAAGACAAGTAACATGGAACGTTATGGTAGGTACATAACTTCTAATTTTAGTTACCTCTTTTATTTTGTAAATTATAGTTCTCCTATCTAGTGGTTAGTTCTCACAAACGAGATCTGGGTAGCTACCACTAAGCATGCTAGGATAAGGGGTTAGCCTCGAGCCAGTAAGGACTCTTTGAGCTTTAGAAGTGGCCTAGTCAGAGCCAAGATCGGCTCTGAACCCAGCCAGAAAGAAGGAAGGCGAAGATGCAGGACAACAAACCTGCAACGTTATGGTAATAACATAACTTATTTTTCTTCGTGTTTCACTGTTGCGGTCATCATATTTGGGTTATCCCTGCCAGGGTAGCCCTCGGCTGGCCCGAATACCAGAGGCTTAGTACTTCTGCATCAGTTGCTGTCACTTGAAGACTGACGTCAGGTCATCAGTAGTATAAAGTTAGGCAGCCAACGCCATTACATCAGTCTTTCTTGCCGTGGAGCCCGAAGCAGAAGCAGTTCGCTTGAGTGCCGGTCAGCTGCTACCTGAGTTTTGTCTACCGAATTGAAGTTGAAGTCTTCTAAAGCCAAGTACCCCGTTGGGTATCCTTTTTTCTTACACTAACCGATGTCAGAAAAAGTTAATAATTGTCTCGCCTGTGGAAAACAAATACCACACCGAGACTTCCACTCTTACTGAGTTACTTGTTTAGGCCTAGACCACGATGTCCCTCATTGTCGCTTCTGTGCTTTGTTCAGTGTCAGAACTATCCGTAATTGAGCCCTTATTGTAACCAGATATTTTTGCTTACAGTCCTCAAATTCCGATATGGCTTCAGTAAGCCATCCAACAGTAGATCTTCCGAAAAAATGTAAAGATAAAGACAGAGACAGACCACACAGGTCCAAACCTACCAATGATGCTTCCGTTAAGCTAGTCATCAGTTCTCTGGTACTCAGTGAGGTGCTTTTGCAGCCCCTGATGCCCACTTCTGTTGATTTGCAGTCCTCTACCAAGACCCTTTCGGAGTCTGGTATGCTGCAAACTCTTCTTTGACTAAGGATCCTGCGGTTGTCTCGCCCTCGGATGGGTCCAGAGCCACCGGCTTCCGAGGAAGGAAGTCCTTTTACCGAATCTCGACACAAGCCGACAACTTCCTTCGCGACTACCGTTCTTTTTAAAACTACAGAGTTTCTTAGGCCCAGGGTACGAACTACACCCAAGAAACCGATGACCTACTCTCAGGTACCTGCTACCTTGCCTCAGTCTCAAATGCTTAAAATGGCGGAAGACCTTATCATACTAATCAGTGGAGGCCCAGCTACCCCTTCCAAAAGGAAAAGAGATCTGTCCCCTGTAGTTTTGTCTGAACAAGAATCAGATGAATCTGATGCATCTGAATATGAAGACATGCAACCCCTCTCCACTTATGAGAATTCTGATGCAGAGGATTCCATTTCTTCAGCCTCTCCCCCAGAGGATTTTTCCTTTGGGGAAACCCTGCATACCTTAAGGAAGCATTTCCAGTGGGAGAGTCAGGACTACCCTCAGTCTCAAAAGAGACTCCGGGAATTCCTAGATCTTCCACAACACAGACCCTTAGCCATTCCCCCCCAGTCCTGGATGTTGTGGAGGATGTTTTCCTTGAATCCAGCCTGACTCCTGACGCCCTTCCACCTGCTCCCATAAAATCAGACAGGTGCTATAGAGTCCCTGACTCACGCAGATATATTTTTAAAAATCCTACAGCTGACCCTGAGGTCATTTCTCAAGGGTCAAAAGGGATTAAAGCAACCACTGCTAAGAATCCCACCCCCTCAGACAGTAATTCACGAGCATTGGACAGATGGGGTAAAAAAGTATACATCTCGGCTACTCTTGCTATCAGGGCACTAAATTGTAAGTTCCATATGCTGAAATGTCAGCAACATACCTTAAACAAAAAATGTCTTCCTTTCCTGCTTGGGCAGAATCTAAAGATTTACAAGATTTAATGCATTCTGCAAATAAAGTAACTAAACACACCTTGCACTGTGGTTTTGACACCCTAGAAGCTTCTTGTAGGGCAGTAGTCACTGGATCTGCCATTAGAAGGCATGCATGGCTTAAGGGACAGCCCTTGCCAGATCATGTCAAATCTAAATTGTTGGATGCCCCCTTGCACAAGGATAACTTATTTGGCACTAAGGCAGAAGAAGTCTTAAAAAAGATGGAAGAAAAAGCAAAATCTATGCAAACAGTTAAGGATTTTTTTCAGGTCCAGCCCCCTAGGTTCAGCAGGCATTGTCCCTCCAAGTACTGGTCCTTTCCTGCTCCCAGTAAACTGGCCCAGCCGAGGTCCCATGGAAGCAGACCCAGGGAATGCAGAGATCTAAGCAGTGGACTGCGTCCACTTCAAAACCAGGGAGTTCTTAGACATCCCCTTATGGTAAGAACTCACAATGACTCACCACCTCCACCTCCTCCCTCTGCTCACCTTCACTTACCCCTAGGAGGAAAACTCTCCTTTCACTCAAGCACCTGGACCACCATTACCAAGGACCACTGGGTTCTGAACATCATATCTCAGGGATACAAATTTTCCTTCCACACCCTTTCAACCCCAAAAGGGTTCCCAGATCTACCTCCAAATCAGTGGGCAGAGACTCAAAAGCAAATCCTTTCCCTGCTCTCTATGAGGGCAGTAGAGCACGTTCCTGCAGAACAGATAGGCCAAGGTTTTCTACTCCAGACTGCTCTGGTGCCCAGAAAAGAGGGCACCCGGCATCCCATCCTCGATGTATGCATTCTCCAAGGATGCTTGGCTAGCCACCCTCGATCTAAAAGAGGCCTACCTCCACATTCCTATCAATGAATTATGCAGGAAATACCTCCGCTTCAGGGCAGGATCTCAACACTTTCAGTTCTCTGCGCTTCCCTTTGGCTTATCTACTGCTCCCAGAGTTTTAACAGAATGTCTGGCTCCGGCCATTACCTTTTGCAGGCAAAGAAATATTCAGATTTACCCATACTTGGACTGCCTTATTCAGGCAGACAGCCAGGAAAAGATGCTCAAGCACCTGGCCTTTCTAAAGACCCTACTAACCTCTCTAGGGTACACAGTCAACAAAACGAAATCCAAATAGGTGCCCACACAAAGGATAATATTCCTGGGGCAAGTCTGGACAGAGCATCCCAGATGGTATACCTTACTCCAGAGAAACAAATTTTCCTGACAGCCTACTTCTCTCAACTAGCCACCAGGCCCCAGCTAACTGTATGGAAGATCCTGCATGCTCTGAGGTTCATGGCATCTTGCATACTACTCATTCCATATGCCAGACTGCATATGAGGAAGCTTCAGTGATACCTAAAGAGCCTTTGGTGCCAACACTCACAGGACATGGAAACTCTTCTACCTATAATCCCTTACCTCAGAAAATATTTTCTTTAGTGGGCAGCAGCATGCTCCCACAACAAGGGAATGCCTTTCTCTCCACCCTCCCCACCGCCAAGACTCTTACCACAGACGCATCAGACTATGCTTGGGGTGCGCACCTAGACGGCAGGTGCATACAGGGCCAATGGAGCCCACAGCAAATCCCTCTGCACATCAGTCAAAAAGAGGTGATGGATGTGCAGTACACCTTGATAGCTTTCAAGCCCCTTCTCTGTCCAGGTGCTCTCCTGATCAAAACAGGCAACACCACTGTGATGTGGTAGATCAACAAGCAGGGAGAAACTCACTCCTACCCTGTATGTAGGCTGGCCATGACCCTTTGGCACACAGCCTCTGCCATGTAACTACACCTGTTAGCACAATTCCTACCAGGCTCTCTCAACTCTCTGGCAGACCAATTAAGCAGAAATCTTCTGGACCCAAACAAGTAGCAACTCAACAGTAGTACCTTCACCTTAATAACTCAGAAATGGGGAACCCCAAAGGTCGACCTCTGTGTCTCCCACACCAACCATTAGCTCAGCAATTTCTGCACCAGATCACTGCATGGCTTGGAAAGAGGATGCCCTGTCCTTCCCCGGATCAGTCCATCAGTCTATGCCTTTCTTCCCCAGGGTTACTGCTCAAAGTAAGGGAGGAAAAACCAAGGACCATTCTGATGGCTACAGACTGGTCCTGGCAGCACTGGTACCCCTTGCTGCGCAGCCTCTCCCCGCTCCCCCCTGGCATCTTCCTCAGATTCCAAACCTCCTGACCCAAAGGGAAGGAGAATTCATGCATCCCCAATTGCAGACTCTCAATTTGGCAGCTTGGCTTATTCCCTAACCCCGAACAAGTCTGCCATCCTCAGTAAACAGGTTCTGGATGTTATCCTTGAGGCCACACGTCCTAGCACTAGAAAGTCTTATGCAGACAAATGGAAAGGGTTCTGCACCTGCATCCAGGCTAAGGGAGCCAATACGGCACAGCCCTCCCTCGCTCTTATCCTGGATTACATAGCTGACGTACTACACAGTGGCCTCTCTTTCTCATCTATAAAAATTCGTGCCTGTGCTTTTTCTGGTCATTTTCCCACTGAGCAGCCCCTTTTCTCAAACCCTTTGGTCAAACGATTCCTAAGAGGGGCTAGCAACTTGAGGCCACCAGAAGGGCACCAACACCAGCTTGGGACCTTAACTTTGTTTTGGAAAAGCTCACCATGCCCCCTTTCGAACTAGCTTATTCTGCAGAGCTAAAATTTCTCTCCTGGAAAACAGCATTCCTTCTGGCCATCACTTCAGCCAGAAGAGTCTCTGAGCTGCAAGCACTCGTGGCTGTGGAACCCTTCATCAATTTCCATGCAGACAGGGTATCCCACAGAACTACACAACACAACCTTCACCTCCTCTGGTTCATTCAAATCCACAACTAGGATCCAAAATATATATTTCTTTAACTGCTTTTATAAAATTAAATGAAGACCATGTAGTAAAAAACAGAAAATAATTTAATCTAGCTCCTCTGTGTTAGCCCTCAGAACTAACCCATCCTTTATGCCCAAAGTGGTTTTCAGTGTGGCTCTCAACCGATCCATTCATTTGCCCACCTTTTTTCCCAATCCCCAGAATGAGGGGGAAAGGATTCTTCCCTCTCTAGATGTGCACAGACAGCTCAGATTCTATCTTGATAGGACTAAATCCTTCAGAAAGTCTGATCAATTGCTGGATGTTCTTCATCTCACATTGCTGCAGTCCTTACATATGGGTAGTCCGCTGTCCTCGGTCGGCCCGAATACCAAAGTATTAGGCTGACGTCGGTCAAGGCGCTTAAAACTGACATCAGGACGTCAGGGTACAAAAGCGCATGACCGACGTCATTTCCTCAGTCTTTTTTGCCGCATGGTCCGATGCAGAAGCAGCGTTGCAAGTGCCGTTCGGCATTCTGAAATTTTTCGAGTTCGGAGTTTCAGACCGAATCCAAGTTGGCTAAGTACCCCGTTGGGGATTATTTTGTTTTTCTTGCCTCAGTGTTTTACCGGATGTCAGAAAAAGTGAATAACTGTATTTCTTGTGGGAAACAGATACCGCATAGGGATTATCATTCTTTGTGTATTCCTTGTTTGGGGCCTGAGCACGACGTTGTTGGGTGTCGCTTTTGTGCTAGGTTCAATAAGCGCACTATTGCGAAGGTTGGATTGTGCTAGGCTGGTCTTTGGGAAGCGGTGCAATTATAATATGCCGCCGGATTCTCCGGCCGCTTCTGCGAAGAAGCGCAAAGACAAAGCAGTTAAACCCAGGCAAGATGAGTCGTCCGTTCGGACGCCGGTTCTTTAGAGGTTTCAGTGGAACCGGTGGTTCCGACGGAGGCTTCTCTGGAGTCTCAGGGGGAGACTTTGATTTTGCAGGAGGTGGTCTCTCAGGAGGCAGGTCAGGCTGAAGGGGCTTCCCAAGTTACTGTACTGCCCTCCCTTCCTAGGGTGGTTAGGCCTTCTCCTTCTGTTTCCAAGGCTTCTCCCAGAGGCAGGCCAGTTTCAGCTTCTGTTGGTGTCACTCCTAGTTCAGCAGGGTCTGTGCCTAAGAAGCACATGCTTAAAATGGCAGAAGATTTAATTACTCTGATTAGAGGTTCTATGCCCCGTGCTGATAAGAGGCGTAGGGTGGAGCGAGAGTTGGGAACTTTTGAGCAGGCTTGGATATTTCAGAGTCTTCAGCTGAAGACTTGCAGGAGTATTCTCCTTATTCTGATTCTGATGCAGATGATTCCACTCCTTCTGCTTCTCCTCCAGAGGATTTTTCTTTTCAGAGACACTTCATTCTATGAGGGAACATTTTAAGTGGGAAGGTCAGGACTTCTCTGATTCTAGGAAAAGGCTTAGGGAGTTTTTGCTGTTACCCCAGCATAGGCCCTTGGCTATACCCCCTGTTCTGGATGTTGTGGAAGATGTGTTTGCAGAGGCTTCACTTAATCCTGATTCTCTGCCTCCTGCTCCTGTTAAACCGGATAGGTATTACAGGGTGCCTGAGGCTCATAAATATCTTTATAAGAGTCCTAGGGCGGACCCAGAAACTATTAGCCAGGGACCTAAGGGTGTCAAGGCCTCTGTTGTAAAACATCCGGTTCCTCTAGATAAAGAAGCCAGAGCTTTGGATAGATGGGGAAAGAAGGTCTATACATCTTCTACCTTAGCTATGAGGGCTTTGAATTGCCAGTTTCATATGTTGAAATATCAAAACTTTCTTCTTTCTCAATTGAAGTCTAAGGTGGATGCTCTGGCGGAAGGCATTGAGTGTAAAGAGTTGCAAGATTTGGTGCATGTCTCTGAACAAGTGGGTAAGCATTCATTACAGTGGGGTTTTGATGCTGTGCAGGCCTCGTCTAGGGTGGCTGCCACTGGCTCAGTTCTTCGCAGGCACGCCTGGTTAAAGGATCAGAATTTATCTGACCATGTTAAGACAAGGATTTTGGATGCTCCTTTGCAGTCTGATGTGTTGTTTGGTTCACCTGTGGAATCAGTCTTGAAGAAAATGGAAGACAAGGCTAAGTCTATGCAGGCTGTTAAAGATTTTTGCAAGTTCAGCCTCCAAGTTTAGTAGGAATTGGCCTGCTAAGGGGTGGACGTATCCTTCTTATGATTCTCAGTCTAGGGGTAGATCTAGACGTGGTAGGGGCAGAGCTCAGAGTTCTTTCAGGCCTAGAACAGGGAGTTCACCTGCACAATCTTCGGGTGAGGGCAGGGGCCAGTCCTTTCGTAAACAGGCCCAATGACCTACTTTTTCAGCTGCCAGATCCTTCTTGCCTGGCAGCACCTTTGGGAGGAAGGTTAGCACTCTTCAAGGAAAATTGGATGTTGATTACCCAAGACAAATGGGTATTGGATGTCATACACCAGGGTTACAAGTTTTATTTCCATACCTTGCCTCCTTTCAAAGGCATGCCGGACGTTTCTCCTCATTAAAGACTAGAGGCTCGCAAACAAATTTCTCTACTACTTCAAATAGGGGCCATACAAACGGTTCCTCTGCCAGAAGTGGGCCTAGGATTTTATTCTCGCCTGTTTCTAGTACCAAAGAAAGGAAACACGTGGAGACCAATTTTGGATTTATCCATCCTCAACACATATCTGGACATTCCCAAGTTCAAAATGTTAACGTTACAACAGCTTTTACCTCTGCTGGGCAAAGATCACTGGATGGTGACTCTGGATCTCAAAGAGGCTTACCTTCATGTTCCTATCAGGCCCAGTTGCAGGAAGTATCTGCCTTTTCGGGCTGGGACTTCACATTATCAGTTCTCTGCATTGCCCTTTGGCTTATCTACTGCGCCCAGAGTGTTCACGAAGGTTCTGGCTCCAGTGGTAGCTTTCTTCAGGCTAAGAGGAATACAGATCTATCCTTATTTGGACGATTGCCTGATACTGGCCCAAGAAAAGGACGAACTTCTTCATCATTTACAGTATGTGATGGCAGTGTTAAGATGCCTGGGGTATTCTGTGAACGAAATAAAGTCCAGTCTAGTACCCTCTCAGGACATGTGCTTTCTGGGTGTGAGACTGAATACAGCATCCCAGATGGCCTTTTTGACCCCGGACAAACAAAAGAATCTTTCTCTTTACTTCCACCAGTTGTCTCATCAGTCCAGGCTGACTGCAAGGACAGTCCTTCAAGCCTTGGGGTTCATGGCATCTTGTATTCTGGTACTTCCCAATGCCAAACTGCATATGAGGAAGCTACAATGGTATCTCAAGAATGTATGGACACAGCACTGCCAAGATTTGGACACTGTCATTCAAATAATACCTTGCATTCAAAAGGAATTTTTGTGGTGGGCTCAGGAATGTCACCTAAACAAGGGACTCTCTGTGACCCGGCCAGAGGCGAGTCAGATTTTAACGACAGATGCCTCAGACAAAGCTTGGGGAGCTCATCTAAATGGAAAATGGATACAAGACACGTGGCCTGCCAGACTTCAACATCTACATATCAACTTGAAGGAGATGTTAGCAGTCCAATTTGCATTGATAGCTTTCAAGGATTTACTTCTTCCAGGGCAGGTGTTGATTCAAACAGACAACACAACTGTCATGTGGTACATCAACAAGCAAGGGGAACATTCTTATCCTCTATGCAGACAAGCAATGATTTTGTGGGAGACTGCTCTCAGTTTACAGCTAAATCTTCAGGCAAGGTTTCTGCCAGGAGCACAGAACTCCTTAGCAGATGTGTTGAGCAGACAAATTATGGATCCCCACGAGTGGAAATTGGATCCTCATGTATTCCAGAGGTTGACAGTGTTATGGGGAACTCCAGACATAGATCTGTTCGCTTCTCCACTAAATTACCAGCTGCCAAAGTTTTGCACAAAAAGGTTTCATCCCTCAGCTTGGAAAGTGGATGCTCTCTCATTCAATTGGAGCAATCTTCACGTGTATGCCTTTCCACCTCTGCCTCTCCTCCCAAAGGTACTGCTGAAGGTCAGACAGGACAAGCCAAACATGATTTTAATAGCTCCAGATTGGCCTCGACAGCACTGGTACCCATTACTGAGAAGTCTGGTACAGGAGCCTCCATGGCCTTTGCCTTCAATTCATCTGCTGTCTCAGGAGAACGGTCATTTACTCAATGTCAAACTTCATTCTCTTCATCTGACAGCCTGGCATATTCTGGTTTAAACCCTGGAGGGTCTCAGCTTCCACAACAAGTTTTGAATGTTATTTTGGAGGCCAGAAGGCCTAGTACAAGGAAAGTTTACGCAGATAAATGGAGGAGATTTTTATTTTGGAGTACAGCAAAGGACTTTGATGTTTCTAAACCTAATTTAAGTGTGGCGCTTCAATACCTTACTGAGTTATTGGACAAAGGTTTGTCCTTCTCTTCTATAAAGGTTCATGCTGCAGCAATCTCTGCTCACTATGACTGTGACCCACCATTATTTTCTCAGCCTTTGTTTAAGCAATTCCTTAGAGGGGCAAAGAATATAAGACCCCACGAGAGCTCCTACTCCTGCTTGGGATCTCAATTTTGTGTTGGAGAAACTCACTCTACAACCTTTTGAGCCTGCAGCATCGGCAGAGTTGAAATATTTATCTTGGAAGACTGCTTTTTGTTGGCCATTACCTCTGCGAGAAGGGTTTCTGAATTACAGGCCCTTATGGCAGTTGAGCCTTTCTTAATTTTCCACAAGGATAGGGTGTCTTTGCGCACTAACCCTTCTTTTATGCCTAAAGTGGTTTCTAGTGTGGCTTTAAACCAAACTATTCATTTGCCTACTTTTTATGCAAACCCCAAAATAAAGGGGAGAAGATTTTGCACACTTTGGATATACACAGACAGTTGCGATATTATTTGAGCAGAACTAAAGGGTTCAGGCAGTCTCAGCAGTTGTTTGTTTCTTTTGCTTTGGGTTCTCAGGGCAGACCTGTTTCAAAACAAACTATTTCTAAGTGGATTGGTTTTGTATTGCTTTCTGTTATTCCCATCATGGTAAGGAGATTCCAGCTGGGATTAGGCCTCATTCCACTAGGGCTACTGCCACTTCTACAGCTTTTTAAGGGGTGGCTACTAAAGATATTTTGGAAGCAGCTACTTGGAGTTCAGTGCATACTTTCTCTAAGCATTACCACCTTCCACTTTACTCTAAATCTAGGGCTGGATTTGCAACTGCAATTTTACAAGGCATGTTGGCAGCTCCTAATGCTTTATAGTTTTGCCATCCTCCCTTTCCTCTGCTTTGGGATTCTACCCATATGTAAGGACTGCAGCAATGTGAGATGAAGAACATAGTACAGTTTTGTACCTACCATAAATGTAGATGTTCGAAGATCCACATTGCTGCAGTCCAATTTACCCTCCCTCCTTCCCCTCTGTTGTTGAAGGTGGTGGTGTGGTTTGTGTTGTACATATTGTAAATATGGTTAGTGCACGGTGGTTGGTTGGGTTTTGCTGGTTTTTGGCTTTGGCCTGTCTTGTTAGGGCCTTCTGACATCTGCGGCAAGAAAAGACTGAGGAAATGACGTCGGTCATGCGCTTTTGTACCCTGACGTCCTGATGTCAGTTTTAAGCGCCTTGACCGACGTCAGCCTAATACTTTGGTATTCGGGCCGACCGAGGACAGCGGACTACCCATATGTAAGGACTGCAGCAATGTGGATCTTCGAACATCTACATTTATGGTAGGTACAAAACTGTACTTTAACTTTGCTACAGGGGCAGAAGGCAAAGCCAGCTCCAAACAAACCATTTCAGAATGGATAGCACACTGCATCCATTTCTGCTACAAACAGCATGGAAAGCCTCCCCCTAAGAGGGTCAGGACACACTCCACCAGAGCAGCCTCCACCTCTGCAGCCTTCCTCAGAGGAGTCCCTACCAGGGACATCATGGAGGTTGCCACATGGACATCTGTTCACACTTTTGCCAAGCATTACCACCTGCCTCTCTTTTCCAAATCCAGGGCAGGATTTGCCTCTACAGTCTTGCAGGGCATCCTAGCCAGCCCCTAGTTGCATTGACTGCTTCCACCCTTTTCCTAAGCTTTGTGAATCAACCCAAATGTGATGACTGCAACAGTAAAACACAAAGAACATAGTACAGTTGTGTACACTTACCATAAATGTCGATGTTCGTGTGTATTCACTGTTACAGTCCTGGTTTCCCTCCCTCCATCCCCCTTTCTTCTCTTTCTTTTTATTACCATTGTAACTTGTTGTTCCCTTTAACTTACAAGGGAATTTTTGGTATTTATTTCCCACTGGTGGGGTTTTCTTCCACCAGAACCTGGCTTCCTACTGGGGGCTCCTGACAGGTTAGGACAAGAAAAACTGATGTAATGGCGTCTGCTGCCTTACTTTATACAACTGATGACCTGACGTCAGTCTTCAAGCAACAGCAACGGACGCAGAAATACTAAGCCTCTGGTATTCGGGCTGGCCGAAGGCTACCCTTTCTGGGATATCCCAAATGTGATGACTGCAACAGTGAATACACTCTAACATCTACATTTATGGTAAGTGTACACAACTGTGTTACGCATATTCAGAATGGTTATCCTCTGAGCCATTCCCTCAGTTCAGTTTGATGCTGATTATATGCACATTGAAATAGCCAAATGAAACTATCCAAATAATCACCCCTTTAAAGTGAGGAAACAATGTAGTATTGACTTTAACATCCAGGACTAGGATTTCACTGCACCTTCGTCTTGTAAAGGTTGAGCACTTGTCTTCTCTCTCTCTCCTGCACCTCCTTCTAAGGGTTCTTTTTCGCCTTTGTTATTTTGGCAACTCTCTGGTCTTATTACTCCCTTTGTATTGCAAAACGAATGTTCCATCTTTCTGTGCTACTTTGAGGTCTAATTTCTAGTTCCAGTTTTAGTTTATTTTGTTTAAGCTTAATTGTAATGCCGTTTTGGAACATAATAGGTAGCCATTTTGTTGCATGCTGCACCATTGCAGTCCATGTCATGCTGCCTCCAATTTCAGTGTACTGAGCGTCATCTAAATACAAGGCAATTATAAACTTATCCTTTGACAAATTGTTATGTGGGATTCCGTTTGATTTGCATATTTAACCAGTTATACCAGTAACATTATGGCTTGTCCTTCAAAGTTCATTTTACCTGTTACTTAACTACTCTGTCTGAAAAATAAAATAACTTCTGTACATGGTAGGGGAACACACACACACATACATTTTCGTGATAAAACTATTTTGTTGGCTGCATATTTCCAGTTTACAACATGTACTGTGCTGCAGACCATATGAGATGTTACAGACAGTTATGGTCCCACAGTCTGCACTGCTGCTACCAGTTTACAGATGATGGCAGGACTATGGTTTCACAATGCACATTTCTTATCACCAGCAAATTGGCCTTAATAGCATATGTATGCAAACATACACTCCTGCCTCATGTTATGGCCAGGCTGTGCCACACCCAAATAAGCTTTACATTAGACAGCTGCACAGAAGACTAAACTGTTGGCTTCCCAGATCTTCACCCTCCTGTCTGTCAGTCCACTGGTTTCATCTACTGTCGTAGTGACTGAAATGTGGCCATGATAATTTTGCATGCACACACATTCTTTTTCAGGATGGGGTTAATGATGCTTGCTAATGACATGGCCCATTTTCTTATCTTTACAGTAACTAACCATAATCAGCTAGACTAATCCAACACACCAAGAATACAGTTGATGTCCATTCTTAAAATAAGAAAGAAACAAACCCTCGCAAGTACGGCAAGTGCAATGGCCCAAAAGGAAACCGTCCATCTAAATAATGCGATAGGCCAGCACAAAGTGGTGTGAAATCTGCTAATTTATTTATGGCACATAGGCAAAAAGGTACATGAAATAAATAAATAATTTTCACTCCAAATTATATAGAAAACCCACCTTCTCGAATTCATACCTGCATTTTCAGAGTGGGCATCCATTCTATCAGAAAAAAGGCATGGTCAAGGACCAACTCATCAGAGCTTCTAGGATGTGCAGTACTCCTAGTGATTTTTTAGAAGAAATTCACTTTTTGAACTCTTTGTTTATTGAGAGGGTTTACCCGTCTTCGCTTGTTACCTCATTGGCACAGGACGTGATGGACAATAGAGAAACAAAATATCCCCCACTTCTTGGTAAAGGGGGACTCCTTGATGTAGGTAACACAACCGTGGCATCTGATACATCTCAGAACAGTTTTATTTACATCTACTCTCTTAACTCTATTGAAGTAGAAGGGGTGATTAGGAGGCATTGGCCTGTTCTGACTTTCCATGATGAATTCAAGGATATACTACCAGCACACTCCAAATTTGTAAGAAAGAGGGATGTCAATTTTAAGGAGATATTTGAAAGGAAACCTGTCCATCTGACCAATACCCGCAGTTTAAAACTGGGTAAGTTTAAGTGCGGGTTTTGCAAACAGTGCCATGCTGTTGTTAATGCTTCCACTCTTTTTATCCCTTCTAGGAATTTCAACATCAAATCTTTTAGTTATTACAATTGTGGAAGTAAAGGGGTTGTGTATTTGGCTTTCTGCACCACCTGCTCTAGTTTCTATGTCGGTAAAACCGAGAGGCCACTTAGGAAAAGAATATATGAGCATTTCTATGACATAGGCAAGCACAAGGAATCCAATGCATTTTACAAGCATTCTCTTTCATGCCCCAAATTAGACCTTAAATTTATTGTGTTAGAGCAAGTGATGCCAGACGCCAGGGAAGGAGATTGGGAAACAACTCTTGAATACAAGGAACTCCTATGACAACTAAAGTTGAATGCAGGCAGACACCCCGGTTTAAACGATAATATAAATATAAGCAGTTTTCTCAAATTGAGAATGGCTCGATTATAATAGAATTATTTCCACATTTCAAAATTACCCTTTTTGGGAACACAATTAATAAGTTGTTCTTTCATTTTACTTGCTTTTTGCAAGCCATGTGTATTTGTATATATATATAACACATATACATTTGTTGTATACACACAATACATATATTTTTTTTACATGTATTTCTTGAGATGTATTTTTGAGTATTTTCTCCTGAATGTTATACTGAATGTTTTTAATCACAGAACACTGTTAATTAACATGTTTTTCAGATTTGGTAGTTATTTTTATCTATACCAGTTTTGTTGAATTGTTTTATTCTTGTATATTTTTGTGACTGCACTTTGAGGATTCTGACTTCTTCTGTCTCAAAGGAGTGCTGATTTTAGGTTATATGGTTTGTAATTTAATAATTTAATAATTCAATATATTAATTTAATATGCTAATTAATCAATTAGTGACTCACTAGTGAGTATTTAAACCTTCTGTGACATTTCTTATTTTAACTTGATAAAGCTCGGTAACAACCGAGCGAAAGCGCTTGTTTTTAACTGCTGGTTGTCTACAATAAAGTATCAACTTTATCCTGGTTCGTTTTTTTGCTTTGGATCTACTTTTCTTCCTGGTTTTGGTGGTTTTCCTTTCGTTTCTAAGTGACGTTCTTCTTCCATGGCTGACGAAGCTGAACCAACCAATTTTGCTGAAACCCCTCAGCTGTTGAAAGACAACTCCGAGGACGGTCCAGTGACTCGCACTGAATTTAACCAAGTACTTTCTATGTTAACACAGCTTACCAGCCTCTTAAAAGAGAATAACGGCTGTAATACCTCGCTACCTGGGAATCAGCAACATGCTATGGACTTAAGGAGGAAATCTCCATCGACTACTATATCCGGAACTATTAGTGGTCTACACTCTTCATTACCGGCAAACCCGTGTTTACTAACGGCACCTAATCGCCAGCATACTGAGAACATGAATTGTTCGCAGAACAACAGACCTGATAAACAGCCCAGCGATTTTAATTTTAACACCTGGGCAGGTCGACAATTCACGTTTAACCAAGGTACTGTGTCTTTCAATAATTACAACAATATTGAGCAAGACTTTAGTGAAATGAGAGATAAACTTTACGCTTATAAAAATAATCAACTTGAGATTGATTATTTAAGGGAGTGTGTCAACGTAAAACGGGTACCAAAGGGTTCACGTTGTTACAAGTTCCCCAACAATGTTCAACCGGGAACTTTGTACTATAAGAAATTGTGTGAAATTTTTGATAGAGCAGGACTAGAAGTTTTAAATGTGATGATTTCAGAATATGAGGCAAAGGCCGATATTCTTTTAAATGAGTTAAATGTTTTAAACAATTCCTTGGTTACTGACACTAATTTTTTAAGTGTGAAGTTTAACTATGACAACGTCTTTGATGAAGTTGACCAATTTTGTGTTAAAATACTTAACCGTAAAATACGTAAACTAGATAGGGATTTAGCTGAATATAGAGAAGGGATGGCCTATCCCCTCCCTAATAGGACCCGATGGGAACATAAACAGGATAATAATAAGAATATCCAGACCAAAGGAGCTGATAATCATTCTAAAACGACCTATGAATCTCTTCGTAGAAGTGAGAGGCTAGCTGAGAAAGGTAGAAAGAACTCTACACAGGATTTTCAGCAACCCCCCGGCAGAACGGGGGCATGGGGACAGAAACAACCCCTTCAAACTTGGAACAACAAACACAGTTAGATGATAATGATATACTACCTGAGACAGCATCCCCTCACAATCATAGTTCCCCCATTTTAATGAGCAATAATTATTCTATTACCAAAAAGGACAATTTTGCCATATACAACTACACTGATATGCAAATAACAGATCACACTTTTGATTTGTTTACCCGGGGTTTTCAGTTTGTTCCTGCACGCCCTTTCAGTTTGCCTAAAACTCTAGTAGAGCTCAAACTTTTTGTCAGAAATTTAAATTTAGTACATCATTTTAAAGGACAGTCTTATATTAATAACGGGCTCAGTAGAGGTAGTACATTTAATCCCCCTACACATCCTTTGATTAAGCTGTTTGAAGAATTGTTGAGAAGGATTTTAGAATTTTGCACCCGCAAGGAACAAATTCTTCGCCCACTAATCTAGATGAACACGGAGTCTGGCTCATTAATCACCTTAAAAAAGAGAACATCAGGGTCATGAAACCAGACAAGGGAGGTGGAGTGGTTCTGATGTACAATTCTAGTTATGATAGTTACATCCATGATATGTTACAAGATTCTGAACAATATGAGATTGTTTCTAGGAATGAAGTTAACTTAGCTTTTTCCAAGATTAAATTTATGCTTACTGATCATTTGCTACAGGGAGCTATAAACGAGAGATTGTTCAACTATTTATATGTTGAGAAACCCAAAATACCAGTAATTTTCGGAATCCCAAAGATCCACAAAGGCCTAGACCCTTTGAGGTTTAGACCTATTGTTTCAGGAGCAGGAAGCATCACTGAACCTTTAGGTAAATTCATCGATTATGCCACCAAACAATTAGGTTCACCCCTGGACCATGTTTGTAAGGATTCATGGGATTTCCTTAAAGGTATTCAGCCGTCCTTTTTCCAGCCTGAACTTTTCACGATAACTATAGACATTAAAGACCTATTCCCTAGTATACCACACTCTACTGGATTGGAGTGGTTTAATGATGTCTTGACCATTGAAGCTAGTCTCAGCAATAAAATGACTGGTCTTTTAGTTGAGTTCATGGAAACTTTGTTTCAAAATAACTTTATTTCAATGGTGAGTTGTTTAGACAGAAAAAAGGTGTGGCTATGGGTGCCTCCTGCGCTTCCCTGTACGCCAATGTAGTCTTGCATAAATGGGAACAGATGTTTATTTTTTCCACTACTTGGGTCCAATACCTAACACATTACACGAGATACTTGGACGACATCTGTATCCTATGGAATGGCATCCTTAACCAATTTCATGATTTTTCTCGTTACATTAACTCCACCACCTCCTTTTTAGTGTTCACCCACAACATTAGCGAAAATGAACTTATCTTGATGTCACCTTATATAAAGATTATAATAACCAAACATTTCACTCCAAATGATATAGAAAACCCACCTTCTCGAATTCATACCTGCATTTTCAGAGTGGGCATCCATTCTATCAGAAAAAAGGCACTGTCAAGGGCCAATTCATCAGAGCTTCTAGGATGTGCAGTACTCCTAGTGATTTTTTAGAAGAAATTCACTTTTTGAACTCTTTGTTTATCGAGAGGGGTTACCCGTCTTCACTTGTTACCTCATTGGCACAGGACGTGATGGACAATAGAGAAACAAAATATCCCCCCACTTCTTGGTAAAGGGGGACTCCTTGATGCAGGTAACACAACCGTGGCATCTGATACATCTCAGAACAGTTTTATTTACACCTACTGTCTTAACTCTATTGAAGTAGAAGGAATGATTAGGAGGCATTGGCCTGTTCTGACTTTCCATGATGAATTCAAGGATATACTACCAGCACACCCCAAATTTGTAAGAAAGAGGGATGTCAATTTTAAGGAGATATTTGAAAGAAAACCTGTCCATCTGACCAATACCCGCAGTTTAAAACTGGGTACGTTTAAGTGCGGGTTTTGCAAACAGTGCCATGCTGTTATTAATGCTTCCACTCTTTTTATCCCTTCTAGGAATTTCAACATCAAATCTTTTAGTTATTACAATTGTGGAAGTAAAGGGGTTGTGTATTTGGCTTTCTGCACCACCTGCTCTAGTTTCTGTCGGTAAAACCTAGAGGCCACTTAGGAAAAGAATATATGAGCATTTCTATGACATAGGCAAGCACAAGGAATCCAATGCATTTTACAAGCATTCTCTTTCATGCCCCAAATTAGACCTTAAATTTATTGTGTTAGAGCAAGTGATGCCAGACGCCATGGGAGGAGATTGGGAAACAACTCTTGAGTACAAGGAACTCCTATGGCAACTAAAGTTGGATGCAGGCAGACACCCCGGTTTAAACGATAATATAAATATAAGCAGTGTTCTCAAATTGAGAATGGCTCGATTATAATAGAATTATTTCCACATTTCAAAATTACCCTTTTTGGGAACACAATTAATAAATTGTTCTTTCATTTTACTTGCTTTTTGCAAGCCATGTGTATGTGTATATATATAACACATATACATTCGTTGTATACACACAATACATATATTTTTTACATGCATTTCTTTTGATGTATTTTTGAGTATTTTCTCCTGAATGTTATACTGAATGTTTTTAATCACAGAACACTATTAATTAACATGTTTTTCAGATTTGGTAGTTATTTTTATCTACACAAATTTTGTTGAATTGTTTTAAAGTATTCTTATATATTTTTGTGACTGCACTTTGAGGTTTCTGACTTCATCTGTCTCAAAGGAGTGCTGATTTTAGGTTATTTGGTTTGTAATTTAATAATTCAATATATTAATTTAATATGCTAAGTAATCAATTAGCGAGTCACTAGTGAGTATTTAAACCTTCTGAGACATTTCTTATTTTAACTTGATAAAGCTCGGTAACAACCGAGCGAAAGCGCTTGTTTTTAACTGCTGGTTGTCTACAATAAAGTATCAACTTTATCCTGGTTCGTTTTTTTGCTTTGGATATACTTTTCTACATGAAATAAAAGACCAGACCAGTTTCGGCTAGGTAAAACCTTCCACAAATTGCGTTATTTATCTGGCTATCTGCTCTTGCTCAGCTTTTTATATTGGCCAGACATCCCGATCATTAAGACTATGAATGACAGAACATTTCAGTGATATAAGAAATAAAAGACAATCCAGTGCCCGCATTTATATTACGCTGTCGAAAACTCAGACTGTCGACAGCATAATCGACACGAAAATGTCAAAACCCCCGAACATCGAATACACACAAAAAAAAAAAAAAACACCCAAACACAACACAAATTGCTCTATGCGGGGGCACAAGCCCCCCTGCACTCCCCACAACCCCCGCTACTTAAATATACCAACTCTGAGATCACACTACATTGCAGTAAACGGAAATCTCCCCTTATGGAGATTTCCGTTTACACGCATGATGACTTTCGCTTTCGATATTTTGGTGCCGACAATATCAACTTCAATATTGTCGGTCTTCGACAGGGTGAAGTAGACCCCAGTGCCCTATACAAACATTTCCTTACACACAAAACTGCAGATTTTAGATTTATCATCACAGACAGGATTATAGGTGACAGATGTAATAAAACTGGTTGGCATTCCATTCTGAATAACAAAGAAAAAAGAGGATTATTAAACTGGGAGGTTTGTTTTCCCCTGGACTTAGTGAACAACTATAAATAACCAATGAAAAGAATTCTTGTTGCGATGCGCATGTATTTAATGGCGAATGGTACTATGGGTATTATACAACTTACATTGAGGAAGGCTTTACCTAGCCGAAATCGGTCTTGTCTGTCTTTTATTTCATGTACCTTTTTGCCTATGTGCCATAAGTAAATTAACAGATTTCACACCACTTTGTGCTGGCCTATCGCATTATTTACATGGACAGTTTCTTAAAATAAACCAGTTGTAACATAATAGGTAGCTACTCTTTGAAAGCAATAATAATAGACATATCCTAAAACTAATAAATAAAGTACCAGATGCAAGTGTTTGAACTGCATTTAGCACTGCAGTTTGAAAGAATCAGTAAACAGTAAAAGGTTTGTAAAGGGAAAGTGTAAAACACAGGATTTTTAACAGGCACTTGGCATTAGAAAAATAGTGTCTACAGTTATTTTGGTGCTCTACTAGTCAGTATCTAAAGATTTATGGTATTTTGTCTATCTGAATTTTAGGAGCATTTAATAACTGTAGAAGACTCAAAAGGCAATAAATTCCAGGCATTAATTCTTAGTCCTGAAAGTTCTGTTTGTACACTCTAGAACAAAGTCTAACTCCTATTTATGAGTAGTAGCTGTACTCTTGAATTAGCTGCGGTGGTGGTGCTGCGGTAGCATTGTCGCCTCACAGTAAGACGCTGTCTGGTTCGATTCTCGGCTAGAGCGTCTTCTGAGTGGAGATATGCGTGAATGGGTGTACCTTCATTGAAGGTTATGCGTCAGGGCTGGAAACTCGGCACGTAAAAATCTGCTAATCATTAGCGGACCGGAGTTCCGCTGTGGCGACCCCTAACCAGGAAAAGCCGAAAGACACAACAGCTGTACTCTTGAATTAACAGTCCTCGGTTTTGCATGTCCTGTTTGGCTTATAATATAAATATAAGCTTCCTGTTTGCACATTCACTTAAAATTACTTCATTTAAATTGCTCTCTTTTTTATGGCAGTCACCCTTGTAAGGCAGTGGCAAGCTTAGAGAGGAAAAAAAGAGATTTGCTATGAACATCTGAAATCAGTTTCATTTTGAAATGCTGGTACAGTTCTTCAGAAAAATAATTATACAATCTGTGCATTTTTTGCATTCTTTTTTGTAGCTCTGCTACATTTTTACAAGGTGTTTTGTATAGAAGTTTTTATCTGAAAAATAAACGCATGTTCTAGCTCAGCACATCTTTCTACATTACATATTTTACTGCATCTTTAGTAAAAATATTCAAGTTGTACACAGTCTGTCACACACACTATAGTATAATATGTTGTCAGCATGCGTACCTCTGTTCACAAACCCTGACAGTTCTTTTTTGCCACTTACAGAATTCAGATCTTGTTATAAGGTCTAGCTTGTACATGTTGGTACACATTTAAACAGCTTTAAAATTGTTTTTGTGACCATATAACTTCAAGTTTAAACCTTTACCAGCATTGCGTGTACTGTCCGGGAAAAGCATGCAGCTTTGAAAACTGCAAGGTTATTGCCCCACTTGGTGTAAATGGTGGCATTTGGTAGCTTTCTGCTTGGAACAGGGTAGGACGACCTCCTTGCATCTGTATGCATAAGTCATAACATTGCCAAAAGGGAAAGCATTCTGAAGTAAAGTCCATACCTGGAACTGCTTTAGTAAGCCCAGTGTTCACCTCATCCTTCCAACTCTACTGGTTGAGAGCTTGTCTTCATCAGGTGAGTATTTGAGCTGTAACCAATCCCCTGATTCAGATAAGTACTAGTGGGTTTTGGAAGGAACAGTCTCTGTTTACAACCTGGTAGCTAACAGTCTCTGTTTACAACCTGGTAGCTAACAGTCTCTGTTTACAACCTGGTAGCTAACAGTCTCTGTTTACAACCTGGTAGCTAACAGTCTCTGTTTACAACCTGGTAGCTAACAGTCTGTGTTTACAACCTGGTAGCTAACAGTCTCTGTTTACAACCTGGTAGCTAACAGTCTCTGTTTACAACCTGGTAGCTAACAGTCTCTGTTTACAACCTGGTAGCTAACAGTCTCTGTTTACAGCCTGGTAGCTAACAGTCTCTGTTTACAGCCTGGTAGGTAACAGTCTCTGTTTACAACCTGGTAGGTAACAGTCTCTGTTTACAACCTGGTAGGTAATACCCGAGTTCCTTTCACCATGTCTTTGGCTGATAAGCTGGAGCCCATCAGTGATCTTTCAGATCCTAGAGATCAGTGCTTCAGGTCATCTGGTCTCAGGCCAGGGATAGTTTAAATTGGGGTTTTCCTGATGTTTCTGTGAGACCAGTTGGCATACTGATTAAGGTCCTCACTTCACAAGCACAAGGTACAAGGTTTGATCCCAATCTCTGGAGTTTGCATGTTGTCCCTGTGTTTCTTGTGAGGTTCTTTCCACCTCCAAAAAACACGTAGGGTGTTTTCATCTCAAACTCACCAAAGAATGGAGCTGTGGACAGCAGCACAGACTCTACATGGTGCCCTGTAGGTGGAAAGGTTGTATAAACCAACTTCTTTGGGCATCTACTGTGGTGCACAGTATCCTCATGGTAGGAGAATATGGATCACAGAGAGTGCCGTGGCAGGGCTAGCCACTCCATGGTAAAATGTGGCTCTAGGTGATATGGTCATGTTGACTAATGTTGCCAAATGGGCATAGGCATGTGCCAGTGATAAGGGGGTTGAGGACCAGGCCTATGTGCCCTACACCAGAGACCCAGTGAGAGGGGTGTATGTGCCCCTTTTGTCCAGTGTGTACCCGCCATAAAGCCAAACGGTGTCCAGTTGCCCAGCTAAGGTTACCTGGGATAGCTCTATTGAGCGAAAGCTGGACCGTAAGACCAATGAACCTTCCAAACATGAACTAAGAATTGCTATACTCTGTGTAGGTTCACTGACAGGATGCAACTTGGAAGTGGATGAGATGTTGTTAAGGAGGAGGAGGCAAGACATCCTATGTATTCAGGAGACAAGATAGAAGCACAGTGCAGCAAAGTCACTTGGCCTGGGATCCAGAGTCTACTATTCGGAAGGACAATCTAGAAATGGTGTGGGAACTGTAGTGAGGGATAATGTTAGAATACAGTGAGGGGTGTCATCAGAATTGGTGACAGACTCGTGGCAATCAGATTTCATCCTAATGACAACGCAGTATTCATAATCTCAGCCTAAGCCTCACAGCAGAGTTATGATAGTGAGGAAAGCAGTGCATTAAGACAGCAGTTGCAGGACCTACTAGATAAAGCAGGACAGCAGGAATTGGTGTTGATAGTGGGTGACCGGAATGCATGGACAGGAACAGACAGAGCAGGATATGAGGATTGCCGGGGTCCACATGAGTGAGGCAACGGGAATAAAGAAGGAGAGGCCATTCTAGACTTCTGTCTGGCAAATGGCTTGATAGTAACCTACACATAGTTCAGAAAGAGAGACACTCACAAGATCACATACAAGAGTGGCTGACATGCAACTCGGGTAAACTTCGTCTTAGTAAGGAAAGGGCATTAGGGTAGAATCAGTCATTGCAAAGTCATCCCTAATGAAACAGTCAGCCCCACAGCATAAAACCACTGGTGGCCAGATTCATCTTCAAGCACTGGTCAGAGGAAGAGACTAAGGTCAACAGAGACCTGGCTGAAGATCTGGAAGTTGACTGGAGAGAAAGCACAACAGCTGAAGGAATTACTCAGGGCTCCAACACCTCATGAAGAAAAAGAAATAGGTTGAGTTGAAGAAGAATGGCAGCACCTAGAACAGATATGTGGCCGAGCCACTTATGGAAATAAAGTACATAAAGAAAGTTGGTAGTGGAATGCAGGGCAATGGAGAAACTACTGAAGTGACTGTGCAACAAACCATTGTGGATTGAAATTTAGTTTTGGGGGGTTGGAGAGAAGCAGCAAATGAAGATTTCACCTCTGTGAATGATACCTGTCCAACTACTTCCAGTCCTCCTCTTCCTAGATATGGCCAGCCCTAAAGGAAGAAGAAGCCACCTCAGTATTTGAGGAAGACTGTCAATCACTTTGCCTGTGCTCCGGCTGTGTGTTATTGGCATCTGTTAATCACATAACAACAATATGAACTACAAGCTAAAGGAGGACACTTGTAAGTATACTGCAAAGAACTGAAAGAACTGAAAGTACTATAGCTAGGTATGTTGTTGAGACATTGTTGTTGCTTTTGCCTTTAGCCTTCATTGCTAAAGACATTAAAACAGTGATATATTTAGGAAGAGAAGCTTTTTGTGAAATGACATTTGAGAACTATGCATTAGCAGAAAAGTTTGTAAGACTTTATGATGGTTAAACTTTTTGTGAGCTCTATGAAAGCTGTTTTTTTTTTTCATGCAAGAAATTTATTACAAAAAGGCTGATTGTGTAGTTTAGAACAGCGGATACTTAATGTAATGGACTTAGTGTATTTTGACCATTGTTGTAATGTTGCATATAAAATTAAAGAAGTGGTGCCATAAATGGTTCAAATGGAGCATGGAAGGTATGTGCTGCATTAGCCAAGAAAGAAGGGAATATTGTTCATAAACCAAGTATAGAGCATTTAGTGAAAAAGGTGTGTGTGTGTGTGTGTGTGTGTGTGTGTGTGTGTGTGTGTGTATTAGAAAGTGAATAGTGAAAGCGATCCCTGAGAGCATCACATAAAAGCTTTGCGTACCTCTCGGCACAAGAAATCTGGACAGAGCCACAAATTACGAGGAAACAAAGGGCTAAAAATAGGGACGGATTTTAAATATTGCTCTTAGAAAGTTACCAGAATAACAGGGTTTTCATTAGCATACATTTTTCTGAGGCAGCGGTGTGTGTGTGTGTGTGTGTGTGTGATTAACAACTGGTAGCAGCAGCAGTAAAGAGGTTTGCATACCTCTGCACCTTTCAGCTGAAGAAATCTGGATAAAAGTGGGAACAAAGGCTCTAAAATAAAAACTGATTTTAATTATTGCTCTTATAAAATTGCAAAGTTGCTTAAGTAAAGGATTTATGTTAGCATGAATTTTCTGAAGGAAATAAAAGTGTGAAGCTTAAATGTCTGTCATTATTTAGTAATTTCAATCTCCAATGACTGCCAACCAAACAATTTAAGAGTAGGGACCAAAAAATAAAGTAAAAACCTGGTTATTTTTTAAATGTTATATTTTTGAATGTAAAATATTTCCTCCAACACCATTAATGTATACTACAGCAAGTTTGAAACATTAGGCGGAGGAACTATTTTACATCAAAAATATTCTAAAAATAATATAGTAATAAAAAAAATGTACAAGTAAAACCCAACAATTTTACAGAGAGACCGTTTTATGTATGCAGTAATGCACTTCAGGGTGTATATTAATGTGTAATTAATGCCTTTCCAGGGGTGTAGAGGCCCGACTCCCCATGGGTGGGTGCTAGTTACACATTAGCACACAGCCTGTCGGGCATTATTGCTTGTGTGAGTTTCTCTAATGCCAACATCCATGCTTCGATCATGTTGCCTTCTGTAAACTGGTTGACATTTTAATAAAATTGCTTGTTTACTTCTTCGTGTTTGTGTCCTACCTCACATAAACACCATACCTCTCAACTGTCCAGATTTTCACAGAAAGTACAGATTCTTGCCTGATTTTTTTGATCTTTTCCTCATAAAATTTGTATTTTTTTGGCAAATCACTGAGGATTTAAGTCAAAGTAATGACATACATTTGTGTTTCAGACTTCATATCCTTCAAAAAATGCATGCTAACACAAATGCTGTTATTCTGGAAACTTTCTAAGTTCATCGAAAAATATTTAAACTCTGTCCCTATTTTTGGACCTTTGTCCCCCATTATTTAAGGCTTTGTCCAAATTTCTTGTACTAAGAGGTTGAAAGTTGCACAACAGGCCAGTGTGTTTTTTTTTCTGCAGTTCTTGCACAGACTTTGCAGAACAAGGTTACTTTTCTGTCACCTGGGTTATTCAATAGCCACTGTTTCAACAGATCAAGGAAAATGTGTTCTTCCATTTAGAACATGGGGGCAATGTGCATTGGCTGGATAAGACTTATCTCCCTGTGTGTGCGTCTCTCTCTCTCTTTTGACTTTATATTCCTATCCCTGTCACATCTCATTACATTTTCCCGGGCCAGTGCTCCTTTGTCAGAAGTTTATTGACCAAACACTTAACTATTTGTAGGGGCATTCTTGACACGTTGAATTTTGGCAGTCGGTACTCTACTAACAGACATATATATGTTACATAATTTCCGAGTTCCTTAGTTCTAAAGTCTCTGTCTTTCTATAAAGTTTGAAACTTTATGTAGCTATAAAATGTATTACTATTACATCTTGTCACTGTTTTATGTAGAATGTTTAATTTTGTCTGTGTATACATTATTTTCCTACTGGCTGAAGAATGTCTCCACTGTTTTTCAGTAAATGTGTCTATATGTATATGTGTGTGTGTGTATATATATATATATATATATATATATATATATATATATATATATATATATATATATATATGAGGCTACTACTGTTTCAAGGACTTACTACCTTCCTTAGTTCAGACATGATTCCAGTGCCTCCTTTATAAAGTCTATTGGGTACCATCTTTGTATAAGGATCTCTTTAAATTAAATCCACATGGCCCCCCCCCTTTTTATTTTAATAGTTTTTACCATGGGTGATGCATCAATATGCCATTAAATTCGTACACTGTTTCCTTTTTTTTAACCTTCATCTAAATACGATATGTAAATAAAATAAATATAGGCCAGGTTGTGACTAGAGAGTCTTCTGATCAGCTCCTATATCCCAGATATCAAATAAACAAACCAGTAGAGCCATCCTTGCAATTTTATGTATGTTTTTATTTATTTATTTATTTATTTGTTTATTTAGTTTTACCAAAATCAGAATTAGGATGGAAAGCCTAGGATTAACTTAATTACTGAGTGGTGGCCTTGGAGAGCCTGGATTCTAGTATATTGTTCCTTGGAGAGTATCTTTTAACATGCCTGTCATGCAAGGTGTATTGTGGTAAGCATTTACATGTGCTAAGCTGCTAACATCTCTATAGTATTGTAATATAAATAGCTTGGGAAGCTTTTATTTTGGATGATCTGCTTCTGCATTTTGCTGAAAGTAATGCTGGTCTTGTATATGAATATAAACTGTACCTAAAGGACAAGGACTCCTGGCGTGGACTGTTTACCTTCTCTACAAGTGCCGAAACAATGAACTTCTAGAGCATTGCTGCTTTGTGAAGCTATTAAATTTCAGAATCCCCTGGGAGGGTATGGGTTATAATGAAATTGGCTTTTTTGGTTTCACATTTTTCGTAACACGAAGGTGATTATTTTCAGTAGAGATCAGTATTTGGGAAGTGTAGCAATGACCTCACCCCTTACTCCAACTATAGGGTATCCTGCTGTGGGCCACTGGAGGTGCGAATTTAGCTTCAGCAAATGTGTCTTCAAATAATAATATGCTGGACTGAACTTTGAGACTCGCTGGTTACCATTGTTTAGTCACCTGCTGAAATATCAGAATATACCTACCACATAATTTGTGGCACAGCAGTTGCTGATTTGAACTCTCCTATCCAGATGCATGTGTACATACACAGGTTAATCTATCATTTTCCTTGTATGCATTCTGCTGTAATCCCATACCTTGTACTGCCCCATTCCCCCAGTTATTGCTTTGCCTGTAGCAGCAAGGCATGGACATGGTCTTGTGCACAGCTCTGTTACCTTGCAGGCTATCCTTGTTGTTGTACACTGTTTGTCTGTATTCTGTTTTATCACACCTTCTTTTTATTTTCTGTTGTTTCTATGTTTCAAAGTTCATTCTGTATGCATCAAATAGTGCTCTAGTCAGGTTTTCAAACTACCTCTCTGAGTAGTTTTCACAGTTTCCATACATGTGAATTTTTATAACAGTAGTATGTTTTTCACTTCTGCACTGAATTCCTGTCTTACACCATGCAGAATATATCAGGATTATTTTGCCATATTAATTGTATAATATATAGTAATTATTATTATGCTGTTTTGGCAACTTCTGTGTAATTCTTCCTTGTACTGTATATTTTAGCCTTGAGGTTTCAATATATAACCACAGATATTGTTAGCTTGTGGCATTACTCTTCCATCTCTTTAGTACGGTGCTCAGCCTGTCCCTTTACAGGTGGAATTTGTATGGGTATCTCTATCTTACCCCATGAAGTGGATGATACTAAAACAATATGCAGTACAGACCAGTAAATCTCATCCAGCATAGAGTCCTTTAAACTCACTCTTTTTACAAAGTGCTGTGTCATATCTTAACATATTCATTTTACCACACATAAACTATCATTTTCTTTTAAATTCTTGAATCTCTTTATTTTTCACCCCATACTCACTCTCACACTGATGTCAGACAGTGTGGGTGCACCTTTTACCCACTTATGCCTATTTGTTCCACCTGAGACTTGAGCTCAAGTTTTATAAACCCCTGTTGCAAAATTGTGGGATTTTTTTTTTTTTTTCATTTTACACCCTACCCAATTCCCTTCCCACTCATGGCATACCAGTTGTATGTGTAATCTTACATTAAGAGGGCCCTCCTGCATTCTTCTGGCAGAAGAATGTGGTCAAGTCAAGAACCCATCTTAGCTGGGGATTGTTGAAACAAAGCTCAGTCTTGGGCTCTCCTATTGGTTGGATTGCTTGAAAACCATTTTACTTAGCTGATATTTAAACACAGCGTTTGCGTGTAGCTGCACACCACCCAACAGGGGTTAGCACTGCCGTGTATAGACACGCACACTTATCTAGGAAAATTTGACTTTTTAACTGTTGGGGAACCGTCCTAAGCTTCCCTGCTTCTCTTCTTGCAACTCAATTTTGCACTGCTGCCCAGAGAGCAATCCAGCTGCACTTGCTGAGGCAGTGGCATAGGTTTTCTATCCCTAAACCTCCCATAGATTAGCGGATTTTACCAATTCTACAACAGAACCTAGTCCATCCTAGCCCACCTTCCCCCACTTATCACAGAATACACCTGACGTACTGGAAGGTCAGTTTTCCACCATTTCTCCAGCAAGCCTGATTGACATGGTCACCCTGAGGCAATGTAGCAATTGCCTCATGTATACAGAAAATCTGCTACTACTAAAACATGCAAATACAGCATGTAAGAGATGTAGTTATATTCTGAATCTGGAGTCAGTGCTGTCTCTCTCTCATGTAACAGATCGAATACTAAGCAGGTTGTCAGCACCCACATGCCTCCTACCACACATAGCAGGCACACACAACACATTAACCCATGTACATGGTGGTACTAACTAGATATATATCAAAAGAGCAAAGACCTCCGAAGTGCAAACCTTCTGCACACAAAATGGTCCCAACAGCACCCACTACAAATAATAACACATGCATTAGTGTCTCGCCCAGTAAACCCCTAAGGCAAAACGTATCTAAACCAAATGTCTTGGTCGTAGGCAACTCCTTAGTGAGACACATAGATGTCCCACTCACTAGGCTGGACAAGGAGACAGTCACAGTCGGCTGCCTATCTGGTACCAGGATCCGCCAGATCACGCACGCACTCAAGTCTCTCAACAAGTACTGCTATGACTCTGTCATAGTCCATGTTGGAGTGAATGACTTGAGACGTACCTTACTGGACTATATGAAGAGAGACATGCGGGAGCTTTTAGGTAGTATCCCAGGCTAGTATGTCCCTAGCCCTAAGCAGCATTCTTCCCTCACACAGGATGATGCCACAGTACAGACAAAAAAAATGATTGATTTCAACAGTTGTCTTAGCTTCTGGTATCAATCCAGGGATAGCCAGTATCTAACAGCCTACGATTATATTTTTAACAGCATTTTTAGGCAATGTTATAAGAAGAAAATTTCTGACATAAAAATATCCTCCAGAAACAAACTCAGGGTTATGCTTCTTAATGCTAGGAGTCTAAATTAGAAACTGCACTTACTTGAAAGTCTTCTTACCCTGGAAGATGCTGATGTCTGTGCAGTCACAGAGACATCGTTCAAGGCCTCAGAGAGTACCCCGGCCATGCAGGGCTATAGTGTCTTCCACACGTTCAGACCACACAACGAACGTGAAAAAAAAACAAGGGAGGAGGAATACCCATCTTCATTAATGATATATAGACCTCTAGACTGGTTAAATAGTATGACTCCTTAGAATTACTCCAAGTCCAGCTAACTGTAGGAAAGAGACCCCCCCCTCTATGTCATTGTCAGCTATAGGTCCCCCACCATGAACCACAAAAACCACACAGCCTAACTGGACCTACTTGAGTCACTGTCAGTACAGGCAAATACCCTGGTCATTGGTGACTTTAACTATCCTTCCATCGACTGGATAACATAGCACAAACACACTCTCCCAAAGGTCTCTGGACTTTAACACAGATGCTCTGGAGCAGATAGCACCTCCACAAGGGGCTCTAACATCCTTTACATATTTTTCACCAACATGGGGGATAGCTGCACTAAACCATGTGTGGGGCCATCTCTGGTAAAGTTCGATCATAAATCAGTCTCATTCGAAGTAACTATCGAACCCGACCCACCCTCAGGCGCAGAAAGGTTAAAAAAGTTCTCCAAAGTAAACTATAGCCTAGTGAACAATGGCATCACTATTTTTAGACCCCCTGCTAACACTGGCAGCAATGACCCCTATACTGAGGTGTACACAAATGTCCTGTAAAAACACCTATGTAAATGTGTAGACTCAGCCATACTGGATCCTCAAAAAAAAAAAAAACCACCCTGGTGGACATCCAGCATAAATAGTTTATAGAATAAGAGAAAGAATCTACTGTCAAAAATAAGAGGGAATGGTCCTAGCAAAGGAAGAACTCCCTGCAAAACTTAAACAAGCAGATTAGACTTCTTGTAAAGTCCAGTAAAGGTAATCACAAAACTAAATTAGCATACCTAGCTAAGATAAATCATAAAGCATTCTTTAGGTACATCCAAAATCTAAAAGGGAAGGCCCACTTTTGTGCCAAACTAGTTGTGGACGGTACCTCTTATACTGAACCTGAGGACATCGTCAACCTGCTAGCGTACAGGTTTGGTGAAAACTTCACCCACCCTGTCCCCACCAATAATACCCCATAACATACCTGTCACCAGTACTCTGTCTAGTATCTCCAGAGAGCAGGTCATAACTACACTCTCCAAGGCCAATAACACAGCCTGTGTGGGACAGGACAACATCCCAGGCTGCTTAAGTGGTCTAAAACAGAAGCTAGCAGAACCGCTGAGCATGCTGCTCACTCTCAGTCTAAGTGCTGGCTTTGTCCCAGCTGAGTGGAAAATAGTAACCGTAATCCCCTTGCAGAAAGGGAGTCCCTCAACTGACGCCATGAAATATAGACCCATAATCTAAACTAGCCTTATCTGCAAGGCCATGGAGAGACTCATCATGAATCTCATCAATAAATATATAGGTGGCCTTGAAACTCTTGACCCGACCCAGTTTGGTTCCATTAAGGGCAGGTCTTGCCTGCTTGAGAATGTCACCAAGGCCCTGGATGAAGGAAAAATAGTTAACACTGCCTATCTCGATCTAGCCAAGGCCTTTTTCACAGTCCCTCGCTCAGGCATCATTGAGAAACTCACCCAGCTGGGTATTAACCCTTACATCACTAAATGGGTTGCCATCTGGCTCACAGAACGCATACAGTCAGAATTGGGGATGCCAACTCTACTAGTAGACCTGTTAGCAGTGGTGATCCACAAGTATCTGTGCTAGGCCCCCTACTGTTTTGGTATGTATTTGTCAGAATTCCAGGCAAAAATAGATGGCCAATGGCTTACCAAGTTTGCTGATGATTGCAGACTGGGCAAAATCATCGAATCCCCCAAAGATGTCAGCATACTACATAATGGGCTTACACAGACAAATTATTGGTCTTAAAGCCATGGACTTAAACTAAATGCGAAAAAAATGTATTATCATCCCCTTCAGCAAGGGAGAAACCCCTGCTTATTACAACATTAATAATATCCCCCCCCCCCCCAAGTTCAAACCCAATGGTGAGAGATTTAGGAATGCAATTTGATAGCAGCCTTAATTGTGATTATCAGGTGTCCACAGTAGTAAGGAAGGCCTTCTATGCTGCACACCTCATAAGCAAGATTATAGCATCCAAAGCTCAGTAGGTTGTAACTCTCCTGTACTCAGCTCTCATCAGACCAATAAAAGAGTACAAAAATTGCTTCTGTATGTGCCTCACCAGACATCTGCAGCAACTGGAGAGACCTCAGAAGTTTATCATAAAGAAAATTCAGGACCTACAATACATAAGCATGACCTACATGGACAGACTGAACGACCTATCACTTTACTCAGTGTTGTATAGACTGCTTAAAGGCGACTTGTGCCTGGCCTACAGAGCAGTCTCAGACCCTGCCTTGATGAGGCTGCTGTGCATCTGCAAATCCAATGAGACAAGATTCACTCACTGTAGGGATCTTAATGGTTTACTATCAAAGTGTGGAAAACCAAAATAACTTTCCACCTTCTGATCAAACCAGTTAGCCAAAGTTGGTAATAACAAATTACCAAAATTTAAAAAAATGGTAACACAGAATCGATATGTGAATACCAGAAGTTCCAATGTCGAAAGTCTGTGTTACCAGTAACATTATTACAGGGGGAGAGTCCCCCATGGGCTTCGTCCTCTACACCTTCTGCACATTACATATTCCAACTCCAAGATGAGAAAAGGGTACATTTCCCTTTCCCCACTGTAGTGTGATCTGTTATCAGAATGTAGAGTCCATATTAGTGAATGCACACTACCATTCGCTAATGTGGAGTCAGATATTTTCCGGATCGGCATTACAAGAACTTGGAATCGGTCTTTTGGCCATCAAAGCTTCGTGTAAATGCCGATCAAAATTTTGATAGTAAACCAATCTTAACCTAGCATGTGATATTAACAGGACATACTAGAGAGAGATGTGTCTCCCAGAGATTGTTACTCCTCTGGAACAAACTCCCAGTTCGTGTAAAACAGAGCTCCTCAATGATCCTATTTAAGAATAACCTAGACAATTGGATGTGAAATTTAAATTTACACCAGGGGTTCCACAATACAAAGACAGCCGGTGCTGATCTTAGATTCACGTGCAAACACAGACTGTATATCTTAGTCCATAAGGGAACAAGGGTATAACATGGCTAGGCTTGTAGAGGCCTTAGGGCCAATAGCCTAGTAACCTCCTACTATCCTATGATCTTTTCCCCTCAGTAGGGCAACAGTTGAACTCCCACTGCTGTGCTGTAGAGAATTCTGCATTTACCATTGAGTAACTCCACCCCTAACTAAATGCTAACCTTCATTAGAGTGTTGGTCCTTTCTTGTTATAAGGCTTATTAAGTAAGTGATCCCTTCAGAAAGTTAAGAGGAATACATTTGAAAATGCACTCACATTATGTGTCTTTCTTCATGCTAAGTGTGTATGTGCTGTACAGGGTTGCCATACAGAGAAGGTGAAATATGGATGCATTTCACTTTAACATACATGTGTACTTGCTGCACTGCCTGTTAACCTCCAGAGGTGTGTTCCTTGAGCCCAGAACCAAACCACTGCCTACTTTGATATTTAAGAACCCTAGGACACTTTGTTTAGCACCCCCAGCCCCAGCTGACACCTGAAAAGCTGCATGTCTTATTTGCATTCCATACATTCAGGGATGGTGTTAAGAATGTGGGGACCCCAGCAGATTTCAGATTGCCTCCAACAAGTCTTTTCCTACATAAAATGAAATCTATATTCAGATGTTACTTTTACGTTCTACATTGATGTCATTTTATGCAGATATGAGAGTCTACACAATCAACCTTCTAAAATGTAAATGAAAGAATGACTGGCTTTTATCTACAGTTATGATGTTACATTATGACAAGTATCTGTGCCGCATCAAAGTAGCCAGCATTAAAGTGAATCATTAAAAGTCTCAGGTTTAGGCACAAATTACAGCATTGCTAAGCATTAAACTGCAGACCTAAACTCAGTGACAACACTCAAAACCCACAATGCTAGCTTCTATTATGAGCAATCATAACACAATCCTGGCATCTCAGCTGCACTCCTACAACCTCAGAAGTTGTCTGTTGCATTACAAAGCAACTGGTCAACTTAAAACAAGAGCATTTTGTAGTGGTATTGCTATAACCCTTATGTAGGACAAGTCCCCCTCACCCTTGAACATGTGTAAACAATAACTTCACAACTAATCAACACTAGAGGAAGAAAGTCACCAAAATGGAGCACGTCAGTTACGGGCAATATTTGTTTCACTCTAGCAGGAGTGAGCAAGTCATTTTTAAGATTTCACAAATCAATGGTACATGAGGAAACCACTATGCTGTTAAAGAAGAAACTGTAACCTTGAATTCTTTTTTTTATACTTTTTAGCAAGTTGATGTGTCCTCTGTGGTTCAGTGTTTGTTCCTTACCTAACACCTTCATACTAGCGTTTCAGGAACTTTCGTCAAATGTAGTGCCTAGCCTCTCCTCAGTGGCAGTGTATTACCACTCTAACAGACCTAGCACTAATAACTTGCTCTTTCACCTAGCTTAGTGATATCTACATGAAATGGATACACTCCTTTGCCGCATTCAGACATCATCCTCTAGTTTTCTCCACTTGATTTAACAGACATGCAGTTTAGATCAAGTGTAGCAATGCTTACTATGATATACCACTGATTGCCCCTCATCAACTTTCCTGTACTTTACCCCTCGCCATTGGCAAGCATGATCGGATCATAATCAGTCTATCCTCTACTCCATCCCTCAACTCCCACCACAGTAAAAGGCAGTACTCGGACACACACTGTACAGTAGTCTTCCTCACCCAATACAAAGCCAGCTAAGCAGGTTCTCACAATTTAAGCAACTGATATGTCAGAGTCAACAAATGTATCTGTTGGGATAAATTTGTATTTCCAATAATTTATATGTCTGGAACTACTGAAGTATAATTCTTAAAGGAAAATATTTCTCTGTAGCTCCCAGGAATTTTCTCACTGCAGGGCAACTTAGGAAAAAAATTAGAAAGTTTAGAAGCAATGTTTTAATGTATCCGTCATTGTAAGTGGAATAGAGAAGATGCATGAACAAATACAATATGCCACATTTATACATTCTACTGAAGACTATTTCTTCCCCTTCTTGAAGAGCAGACAGATAAAACTAAAACAACATCATTTAAGTTGTTGTGATCCCATAAAGATTGTGCCATTTGTCCATTTTAAATGGTACGTCATGATACAGAAACTATATATGCTTATTTTACAGTTTGTTATTGTGCTAAGGCAAAAGGGTGTGCAGGGAGAATTGTGTGATTCATTAATAAGGGGCAGAATAGTTTGTAGTATAAGGGAAGACCAAACAAGGGGCAGGGTATTGAGGGAAGAGACTTAAAGTTATCAAAATTTCGGGAGTTGTGGAGAACAAGATAGTTTTGGAAATGTGGTTAAGCCAACCATTTTTGAGGTATACGTGTCTAGAAAAAAAGGACAGAAACTAATTTTGAAAGTTAATGCATCACACAAAGTGAATAGCTGTGTAAACTCTATGCATAGTACCTGAAATGAACCACATGTCAAAAAACAATCCACGAATGTGGTTATTCTGTATGTTGAAACTGTGTGCATAAATTCTTCAGTAACCTCGGAACATTTGCAGTTGTACCAATGTAAAAGCCACTGCTTTGAAAAGGTATACATCAGTGCCAATAAAGTTCATAAAACAAAACACAAGAGTTCCCAGTAGAAGGCTTCCACTACTTTAATGAGTACTTCCACAACCGAACAATAACATCAGTTAAAAAAACAGAGACTAAACGCTTTCACAAAAGAAGTGAATATGACTTCTTCAGAGAATTTCCATAAAATCTCATTGATGTTCAATACAAACTGTCCACCAATCACAGAACCATCCAGAATCCATTCTCCTTTCCATTCCATTACCCCTGCTAAGTCATCCCTGGAATAATTTCCAGCTCTAATCTGAGCCTCTTCCTTCTGGATCCAAAGCTCTGATCCAGACATTCAGAAGTCATTGAAACCAGTGTCCATGGCTTCTTCAAGAGCTGCCAATTAAGTCAGGAGCCTTAAGGGATTGGATCTGGAGCAGCTGATGTGTTCCTTCTTGCAGACTGAGATGGTCCTAGGGGTCATTCCCTCCACCACGGTTCTGAGGTTTGAGACTGTTGTGCCTTCAGCTCCAACCTTTCCAGCTCCTCCCTTGGCCAATCATTAGTATGGGTCCAACAGTTCATTTGTTTTCCCAATGTCAGCACTGGCTGTATCAGACACCTTCTCCATCTTTCATGTTTTCAACTCTGGTCTTGTCGGAGCAGAGTGCATCTCAGAGCTGAATGTCAGGGTCAGAGCTCTGGAAGGTGGTTTGACCCTTAGGATGTTGTAGTTGTTCATTCCCTTTAGCGCTTCATCCTTAGACAGTTCCACTTTGATCCCAACTTTGGATCCGACTGGGTCAGCTCTGGACAGTGGTCTTTCGTTCTCTCTCTCCCTCTCTCTCTTTTTCTGGTCTTTGGATCCATGGGGAACCAGGTCCAGCCGTTTGACCTCTGTATCAGCTTTTGACATCATTAAGAGGATTGTTTCTTGCTCTGAGACAGTTTCCTCTGTAGCTACATCAAATGCATCTGGATCCCTTCCTCCATCTGTTTTCTTGGTTACTCATCAGCTAGCTCTGGGCACCCCATGCCTTTAGGCCTTGAGATACTCCTCATTATGGGGCCCCTCTATCCTTTATATCCCATCCCAGTTCTCTCCCCCTGGGAGGCCAATATGAAGAATAAATGCAAGAGGATGCATGTGGAGTCACCACAGGAGTCACTGACAGAAGATACCAACCTTAATGAAGGGGAAGGGTCTCCCAAGTCCACTGACAGCTTGCTAAAATTGATGAAACAATGTGGGGGGGGTGGAAAAACAAACCTCACCCCCAAGAAGTAGGTAATTTCTTGAAGTCTTTGGCATGGAATCTATCCATTTCCTGTGTGATGCCTCCTCAGGATGCCTGGAGGGAACCTGGTATGATGGAGCCAAGCCCCTGAAAGCCCATTAAGGTGCTTATGCTCCAATAGAGGCTGTCTTTGGAAAGAAAGGGTCTGGCTGTGGGTGCCATTGTGGTTGCTGTGGCCACCAAAAAGGGCATCTTGAAGGGGAGTTCCATGGTCCATTCTCCAAACAAAGTCCTGTGCATTGGGCCATCTTGGAAAGCTTACCTAGTCTTCAACCACCTCTGCTTTGCATGCACTGAATTATTTAGTTGATTTGACAAGGTTTCAAAATGATTTGATCTCAGAAGTGTGAAAGACTGCGAAGATACAGCAGCCTCTGGATTCACAAAATTTTGGAGGCTCAACTTTTCATGATGTAGTAAGTCACCATTGTGTCCATGAGACTTTGGTTTAACACTGTTGATGGTATGTCCCACACTGCAGACACTGGCATTACCATGTGCCACCATGCCTGGATGCTCTTTTGTAAATTCATGGACTGTTTCAAGGCATTATTTATCGATGCCCCAGTTGATGGCTCCTTTCTTTTTGGTCCAAAGTTCAAAGATATTCTGATCAAGAGTAACTGTGGCCTGGGGATAAAGAAAAGGGCAACTTTCTGTAACATGATGAGATTCCATCCGCCATGTAATCTGGTTGCGGCGGCAAGTGTTGGTCAGACAAATGGGGAAAATCTCCATTGTAGAGCGACAGTAATCATCATCATTGCCCCTTTTTGGTCAAGTCAATTCTGATTCCCCTTTCTGTGGCCTAACCTACTACGCCCTTCATGGCTTCTGACCCAGTTCCAGGGCTAATATCCCACACCTTAGGCCAAGCTTACCTGAACCTTCCATCCCTCAAGTTGACTACTTAGTTCCATTAATCTTGTGATGGCCAGAGATCCCAAGCTTTACAAAAAGGTTATTCACATTCTCTTCTTCCACTAAAAAGGGGTATGCTAGTAAATGGATACAGTTTAGACCTCTTCCAAGGGTCTACAGCCTTTCTCTGCCCCCCGGATACTGTTCTTGATTTCCTGGAGGACTGTTTTCATTCTGGTCTCAGTTACTTAACAATTAAAGTTCAGTTGACCACAATCTCCAATTTCCATAACAGCATGGATAACGTGGCATGTTGCAGCTTTGAAACTATCTAAGGCTTTCTTGAAAGGTTATTTTCTATGCAGACCACTGCTACAGGACCCCGTCACTTCCTGGGATCTCAGTCTGCTTTTGCAAGTTCTGACCAGACCAACCTTTGAACCTGCTGCCACAGTCTCTTTAAAAATTCAATCTTGGAAAGCACTGTTTCTGGTGGCCATTACTTCTGCCAGAAGGGTATTAGATCTTCAAACTCTATCTACCCTTCCTTCTTGTCTGGCTTTACATAAGGATGTGGTTATTCTTTGAATAACCCTTCCTTTCTCCCTAAATGGCATTTAAGCTGAATTTGAATCAGCCAATACATCTACTAGATTTTTTCCCCAGTTTCAATAACAAAAGAAGAGTATTTACTACACTGTCTAAATGTTAATCTTCAATGGAAGTTCTGTTTGAACAGAACTAAGAACTTCAGAAAATTTGACCACCTCTTCATCTCCTTTTCCATATCCCAGTTGGCAAACCTGTTTTGAAAGTGACCATATCCAGATGGCTTTCTGACTGCATTTCCTTTACATACGCCCTTGAAGGGAGGTCCTATACTTAGCAAGATTAAAGATGATTCATCTAAAGCAGTTGCCACGTCAGTTGCCTTTTTTGCTCAGGCTTCTATAGATGACATTTGTGTGGCTGCTACCTGGTCTAGCACTCACATGTTTGTGAATTGTTACAGATTAGATATGCAGTCTAGATCTAGGTCTTCCTTTGGCTCCACTATTCTGTGGAATGTTCTCTCCTGAGACCATCCTGGGTTTTTAATAGCTGATATCTCTATCCCACCGGTTGAGATGGTTGGAAAAGTCAATATTGGATATGAAAGCTATACAGTTACCGTAGCAGTACATGTGTTGCCTTTTTCCATCTATCTCAACCATCCTTCCCTCTATAGGCCCCTCCAAATTGTCACTTCTTAATGTTACTCCTGACTGACTGTTCAGACCAGCCCGAAGCTCTCTTCAAGTGGAGGAGAGGGCCTCATGTAATGCCCCTTGCTCTTTCATTTCTTTTTCCCTTGTCTGTTGGGAAGGGTCTAATACCTTTCAGTACTAATGTAGGGACACTTGTAGGACAAACTGGATCTGAGGAGAATCAGTCAGTTAGGGAAGGGCATTGTGGCTAGAGGAGGCAGAGCTCGAAGACTCAAGATTCTGAGGTGCCGGCATAGACCCAAGTCTTCTGGTAACCCACAGGTTGAGATTAATGGAAGAAGACAACACAGATCTGTTGTCATGGTAAGTACATAACTTCCATTTTTGCTCTCAGTGAATAACTTGTTAGCTAAACAGGTACATTTTATACTAAAAACCCTTCACCCAAAGACATGGTCACATAGAAGCTGAGTAAGGTGTTTGCAGAATACTAGTAACGGACACCCAGTACTCCCTTGATGTTGAAGTGTATCAGTATGATGGATCATTGATGGCAAACGTGCGGTGTTATATAATGAAAATTATAGTTATTATTTGGCCAATAGTAATGCAGGGTTTGCCCATGCAGTTTACCTACCAGGACAGTAGGTAAATATCGCTGGGAGTGGGCACATCCTACCTACATCCCCTACAGCCAGGCAGTGGTTATGAGCATTGTACAAAGTTGTAAACCTCAAAAGGCACTTCGGAAGGGCCCCTCCAAAAAGTAGCAGCACCAGCGGCACAAAGACTTAAATAAAGGTAGCACACCACGCAGCACATAAACGCTTTAACTGTATCACCAGCATTTTCGTTATAAGACTTCATCAGATGTTTAAAAGAAACATTAGGCACTCAATAGTATTTATCCCAGACCACAGATCAAACCCACCAATAAGAACCTAAGACCTCACAATCAATTAACAAATACATGTCAAAAACTTATAATTGTAAAATTATAAAATTCTCATAATAAAATGTGTACAATATTATAAATAGTCTGTATCAATTACTTTAAACTAAATGTTATAGTATGTGGGCCTTTTATCTTCATTGCTGGTTGCGGTCTGTTTATCTTCATTACTGATGTTATTCCTGAAGGTCACCAAAGCTGTTGATGAAGGAAAAACGGTGCATACTGCCTACATTGACCTAGTCAAAGCATTTGACACAGTACCCCACTTAATATTGTTGGCGAACTCACAAAATTAGGTATAAACCCCTATGTCATCCTCTAGATAGCCAGCTGACTCACAGATAGGAACCAAGAAGTTAGGATAAGGGAGTGTACCTCCACAAAGAGGCTTGTCACTAGCGGAGTTCCTCAGGGCTTGGTGCTAGGGCCACTCCTTTTTTTATCTATTTCTCTGAGGTCAAGGCCAACATCAGAGGCCTCTGACTAATTAGGTTTGTAGTTGATTGGGGGATGCAAACTATATGAAGTCATAGAATCCCCCAATCATACAAATGCACTCTAAGAAAGCCTGACACGAGCAAGTAACTGGTGCCAGAGCTAAGGTGTAAAACTCAATGCTATGAAATACATAATAGTATCCTTTGGGAAGATGGCTACCCCTGGAAACTATCACATTGACAATACACCCCCTAAGAGTAGCATCAACTTGTTTGAAGTACAGTCCAACACTAAGGGACTCTGGCTAACGATGACTGCAAACTGGGAGCCATTATTGAATCCCCAAATGATGTGGATACTCTACAAAAGGGCCTTACCGAAACAGATGCTTGGTGCCAGAGCCGTGGGCTCAAGCTCAATGCCAAGTAATGTATAGTTATCCCCTTTGGGAAAAAACATGTACCCGTGAATTACCACATAGGTGGCAGTACACTAAACACAGAAAGTGTGATAAGAGACTTAGGGACACAGGTGGACAGTGTTCTCACCTTCGATAACCACATCGCCACAACAGTCAAGAAATCCTTCTATGTGGCACACCTCATCACTAAGGGCTTTTCATCCAGAAAAAAGGAGGTAATTGTCCCACTGTACTCATCCCTCATTAGACCCATTATAGAATACAACACCTCGTTTGGTATGTACCTCTCAAGACATCTACAACAACTGGAAAGGCCACAGAAATACCTCACTAAAAGAATCGCAGGCCTAAAGCAGATGCCCTACACTGACCGCCTTAAAAAACTCCAGCTATACTCTGTCGCATATTGTCTACTCAGAGGCGATCTCTGCTTAATATACAAGGCCATGTCAAACCCAGAGCTGTTGGACATGCCACACGCTCCAGGGATCTAAACCTTGTCATCACAATAAGCAAAACATGCTGGAGGGATAGTTTCCTGACCCAGAGACTCCCCAGACTCTGGAATAGACTGCCCATGCATGTCAAGCAGAGCGCTTCTTTGGCCCTCTTCAAAAGGAACCTTGACGATTGGATGGGAGAAAGGAAATTCACCCCGGGGATCACATCAGTCGCCCTGCTAGACAGGGGTCCGGAGAAGTAAATAGTGTGGAAAGAAATAGCCAGGGAATTGTTATGGCTAGGCTTGTATAGGCCCGATAACCTAGTACCAACCTATGAACCTAAGAGTAGACCCAGTGGTCAGGGATCTGGATATGCTTGTAGACCACAACCAGGCCTTTGACCATCATGTATCTGTGATGGTAGGGAAATCATTCTATGTTGTGTAACTTAATAAGCAAGGGTATGGCGTCTAGGTCCAAGGCTGTCATGCTGCTGTACTTAGCTCTCATCAGACCAATCACTGAGTACAGTGCCCCCTTCGTTATGTACCCAACCAGGCATATTCAACAACTGCAGTGTCCACATATGTTCCTCACAGTGTGTAAACAACATGTCCTGCATGGACCACCTCAAAGTGTGTCCCTGTACTTGGTATCTTACAAGCTGCTAATAGGTGACCCATGCATGACCTACAAAGGATCTGCTAATCCCACTCTGATGGACTTGCTTGCACGTCCACAAAACAAGTGGCATCAGAATTACCAAACCTAGAGACATAAATCTCAGCTGTAACATAAGCAGGATATGATTGAAGGGGCAGGTATGTATCTCGGAGATTACCCCTTCTCTGGAACAGGCTGCTAATCCATTTTAAGCACATTTGGGGAGTAAAGCTAGGCTTAAAAAGGACCCCCATGGGTTGTTAGCCAAGTAGTCTGCTATGATTCTATAAGGAGGAATTATACTCTAGGATAGGCTTAAAGAGGTTTATATAAATTGCACAAAACCTATTTAATTGTTTCTAGTTGAGAAAGTTCAGTGTCAAGGGCCCATCAACCTTTAAAGTTCAAGGTCTGCTTGCAGATATATATTCATGAAATGTTTGTCTGTTCCTACCAAATATACTTAGATCATTCATAGATGCAGCCACAGACAAGGAATAGTTAGCCAAAGAGATTGAGTTAATAAATCCTGAGACTTCCAAAATGCACAATACTATATTTCTCAAAATTAAACTAAACATGAGCTCTAGCTTCTTTGCCTATTCATTTATCTTATGAAGGCAGCTATATGCCTGCATATTTGAACTGCTTCTTACTGAAATTGGTACACCTTGTTTGCTGTAGCATAGACTAGATCCAGGCCTGCTGAATCTAGCTTTGTTTGTATAACTTGAGCACTAATCCAGGCATTCTTTAAAGTATTCAATTGTATTTATTACTGCTTGTTAGTAACTTGATTAAAGTGTAGCGATCATTCTAAGTCTTTTGGATTAAGCACTTGGGCTTCAGACCAGTTGTTTTACATTAGGAAGGTTTGTGGCCTGCACTGTGGTGGCAGGACAGGTAGCTTACATCCTTCTAAGTTGGAAACTGCTGATTGAGGGCTCAGTGTCTGTTATTCTAAAAGTGTATTAGTTCTGGTTTAAGCACTTGGGCTTCAGGCCAGTTATTTTACATTAAGAAGGTTCGTGGTCTGCACTCTTGTGGGAGGAGAGGCTGGACTCTGCCCTTCTGAGCTGGGAATTTCTGGTTAAAGGCTTATAGTGCCTGCATATTTGAACTGTTTCTTACTGAAATTGGTGCACCTTGTTTGCTGTAGCATAGACAAGATCCAGGCCTGCTGAATCTAGCTTTGTTTGTATGTTTGTCATTTGTTTGCTTGTTATTTCCCTGAAACGCTAATTCCACCTAAAACGTGGCTTTTCAGTGCTTCTGTGGATCCCTAGTGATATCTGCATTGCTTACTGTACTTATTTCCTTGTTTCACTTGAAAGAAAGTTACTGTTTGTCATTTTTGCATTTAAGTTACTTGTAACACATTGCATTTAAGTTACCTGGCACTTGCTCACTAAGTCAGCACTAAAAAATTAAAAGCACTACACCCTCACAAACTCTCCTTGAGTACATTGTTCCCCATTGGCCCTTTTTTCAATTATAATGGAATTCCCAATACTATTCTAGCATGTTCAAAGGTCAGTTGTCAATCTCCTCTCCGGTCCAGCTGGTGAATCTGGGAATCTTGAGGCAATGTTACAACTGCCTCATGTACACAGACAACCCTCTCCTCCTCCCAACAAATTCCAACACATGTGAGAGATGCAACCATATAGCCAAACTGGAGGCTAAGCTCTCTCAACTCAGTACTGGTGTAACCAGTCAGGAGGAGAAGGAAACCACACTCACTACAATTCCAGTGTCACATAGACCTACCACGACAGCAAACCAAACACATAAACACACAAAAACATACTCAGAGGCTCTAAATAAAAATCTGCCTAAGCAGCAGAGACCTCCAAAGCAGACACCCAAGCAACTGCTACCCCAAAACAAAACACATGCAACACATAGCTCACAAAGCCAGTGTGCCAAACAGTCACAGCCCTTAAGGCTAAACAACACACCTGATACACTTGTAATAGGTGACTATCGTCAGGCACACTGACGTCCTGCTCACCAGGCTGAACAAGGAGAAGGTCATGGTGAGCTGCCTGTCAGGTGCTAGGATCCGTCACATAACACACGCACTCAGGTCACTCCAAGGCAAGTACAAATATGACTCAGTCATTGTCCATGCTGGTGTGAATGATCTGAGATGTACCTCCCTGGACTACATGAAAAGAGACATAGAGGAGCTCTCTGGGCATGTAGCCCAGGCCGGTATGACCCTGACCTTGAGTAGCATCTTACCCTCACCAAGAATGATGCCATAATATGAAGACAAGATGATCAATTTCAACAATTGGCTTAAGTATTGGTGTCATTCAAAGGGGATCCCATGCCTGTCAGCCTGGGATGACATGCTTGACAAGCCACGATGCTTCGCTAGTGACGGCTTGCACCTGTCACCCCTGGGCTTTTGGATATTGGCAAAGACTCTTGCTACCCCCATAGTGCCTTTTTTAGGCAAGGCTCAAAAGACAAACTCTCCTCCATAGGTATCACAAGGGATAAGAAACTAAGAGTAATGCTACTCAATGCCAGAAGTCTAAACCTCAAGATGCACGCACTCGGAACTCTCCTTAGCATGGAGAACATCGATATCTGTGCAGTAACAGAAACCTGGTTCAAGGCTCCCGAGAGCACCCCAGCACTACCAGGTTATACCTCATACCATGCTTTTCGGCCCCAAAACTTGGACCGACCACAAAAGGAGGGGGGAGTATCAATATTCGTCAAAGATACCCACACCTCCAGGTTGGTGACACAGCACAAAGCATCAGAGACTATCCATGTGCAACTAACAGTGGGTAAAACTGCCTTCCAGTTTATAGCCTGCTACAGACCACCCTCCCAAACCCAGGAACCCCACTCGGCCTTCCTGAGAACACTGGAAAATATGAAGGTCTCTCCAAACACCATTATATTGGGCGACTTCAACTACCCAAACATAGACTGGTAGCATTACTCTAGCTCCAACACCCTAGCCTAAAGGTTCCTAGAATTTATAAACTCAAATGCTATGGAACAACTTGTTACCACTCCCACAAGGGGGAAAACATACTGGACCTGATCATCACCAACATGGGGACTCTATGCTCCAGACCAGAAGTGTATCCCTCACTGGTAAGGATCAGACCATAAACTAATCTCACTGGATATTCACATCCCGACCCCACCCCCTGCCCAGAAAACCACAGTGAAAAACTTCTCTAAAGCAAATTTCACACTCCTCAAAACAGAGGTGGAATCCTTCAAAACCCCCGGGCCTGTGGAGAATACGGCCCAAACCGCAGAATCCTTTATAAACGCATTCTATGAACACCTTCAGGAATGCATGGATCATGCAATCCCAAATAAAACCAAGACCCAATCCTCCAAAGGCAGACGTCCTGTCTGGTGGACCCCAGCCATAAACAAACTATACAATAGAAGGAGGACGCTACTACATGATAGAGCAAAATCCCAAAAAGGGAAGGCATCTCTGATCAGTATTAGCAAAAAACTACGGGCACTCATAAAATTGTCTAAGGCCAGCTTCGAGAGAAAAATTGCACAGGACACAAAGGATAATCACAAGGCTTTCTTTAGTTATGTTAGGAACCTGGGTGGGAATTCCCAGATATGCTCAAAATTAGTCCAAAATGACAAAAAATACACCGAACCCACAGACATTGCCAACATCCTAGCTGACAGGTTCAGTGCAAACTTCTACCCCCCTCCCGAACAAAAGGGCGAATATCTATTCCAGCAGAGTGCTGCCCCCCTGACATCTCAGATGCTCAGGTAAGAGCCGCCCTCTCCAAAGCAAAAAAAACAGCATCAATGGGACCAGACGGTGTCCCAGGCTGCGTCCTACATGAACTCCAAGAGGAGCTAAACCCAAACATAAAACTACTGTTCAATCTCAGCCTTACTCCAGGATATGTACCCAAAGAGTGGCGTACAGCAACAGTGGTCCCTCTCCACAAAGGTGGTGCCTCAACGGATCCTGGACACTATTGCCCCATAAACCTGACTAGCTTGGTCTGTAAAGCTATGGATAGGATCATCATGGACCTCATAAATAAAGATATTGGGGACCTACAGGTATTGGATCCTACCCAGTTCGGCTTTATTAAGGGCAGATCCTGCCTCTTAAACCTGGTCAATTTCTTTGAAACACTCACCAAGGCCATTGACGAGGGGAAGGTGGTCCACACAGCCTACCTGGACCTCACAAAAGCCTTTGATACAATACCCCACTCGGGCATTATAGATAAGCTCACCAGCTTAAATATAAATCCCTATGTCACTAGATGGGTTGCAAACTGGCTCAAGGACAGAACCCACATGGTTAGAATTGCTGGAGCCATGTCAGACTCCAAACCAGTTACAAGTGGCATCTCACAAGGCTCAGTCCTGGGACCTCTCTTGTTCAGTATATATTTCTTGGAGGTACAGGCAAACACGGAAGGACTGTGGCTGACCCAAGTTCGCAAATGACTGCAAACTGGGCGCCATAATCGACTCTCCAGCCAACACAAGCATCCTTCAAAAGGGCCTCATAGAAACAGACAACTGGTGCCAGAGCCATGGCCTCAAGCTAAACGCCAAAAAGTGTATAGTCATCCCCTTTGGCAAAAACAAAGTGCCCACAAATTACCACATAGGTGGTAATCCATTAAGTACAGAAGAAGTAATTAGGGACCTGGGGACCCAAGTTGATAACAATCTCTCATTTGACAACCACGTGGCCAAAGTGGTTAGAAAAACATTTTATATAGCCCACCTAATCATGAAGGGATTCACATCTAGATCAGGGGAGGTCATCGTGCCTCTTTACTCATCCCTCATCAGGCCCATAATTGAGTACAATGCCCCTTTTGGGATGTACCTTACCAGACACCTGCAGCAACTGGAAAGACCTCAAAAGTACCTCACCAAGAGGAACAAAGGGCTCAAACAGATGCCATAAGCTGCCCGGTTAAAGAAACTCCAGCTCTACTCAGTGGCATACCGCCTGCTCAGAGGCGATCTGTGCCTGACGTATAAAGCCATGTCCAACCCGGAATTAATGGAAATGCTGCACCTCTGAAAATCCAAATCCCATCGAGCTACACGCTCCAGAGACTTGAACCTCAGCACTGAAATAAATAGGACATGCTGGAGGGACACATTCATAACCCAGAGGCTCCCTTCACTCTGGAATAAAATTCCAGTCCAGGTTAGGCAGAGTCCTTCATTGACTCTCTTCAAGAGGAATCTTGATGAGTGGATGGGAGATCATAGGTTTACCCTGGGTATCACTTCCGTGTCACTGTTAGACAGAGGCACAGTATACTAACCTTGAAAAAGGGCATAGCAAAATTCATTTAAAATGGGTGGCGAAAGCCAAACACACTCTGGCTAGGCTTATAAATGCCCTAGGGCAGATAGCCTAGTATGAACCTATTAATGTCAGCATAGTCCTCGATGTACACAGTAGGACACCAGTTTTATAGTTGTCTGCATATTTGGACTGACATCACTTACATGACAGAAAAACTGAAAGCTGAAAATACAAAGTTAAATAATAAAACCAAAAAGGTGGCAAAACTGGTGTAGAGACCAACACTGAAACCAAAAGGACCACCAGTAGGACGAATGGAAACCACACTGTTTTATTACCAAGTTAAGCGCTTTCATCAATTAAAAATAGACTTCATCAGAACAAGAGGTACAAGCAGCCAAGCTTTTAAATACACTAAGAACATTACCAATAGGTTAAAAACGCACCAGTCACTGTCCTTTATCTTGAATAAATTAATGTATTAGTAATTAATAACTTGTAACCAGTGCAACTAAAAATTGAAAGCTTATGTATTAAATATTTTTTTGAAAAAACTATGAATATATTAACAACAAATAAAAACATTATAAAGTTATAATATTTAAATTTACTTTATATTTTCCCAGCTTTTTCTTTTAATGTTGGTGCAATAGATATAAAATCATTCAAACCAGGGTGTAGGTTAGCAGCCAACCTCAATTGCCACAAGTTTTTTTTTTTTTTCAAAATATTCTTCCAATCACCACCCCTAGGGTTTATCTGTATAACATCCAAAATGACAAATTTGAAACCGAAGAATTTTTACACACTTTACTGTGTCTATACAAAGCATTAGTTTCCTTTTCACTTTTTATGTCGTACAAATGTTCATAGATTCTGGACTTGAAAGCCCTCTCAGTCTTTCCAACATAAAACCCCGCACAGGCATTACACTTAGCCAGGTATACTGTCCTACTGGTGAGACAATTACCCTTCTTAAAAAAAAACAGTATCCCTAGTCCTTTTATCTAAAACCACACTAGGTGTCTGTATGATGAAACTACACTGGGAACAGCGCCCACAAATTTTAGTACCTTCATTTTTAATTTGGTCTCTGCCATTTGAACTACCTTCTAATATTGACTTCAGGTTGCACCCCACTTTAGAAAACAAGGGTCTCTCCCCCACTGTCTGGAAAATTTCATTGTCAGTTCTGAAAATGCTCCAATTCTTATTTAAAATGTTTTTTATTCCACTATATAAGGGGCTATATTGTACAACACAGGCTCGGGTAAAATTGCCTGATGTTTCAACATTTGTGAATGTCAATGTTCTGGGTTTCAGAGAGGCCCCTACCCAATAGTGCTTATATTTTAAACCCCATTCATTGAGAATTCCTTGTAAAATATTTTCCACCAACTCAATGGGATACCCTCTTTCTACAAACATATTGGTTAAAACCTTAAACTCTTTGATTACATCCTCTTTATGGGAAGTCATCCTGGCAATTCTAATGACTTGTCCCTTAACAATACTTCTTTTCTGAAAAAGGGGGTGATGACTGTTGAAATGAAATTATGCATTGCAAAAAGTTTCCTTGTGGTGTACCTTGGATTTAAACCCATCTTCTTCTTTGGTTATAGTAGTATCCAAATAATGTATCTCACTATCGTGAAATTCAAAAGTGAATTTCAAGAAGGTAGTAGTGCTGTTTAAAAATTCAATAAAGCTCAGAATGTTGCCTTTATCTCCCTTCTACAAAATAAAAATATCATCCAAGAATCTACTATATAGTAAAATCTCAGAATGATACCTACTTCGGAAGATATGTTCCATTTCCCATCCTAGTAGAACAATGTTTGCGTAAATGGGGGCAAAAGCTACCCCCATAGCGACCCCTTTTATCTGTTGGTAATACTGTCCTTCAACGAAAATGTAATTATTATCTAATACCAGGGCCATAATCTCACAAACAAGGCTGACCTGTTCAGGGGACAAACTGGAACAATTAAAAAGCATTTCTTCAAAGTATGCAAGCCCCTCTGTTCTAGGGATATAGGAAAACAAATCCTGAACATCAGTAGTCAAGAAACTGACCCCAGATGACCAGAGGTCCGATTTAATTTGACTTAAAAATTCCAGTGAGTCTTTGATAAGGTGGGGTATCCCTTCCACAACATGTTTGACCATCTTATCAACAAATACTGCCAGATTATGGGGTTTTGATCCTCCAGCCGCCACTGTGGGCCTAAAAGGAGGCACCAATACATCTTTATGGACCTTAGGGATGCCAAAAAATCCTGGCTGTTTGGAAAATGAATTCAAAATAAATTCATAGGTATCCTGATTTATTCTCTGTTCTAAAATATATTCTTCCAAAAAAACTATCTATACGCTGATAGGAAATATTAATTTGATTCTTAAAGACCTGTAAGTAATTTTCCTCATTAAACAATATGTTCTGCATAATGTTGTTATAATCTTCAGTGTTAAAAACTACAATCCCCCGCCCTTGTCTGGAGTCATTATGTGAATCCCTTTGTCTTCTCTCAATTCCTTTAATCCCTGTCTTTCTGATTCAAGTTATGGTAAACTTTCTTATTGTTAGTCCACAGCTTGTAAATATCTTCCTTAACTACTTTTTCAAAGGTTACTACCAAACAATGAAGAGGAGGGTTGTAAACACTGCTTTTCTTTAAAAGGAAAGAATTCAAACCTACATCACCACCTTTGTTTTTTGAAAATAAAACCCCAAAGTTTAGCTTCCTTGTATACAATTGTACATCAAGTAGTGCCTCTGCTATATCAGGAATTCTGGTATGAACAAATTTGAAGCCCTTAGAAAAAAAGGGAAAAGAATTCTTCACAAATGACTCTATCGGTGTAATTATAAATATTAAAACCTTGGGAGGTATGAACAGTTTGAGTGGGCATCATCTAGTACTTGCCCCTGCCTCTCCCTCTGTAAAAGTTGCCCCTTTGGGGAGGAAAAGATGAATTGTAATAATGTTAGGTTCCCTGTTGTTTGTTTGCTATTCTTTCTGAGCGTCTCAGGGGTGGAAAATCCCCGTGTTCAGGATATTCCTCAGTAGATGGATTATCAAGGTGGGCTCCACCCTCACCTTCATTAAATTCAGGATAAACCCCTCCATCGTTAAAGTATTGGTTGGGTCCTCTATATTCCGGACATTGCCTGTCCATAACAAATCTACTGATGGAATATACTGTATTGAACTGATATTGCTTAATATACCTATCCAGTTTCCTCTTCTTTTTAAAAATTTGCATGTTGCACTTTTTCTCAACCCTACCAATAACTTTATAGTAAAGTTCTTCATACTGTAAAAACAATAAATCATCCAAAATACAGAGGTTTAAGTCCTCTACATCTTTTTGTAATTTAACCTTCATTTGTTCCTGAAAGAAAACACTTTATTAAGCAGTTCAATCCCCCACTTGTCAAATAAACCAACAGAATCATTGGCCATATCAAAATCATAATACAGACCAAAAGGAAATTTGCAGATATGTAAGCCTTGAGGAACCACTTTCAAACGTATACATTCATTTAAAATATACCATTTCCATTTGTATAGTCTTTAGTTTGTATAACTTTTTTCAAAAGCAAAAATCATGTCCGTCATTGAGTGGTAATTACTGACTTTATCTTTCCTACCCTCATTGTTAGCTCCACAACTGCTGTTAGGATCCTGAAAATGATAGTTTTTGTTCATGAGAACATTGAACTTAGAATTCCCCCCTAGAAGTCTTTGGGGAACTGGAAACATTAATGGAATCCCCAAGCCGCTTACCAGAAGCAGCTACAATAGTCTAGGACCTCACATTCGAAAAGTTGTGATAAACAATACCTTTGTTTTTATTGGTTGGTTTCTGCTGCATATGCTTCTCGTCCGCTTGAATAGCCTTGATGTCATTGCCAAAATAAGCCACTCCATTGCCATTAGAACCTTCCAAGGAAAAAAGTTTTACTATTTTACCATTTTTATTTCAATAAGAAGCCCCTTGGCATTCTGAAAATGCAGGAGAATCGCCATGATGGGTTACGGCTACTGTGATGATGTCATTACGGCCTCAAGACCCACGAGAACTGGCATCCTCTTCAAAGTTACCGTTCTCTTGTGAACGGTGTTTAGAAGCATCAGAGCTTCCCTTGTGGTTAGGGCTAAGCTCCGAAAAGCAAGTATTTGTAGATTTTTGAGAGAAAAGCTCTATAAGCCAAGTCAGCTCACTTTTCAGCTCAGCCACATCTTTTTTTAGTTCCAAAATCTCCACAGACTGCCCTGTACCAATGTCCAATGGCAAACCCAAGGAATCCAGGGTATACATAAAGTACAAAATGCCACAAAACAAAAACCATAAAAACCAGAAAGGTGACAAAACTGGTGTAGAGACCAACACTGAAACCAGAAAAAAACACCAGTAGGACGAACGGAAACCACACTTTATTACCAAGTTAAGCGCTTTCATCAATTAAAAATTGACTTCATCAGAACAAGGGGTACAAGCAGCCAAGCTTTTAAATACACTAAGAACATTACCAGTAGGTTAAAAATGCACCAATCACTGTCCTTTACCTTGAATAAATTAATAAATTAGTAAATAATAACTTGTAACCAATGCAACTAAAAATTAAAAGCTTATGTATTAAACATTTTTTTGAAAAACTATGAATATATTAACAATAAATAAAAACATTATAAAGGTATAAAATTTAAATTTACTTTATATTTTCACAGCTTTTTCTTTTAATGCTGGTGAAATAGATATAAAATCATTCAAACCTGGGTGCAGGTTAGCAGCCAACCTCAATTGCCACATAAGTTCTCTTTTATTCAAAATATTCTTTCAATCACCACTCCTAGGGTTTATCTGTATAACATCCAAAATGCCAAATTTGAAACCAAAGAATTTTTTACACACTTTACTGTGTCTATACAAAGCATTAGTTTCCTTTTTCATTTTTTATGTCGTACAAATGTTCATATATCCTGGACTTGAAAGCACTCTCAGTCTTTCTGACATAAAACCCCACACAGGCATTGCACTTAGCCAGGTATACTTTCCTATTGGTGAGACAATTGCCCTTCTTAAAAAAAAACTGTATCCCTAGTCCTATTATCTAAAACCACACTAGGTGTCTGTATGATGAAACTACACTGGGAACAGCACCCACAAATTTTAGTACCTTCATTTTTGCTAGGATGACTTCCCATAAAGAGGATGTAATCAAAGAGTTTAACCAATATGTTCGTAGAAAGAGGGTATCCCATTGAGTTGGTGGAAAATATTTTACAAGGAATTCTCAATGAATGGGGCTTAAAATATAACTCACTATTGGGTAGGGGCCTCTCTGAAACCCAGAACATTGACACAGTCACAAATGTTGAAATATCAGGTAATTTTACCCAAGCCTGTGTTTTACAATATAGCCCCTTATATACTGGAATAAAAAACATTTTAAATAAGAATTGGAGCATTTTTTTAAGAAGGGTAATTGTCTCACCAATAGGATAGCATACCTGGCTAAGTGTAATGCCTCTGCAGGGTTTTATGTCGGAAAGACTGAGAGGGCTTTCAAGTCCAGGATCTATGAACATTTGTACGACATAAAAAATGAAAAGGAAACTAATGCTTTGTATAGACACAGTAAAGTGTGTAAAAATTTCTTTGGTTTCAAATTTGTCATTTTGGATGTTATACAAATAAACCCTAGGGGTGGTGATTGGAAGAATATTTTGAATAAAAGAGAACTTATGTGGCAGTTGAGGTTGGCTGCTAACCTACACCCTGGTTTGAATGATTTTATATCTGTTGCACCAGCATTAAAAGAAAAAGCTGGGACAATATAAAGTAAATTTAAATTTTATACCTTTATAATGTTTTTATTTATTGTTAATATATTCATAGTTTTTTTCAAAAAAAGGTTTAATACATAAGCTTTCAAATTTTAGTTGCATTGGTTACGTTATTAATTACTAATTTATTAAGTTATTCAAGGTAACGGACCGTGATTGGTGTGTTTTTAACCTATTTGTAATGTTCTTAGTGTATTTAAAAGCTTGGCTGCTTATACCTGTTGTTCTGATTAAGTCAGTTTTTAACTGATGAAAGCGCTTAACTTGGTAATAAAATAATGTGGTTTCCATTCATCCTACTGGTGGTCCTTTTGGTTTCAGTGTTGGTCTCTACACCAATTTTGCCACCCTTCTGGTTTTATGGCATTTTGGACTTTATGGATTCCCTGGATTACTTGGGTTTGCCATTGGACATTGGTATAGGGCAGTCTGTGGAGATTTTGTAACTAAAACATAATGTGGCTGAGCTGAAAGGTGAGCTGACTTGGCTTACAGAGCTTTTCTCTCAAAAATCTACAAATACTTGCTTTTCGGAGCTTAGCCCTAACTACAAGGGAAGATCAGATGCTTCTAAACACCGTTCGCAAGAGGATGGTAATTTTGAAGAGGATGCCAGCTCTTGTGGGTCTCGAGGCTGTAATGACGTCATCACATAAGCCATAATCCATCATGGCAATTCTCCTGCATTTTCAGAATGCCGAGGGACTTGAATCAGAAAGAGAGGGATTTATTGAAGGAATTGAGAGAAGACAAAGGGATTTGCATAATGACTCCAGACAAGGGCGGGGGGATTGTAGTTTTTAACACTGAAGATTATAACAGCTTAACTTGGTAATAAAATAGTGTGGTTTCCATTCATCCTACTGGTGGTCCTTTTGGTTTCAGTGTTGGTCTCTACACCAATTTTGCCACCCTTGCAGAACATATTGTTTAATGAGGAAAATTACTTTTAGGTCTCTAAGAATCAAATTAATATTTCCCATCGGCGTATAGATAGTTTTTTGGAAGAATATATTTTAGAACAGAGAATCAGTCAGGATACCTGTGATTTTTTTTTTTTAATTAATTTCCCAAAGTGCCAGGATTATTTGGCGTCCCTAAGGTCCACAAAGATGTATTGGTGCCTCCTTTTAGGCCCATAGTTGGCGGCCAGAGGGTCAAAAACCCATAATCTGGCAGTATTTGTTGATAAGATGGTCAAACATGTTGTGGAAGGGATTACCCCACCTTATCAAAGATTCATGGGAATTTTTAAGTCAAATTAAATCGGACCTTTGGTTATCTGGGGTCAGTTTCTTGACTATTGATGTTCAGGATTTGTTTTGCTGTATCCCTAGAACAGAGGGGCTTGAATACTTCGAATAAATGGTTTTTACTTGTTCCAGTTTGCCCTCTGAACAGGTCAAACTTGTTTGTGAGATTATGGCCCTGGTATTAGATAATAATTACATTTTTTTTTTTTTGAAGGACAGTATTACCAACAGATAAAAGGGGTCACTATGAGGGCAGCTTGTGCCCCCATTTACGCAAACATTGTTCTACTAGGATGGGAAATGGAACATATCTTCTGAAGTAGGTATCATTCTGAGATTTTACTATATATTAGATTCTTGGATTATATTTTTATTTTGTGGAAGGGAGATAAAGGCAATATTCCGAGCTTTATTGAATATTTAAACAGCACTACTACCTTCTTGAAATTCACTTATGAATTTCACGATAGTGAGATACATTATTTGGATACTACTATAACCAAAGAAAAAGAAGGGTTTAAATCCAAGGTATACCGCAAGAAAACGTTTTGCAATGCATATCTTCATTTCAACAGTCATCACCCCCCTTTTTCAGAAAATAAGTACTGTTAAGGGACAAGCCATTAGAATTGCCAGGATGACGTCCCATAAAGAGGATTTAATCAAAGAGTTTAAGGTTTTAACCAATATGTTTGTAGAAAGAGGGTATCCCATTGAGTTAGTGGAAAATATTTTACAAGGAATTCTCAATGAATGGAGCTTAAATATAAGCCACTATTGGGTAGGGGCCTCTCTGAAACCCAAAACACTGACACAGTCACAAATGTTGAAATATCATGTAATTTTACCCAAGCCTGTGTTGTACAATATAGCCCCTTATATAGTGGAATAAAAAACATTTTAAATAAGAATTGGAGCATTTTCAGAATTGACAATGAAATTTTCCGGGCAGTGGGGGAGAGACCCTTGTTTTCTACTAAAGTGGGGCGCAACCTGAAGTCAACATTAGAAGGTAGTTCAAATGGTAGAGGGCAAATTAAAAATGAAGGTACTAAAATTTGTGGGCGCTGTTCCCAGTGTAGTTTCATCATACAGACACCTAGTGTGGTTTTAGATAATAGGACTAGGGATACATTTTTTTTTTTTTTTTTTTTTTTTTTTATTAAGAAGGGTAATTGTCTCACCAATAGGATATTATACCTGGCTAAGTGTAATGCCTGTGCGGGGTTTTATGTCGGAAAGACTGAGAGGGCTTTCAAGTCCAGGATCTATGAACATTTGTACGACATAAAAAATGAAAAGGAAACTAATGCTTTGTATAGACACAGTAAAGTGTGTAAAACTTTCTTTGGTTTCACATTTGACATTTTGGATGTTATACAGATAAATCCTAGGGGTAGTGATTGGAAGAATATTTTGAATAAAAGAGAACTTATGTTGCAATTGAGGTTGGCTGCTAACCTGCACCCAGGTTTGAATGATTTTATATCTATTTCACCAGCATTAAAAGAAAAAGGTATGAAAATATAAAGTAAATTTAAATTTTATACCTTTGTAATGTTTTTATTTATTGTTAATATGTTCATAGTTTTTTCAAAAAAATGTTTAATACATAAGCTTTCAGTTTTTAGTTGCATTGGTTACAAGTTATTAATTACTAATTTATTAATTTATTCAAGGTAAAGGACAGTGGTTGGTGTGTTTTTAACCTATTGGTAATGTTCTTAGTGTATTTAAAAGCTTGGCTGCTTGTACCTCTTGTTCTGAAGAAGTCAATTTGTAATTGATGAAAGCGCTTAACTTGGTAATAAAATAGTGTGGTTTCCATTCATCCTACTGGTGGTTCTTTTGGTTGCAAAGTTAAATACTGGTCTCAGTATACAACATTAGGGAACACCTGGCTGAATAATAATTGGTACGTCAACAAATGCTGGTATTCCGGATTATTGAAAACTACTGTCTCAAAGCCACGGACTATAGCATCTTGTAGCTGATGCTCACACTTTAACTCGAATATGTGTTCAGGCAAGCAGCTGATGTTCCTTACCCAAACACATTATTCAAGATCAAGCAAGGTGAGTGCAGCAGCAGCAGTGGAGAAGGGAGCAGGAGATGGATTTTAGGGTTATGAAGCGAGAAGGAAGTTTTAAGGTTAGGGAGCAATCTGAGAATTTAGGTTTATGGAGCAGTTGGAGACTTTAGGGTTAGGGAGGGGGACTCGGGGAACTGGTTGAGAGTTTTAGGGTTAGATTTAGGGTTCTGATAGGGCTATATAGTTTTATAGGGTAAACTACTGCGAGGGCTACATGGAAACTTGATGTCGGACTAGTGGGAGTTTGAGCACTTGCTTTTTGAGTTACATGGCAGCAAGCAAATGTGTAGCGAGCTACTAGTACGAACAGCTGTTGTAGTCCCATAATATTTAGGTAGTTCTCCCAACACGTACACACTTTTCCTGTAAGTTAGCTATTGTTAGATCATTTTTATTTATTTTACATTTGTTAACCGGGGTGTCTGACTGAGCCGAAATGGCCTTTTTTCAGCAGAGGCCCATGGAGAAAAGCTCCACACAGAAAAATTACAGATACATTTAGATATTTAGACATGATTAATATACACACAAATTACAATAGACATGTTTTTACAGTGGTATGCAGCACATCAACAGTGGAGAGAACAAACAAGAAAATATTAGTTTAAAAATAAAGGTAAGTAATAGATTTGTGGTGTACAGCTGAAATTTGGAACATAGGTTGAATACATACATAGTACATAGGTACAGTACATATATTGTACATTAGTCAGTGTTTGTGAGTAAGAGTGAAAACTGTTATCAAGTACTCTAGGTTTAGTATGTGTACCTTATCCGCTTTCACTAGCCTGGGGAGCAGCCATGACACTGCCAACTTTGCTTGAGATGTTGCCTAATGAGGTTTTTAAAGGAGGCTTTGGACGATGTGTTTTGTATGCTAGTGGGGAGAGAGTTCCATTTTTTAGCCACTGAACTACTATATAGTGTGTCTCCAAAGCTATTGTAGCTGTTGGTGACTTCTAGTAGTAGTTTGCTTGATGATCTAAGAGGCCTTTTGGCTGAGTGATGTTGTACTATGTTTTTGAGGGCAGGACACTTATTGGGGAGGTAATAGAATGACAGAGGCAGAGCTGATTGTAGGTTAGGAGGTTGGGCAGTTCAATCCAGCGGAGCTGTCTCAAAGCAGTACAGTGATGAGTTCTATATGAGCAATTTGCAGCAAAGCGGGCAATTCTATTATAGCAGGCTTCCATTTTGCTTAGTTCAGTTTTGTTGAGATTAGTCAGAATGGGAGATGCATAGAGTAGGGTGGATAGAAGTTGGGAGCGAGCAATGGCTGATCTTGTGTTGTTGATAAGAAACAGTTTGATACAGTAGAGTGATCCCAGTTTGGCATGTACTTTTTTAATAATTAAGTTGAGATGACTATCAAATTTTAGGTGGGAGTTTATGGTTATTTCCAATAGCTTAGCCTGTGCCACTGGAGCGATTGGAGTAGCATTTGTGGAGTAGATAGTGCATTGTTATTGGTGTTTTTGTTAGAACTGGTTATAATCATAAGCCGAGTTTTCTTTGGTTTGAGGATAAGTTGGGCTTTGGGAAGGTAGTTTTCATAATCAGAGAATGCTAGTTGAGTTGTTTGCAGGAGAGTGGGAATATTTTGTGCAGCACAAATTAAAGTAGTATCATCTGCATACTGAATGATAGATGCCTGCTGTGTGGAGGTATGGAGGTCATTTGTGAAGATTGTGAATAGTAGTGGTCTTAGGACAGAGCCCTGTGGGACTCCTGTAGTTATGGGCAGCTGAGGAGAGAGAGAGAATTTTCCCATTTCACAGCTCAGTACCTGTCAGTTAAGTAGCTTTGGAACCAGGTAAGAATGGAAGTTGATAGGTGATATTGGTTTAGTTTGTTTAGGAGGATTTGGTGCAAGACTGTGTCAAATGCTTTGGACATATCCAAAAAAAGGAGTTGACACCTGCAGGCCTTCGTTTTTGCAACAGTTTACTGTGTCTGTGAAGCAGAGGAGGGCTGTAGTGGTACTATGGGCAGGTCTGAAACCATGTTGAGTAGGAGACAGGATGTTGCTGTCTAGGAGATATTTTAGCACCTGGGTATGGATGCATTTTTCTAGGATTTTGGCCAGGGGGGAGAGTATAGCAATGGGTGCATAGTTAAGTTCAGTGGAGGTCCCACCTTTATGTATGGGTGTAACATAGGATATTTTCCAGAGTTTGGGCACATAGTTTTCAACAATTGATCTGTTTGAGAGTGGAGATTGGGATAGCAATAGCATCTGCTGTGAGTTTCAAGAAATAGCTGGGGAATAGATCGGCTGCTGTTGATGATGTTTTTAGTTTAGAAAGCATGCTTTTGATTGAAGTGGTGGAAACTGTTTTGAGGGTAAAGCTTGTGTTTGTGGTATTTGTGTTGGGGGGGGGGGGATAGTGAGGTTGGAACTGTCCTGTGATACTAAGGATAGAGTTGAGTTCACAAAGTGGGAGTTGAATTCTGTTTCCATGGGAACTTTAGTGTCAGGGGTAGTTGGTTTGGGGTAGCCTTTTTGGTGGGTTTTAGTAGCTGGTTTACATTTTTCCAAAATTTTTGGGGGTTGTGTTGTATTTAGTTTGTAATGTCATGTAGTAGGATTTTTTTGTCCGGCCTAATGCATTTTTTGCAGGGTTTCCCAGTTATTGGTACTTAGGCTTTGTGTTTCTTTGTTTTTTTTATAGTAAAGCCAGGCAGTGTCTCTGGACTTGAGGATTTGTTTGGTTTCTTTACTGAGCCAGGGGTTTGTAGAGGAACTAACCTTGATTTTGCACAATAGAGCGACAGTGTCTAGGTGTTGTAGAAATGTTTTGTTGAAGTATGCTACAGCCTGGTCAAGTAGGAGGGTTTTTAGGGGGGGTCCAGTCACAGTTACAGAGTAAAGTATTGAGCACCTCAGGAGAGACATTTTTTTGTATTTCTAGTGGATTTAAAGTTAGTGGCTTTGCATATGCTTGTTTTACTTTGTATAAGATATAGTATGTTGTGGTCACTTAAGGTGTCTAGGAGACTGTCTGTGTGAGGGTAAAATGTGGGATTGTTACTTAGGACCCAGTCAAGGATGGATTCCCTTTTAGATTTTTTATCACATCTAGTTGGAATTTGAACTAGCTGCTGGTAGCGATGGAAATTTATTAGATTACTTGGTGGTTCTGATATGCAGGTGAATCAGTCTAGGTTGAAATCCCCCAGATTAAGGTTTTATTGTGAGTATGTGGAAGATCATAGGTTCATAGGTTGGTACTAGGCTATCAGCCCTAGGGCCTATACAAGCCTAGCCATAACAATTATCTGGATATTTCTTCCCACACTATTTACTTCTCTGGACCCTTGTCTAGCAGGGTGACTGACGTGATCCCCGGGGTGAATTTCCTTTCTCCCATCCAATCGTCAAGGTTCCTTTTGAAGAGGCACTCTGCTTGACATGTATTGGCAATCTATTCCAGAGTCTGGGGAGTCTCTGGGTCAGGAACCTATCCCTCCAGCATGTTTGTTTATTGTGATGACAAGGTTTAGATCTCTGTAGCGTGTGGCTCTGAGGGATTGGGATTTCTTTGTGTAGCATGTCCAACAGCTCTGGATTTGACATGGCCTTGTATGTTAAGCAGAGATCGCTTCTGAGTAGATGATATGCGACAGAGTATAGCTGGTGTTTTTTAAGGCAGTCAGCGTAGGGCATCTGCTTTAGGCCTGTGATTCTTTTAGTGAGGTATTTCTGCGGCCTTTCCAGTTATAGGTACATACCAAACTGGGCGTTGTATTCTATAATGGGTCTAATGAGGGATGAGTACAGTGGGACAATGACCTCCTTTTTTTCTGGATGAAAAGCCCTTAGTGATTAGGTGTGCCACATAGAAGGATTTATTGACTGTTGTGGCGATGTGGTTATTGAAGGGTGAGACCACTGTCCACCTGTGTCCCTAAGTCTCTTATCACACTTTCGGTGTTTAGTGTGCTGCCACCTATTTGGATACATGTTTTTTCCCAAAGGGGATAACTATACATTTCTTGGCATTGAACTTGAGCCCATGGCTCTGGCACCAAGCATCTGTTTCTGTAAGGCCCTTTTGTAGAGTATCCACATAATTTGGGGATTCAATAATGGCTCCCAGTTTGCAGTCATCTGTGAACTTTGTTAGCCAGAGTCCCTTAGTGTTGGTCTGTACTTCAGAGAAGTAGATGCCAAACAAGAGCAGTCCCAGGACTGAACCCTGAGCTACTCCACTTGTCTGGAGCTGGATTTGGAGTTGGCTACTTTTACAATGTGGGTTCTGTCAGTAAGCCAGTTAGCAACCCATTGGGTGACATAGGGATTAATGCCCAGCTTAGTAAGTTTATCTATGATTCCAGAGTTGGGGGATGGTGTCAGAGGCCTTCGCAAGGTCTAGATAGGCTGTGTGGACCACCTTACCCTTGTCTGTGGCTCTGGAGACTGATTCGAAGAAGTCAATCAGGTTCAGAAGACAAGATTGGCCTTTCACGAACCCAAGCTGGGTGGGGTCCAGTGTTTGAAGGTTGCCAATGTCTTTGTCTATAAGTTCCATGATAATACGCTCCATGGCCTTGCAGATAAGGCTTGTCAGACTTGATGGGACGGTAGTTTCCGGGATCCAAGGTGGATCCCCCTTGTGGAGTGGGATAACTGTACCTCTGCGCCACTCAGTGGGCACGAAACTTGAGGTGAGGCTATGATTAAACATGACACTTAGGTGAGGTGACGGTGAATATTGTAGTTCATGTAGTACACAGCCCGGGATGTCATCTGGTCCCATGGATGCTGTGTTCTTAGCTTTGGAGAGTGCGTTTTTTTACCTGTGTGGCCGTTATTACCGGAATTTGGCAATCTTCCAGTATTGAGATGGGCCATTTAGGGGGTGAGAGGGGGAGGTGAAGTTGGCACTGAATCGATCTGCCAGGATAGTGGCAATATCCTTGGGATCAGTATATTTAATGCCATTCTGTTTTAGCTCAGAGCAGATCTGAGCATTGCCATTCTGTGGAATCTTTGGCAATTTTTTTTTCGTAACTAGCTTTGGAGGATTTTATGAGGGATCTCAGTTTCTTACTGAGGCTGGTAAGTGAGTTTTTTGGCATCCTGGGATTTTCCTCTTTTTGCAACAGTTTCTTCCTTTTGTTGTAAAGTTTGTTTATGGCAGGGGACCACCAGATTGGCTTCCTTTTTTTGGATGAGAGCATCTTGGTTCTATTTGGGATGGCACGATTCATGCATGAGTGGATGTGCTCGTACAGTGCCTTAGTGTAGGATTCAGCAGTTGAACTTTCAGTTCCCGTCTGCATGGGTGTCATGAAGTTCGTCACTTCTGACTTGAGTAGCATGAAGTTGGCTTTGGAGAAGTTTTTTATGGAGGTTTCCTTACTGGGGGCTGGGGGTGGGATGTGGACATTAAGGGTGATTAGCTTATGATCAGACCTGACTAACGAGGGGGTGACCATAGATGTGGAGCATCGATTTCCCATGTTCATAATGACCAGGTCTAGGATATTGGAGCCGCTGGTGGGACTATGGATTAGTTGATCCAGGGCGTTGGAATTTATGAATTCCAAGAACCGTTGGGCAAAGGTGTTGGTACATGAGTAGTTTTCCCAGTTAATGGCAGGGTAGTTAAAATCACCCAGTATTAGGGTGTTTGGTTCTTTCTTAATATTTTCCAGTATGTTTAGAAAGGTGTAGTGAGAATCTTGGGGTATGGTGGGGGATCTGTAGCAAGCTACAATTTGGATTGCAGTCTTACCTAGTGTTAGTTGCACCTGGAGAATTTCAGATGCATTGTGTTGGGCAACTAGCCTGGTGGTGTGAATATCCTTGGTGAATATTGACACTCCTCCACCTTTAGTGTTTCACCAGGATAAGAAGTCTTCAAGGCTAGCAGGTGTATTACCAGGTGGAATATAGATCACAATTGTGGTGATGACCTTTTTAGGGTGAAGTTGTGAGATAAGTATGTCCCAATTATTGGGGGGGGGGTAGGAGTTTGGTATTTGACGTAAAGTTAAGTTGGACTTGTGCAGTAAGGCGGTTCCACCCACTTTACAAAGTGGTCTGTCTTGTCTAATGATATTGTAGCCAGTAGGGAGAACTTCTGAGTTAGTTATGTTTTTATTTAGCCAGGATTTGTTAAAGCAACTATGTCTGGGAAGTAGTGTGCTATTGTGGCCTGGAGTTCAGGTATTTTATTTTTGATACTTCTAATATTAATATTCAGCATTAAAAGATGGTTGTTTTTGCTGCTGCTGTTGATTTGCCCAGGAATGAAGATAGTGGGGGTATTATGTTCTGACAGTTGTGTTGGAGAGGATGGATTTGGGCCTGGGTTGGGGTGGATGTCCCCACTTATGGTGAGCCTGGTGTTAAAATGGTGATACAGATGTTGGAGCTTGGTGATGAGTGTGATAAAGTATTGTGTTTTTTTTGGAGTGGGAATGAGCGCATGTGTGTTTAGATCTGAATTGGTCTGTTATGTAGTTCTTGAAAAGTTTTGGGCAGATATTATAATGTGCAGTGTCTGTATATGAGAGTGCATAATATAGTGTTGTGCTACTAAGTTTAGGGATATTGCTAGAGTGATAACTTGTGGAGTTATAAAGAATTATGAGAAGACAGACTAGACTTAGTATAGATTTTCACTACAGATAGTAAGACTAGACAATATAATGTTCTATGAAAGCAAATCAAGTGGTTTGTCTAAGTGATGAGAGATAACAGTTGTAGACCTCCCGTTAACTATAGAAAATTGCAGAAGTTCATGAGGCTCTACAAAGTAGATCTACCAGCAAAGAGCCCATGCTGCAGCTGACATACAGCTCATCTGAGCAAAACAGGATGTTGTCAATGACAACATCTTCCCAGTATGTCATGATTTTTGGATGTCTTCCAAACCAGATATTCACAACTAGTTATTAAACAGTCATCCTTTCATAAACTCAGAATCAGAAAGCTTTGTTGAACCAAATGAAAAACCGAATCAACAGTCCTTTAAGGTCCAAGCTGCAAACATTATTTATTTATTTGCTTATTTGTTACAGTTTGATGACCAGGATAGTCCACTGGGCATGGAAGAGCCCATTTTCAATGGAGGCCCAGGGAGAAAAGCTCCACAGGATATAGACAATTTTATAACAGTTGTACAAAAGTAAATAAAATAGAACAGTGAAAAATACAGATGGAATATACAATTTGTTAAAAAAGACATAACATTTCTAATCCTAGGTAATGATTTACAAAAGTGAGATTCATATAGTCTAAACATATTAAAAGTACAGGCATTTCAGATGAAAAATGCATGTAAGTAAAACATTTATGTACAGATAAAAAACAAGCTCTTTTTTTTTGTCTTTAGCAGTTAGAAATATGAGGAGAGGACAGAGAGAAGAAGGTGAGGTGCAAGAGGTAATATGTGGTATATAGTGGAGAAAGGGAGTGGGTTGTATATGCAAAAGAAAATATACAGCAGGACCACCACGGCAATAGGCATAAAAACAATAGTAAACAATGACAAGCTCTTCCGTGTTAAGATGTAACGCTTCTTCAGGTCTACTACACTATATAAAAAGGGGTTTAAATGCCACGTTTAAAAATAAAACAGCCAATCATAGAAAATATTCACATCACATGATTTCAAGATAAAAGTAGTTAACATGTCTTTCGTCCCTTCAAGGGCTGGCTTTAAAGGAATACAGCCATTTAATCCTGGATAATTGTCAGCCTGCAATTTCAGTATCCAGTGCAGCTCAGCCCTTTCTGTGAGATTGGTCAAATTTCCCCCTCTAACACTAGAATATATTTGTTGAAACCCTCTAAATGAAAAGGTATGCCCTTGATTTTCCAAGATGTGTTTGGCAAGTGCATTCTTTACATCCCCTTTCCTAATGTCTTATAGGTGCCTTAATATTCGATCTCTAAACCTTTTATTGGTTTTCCTTACATAAAAACATGCGCATAAATTACAAGTAGCCAAATATACTATGTGTTGGGTTGTGCAATCCATATAGTTAACTGGGTGTAAACTTAAAATTCATCTTAGGATGGTGAAATATTTGGTCCTTTGAAATAGTACTGCATGCACTACAATTGCGGCAAGCAAAAGTACCAATTCTCATGGAGACGCTATTTCTTGTAGTATGATTTCTAATACCACATAGGCGTCTCTTTAAATTTAATGAATTTCTAAAACTAAAAGAAGGGGTATCTCATACAGTAGAAGTAGTTTTCTCATCAACAGTTAGGAATCTCCAGTTTTTACATCAAATCTCACAAACAGGACTTATATCCTTCATGAATCTGGTTATATACTTTAACCTAGGAGATCTGGTTTTATTTATAACATTAGTTTCCGTATTAGAACTATGAGGAAAAAAAGGCTTATATGCTGTTTCCCCTACAATCACATCAATTTTTGTATTTATATTTATTTTTACTGTAGCCTCATTCTATAAAATTACTACATAATAAATCAATGTTTTTATTAAACACTGCCTCTGACGTACACAACCCAGAAATTCTCATAAGCTGTCCTTTAATAATATTTGGGTGTATATGTCTAGGGTGCATACTGTCATAGCTTAATAAATTATTCTTCCAGCAACGTTTATGATATTGGTCACCTTGACACATCATTATATCATCTATCTCCAGATGTACATCTAAAAAGTGTATTGCTTTATTACAACTTGACATTGTAAAGTCTAAGAAATCAGTGGTACTATTTAAGAACATGATAAAGGAGGTTAGTTCTTGTTCTGAACCCCTCTACAATATAAAGACGTTGTCCACAAAGCGACGATAAAGCAGTACACGCTGACTACTCAAGACTAAGTTTGCTTTGTTGATGAAAAGATTTTGCTCCACATTATTTTCTATATTCTTGAAATCATATTAGTTTGAAAGGTAACCATTTGAAGTTTCGGAACTCACCCCCCCCCCCCTGCAAAAAAAAAAGTTTAAAGAAGAAGAGCGGTGTTTGAGATTCTGTCTTCTCCTGGAGTTTGTCTTTTTTTTTAGACATGTCTGCACTCAGCATTTCAAGTGCTGACATTTCAGTAGGGAGCTAACTGGAACACCATCTGAACAGAATCCATCACGTTTAAAGGAGCAACTTTCAAATATTGATACCAGCTTGAACCACTCTATGTTTATAGGATTTAATATGAGGACACAACATAGGCATAATCCTGGGTATATCTTGGAGCTTTAGCCCAAGAAGAGTAGAAACAGTTACAGATGCTCTGTAAAGCTTTCAGGGGATGTGGAAACACATTGGAATTCCCAAGAACTAAAGTGCCTGTAATTTTATTTTCTCGGGTAGAAGCATTGACTGGCTCAGTCTGAATTAACGGTAGTTAAATGCCAACTTCTAGTGCTTGCCATTTTCATTTCTTGACCATACCTATGTCAGGATTTTCAGGACTAAATATATTGTGAGAATGTTTAGGCGGACATTCCTTATTAGGCTGGGCAAAGGTATGAGAGTTATCTGAATTAGTATTTCATGCTTGAAAAGATACATGATAGGTATAATCATGTAACTGCCTGACAGTAACTTGGTTCTCATTAATGACCAGCAACAGTGACAATTATTTTTAGACAAGTCCGTATCAGCTTGGATACTTGAAGCATGATAACTTAAACCCCTACTGCAGTTACAGGACAACAGTGTCTCAGTCTGTGAGCTGCCTACTTCATACACAACTAACCAAACAACCTTTCTCGGTATATTGGAATATTATTTTCAATTTTTCCAGAAAGAGTATTTATAGTCTTAAGTGTCCTCCGGTAATGGATTTCTTAACAGCTAGAACATGCAGTACATATTTATTCAAGCCAACTACCTTACAGTTAATTATTCAGTGGACAGCAGTCCGCAGCCCAGTGCACCGAATATAAAACATAAGCTAAAAATCTGCAAAGCTCCTCTGGATCTTGCAGTTAAATAACAAAATAATAATTTCAGACTGTAAGAGACTGAGATCTGCTGTCCTGCTGAAATCACTAGTTTCACAACAATGCAAACATGCATCTTCACTGCACACAACGTCTCTGATGCTCATGACCACTCGATAGAGTTTCCATTGTATAATAACAGTAAGAAGAGTAACCAATAACCAGTCAATTAATAAAAAGGTAAAAAAGTAAAAAGAATTAAATCTAAACTTAACAAGAACAGAGATCCCTGCAATAGCATTGACTTTAACAGTATGTGTTCTTTCAGACAGCCAATTACCAATCCAGCGAATTATGTATGGATTCTTTTTAAGTTGTGAGAGTTTGTCAATATATTTATATATATATATATATATATATATATATATATATATATAGATACACACACATGCGCAAATATACATACCAACATGTATTTGTAGATAAACACATAAACGTACATTCATGTATAAACACTTTCATGTATCTGTATACGTTACAGGGTTTATACTGAAACGTTAAATTTCACAAAAGAATTCAGTGTATCAAACTCTCTTAATCCAAATGCAGTGAAACACTGAAACCCATCACAAAAATCAAAACATTATTTTTTTTTGGGGGGGGGGGGGGTCATCACTACCTGTACCACCCCTCCCACTAATTTAATTATACTGTGAGATTGCACAACAGTGGGGAATCAGGAAAAACTCCTTGCCCCACTGTTGGAGATCTCTCAGTAAAAGCTAGCAACTTAGCAAGTAAACAAACTGCACACACACACACACACACATATTCAAATGCACTTACAGATAATCCATTTTAACTTTACTTCGCATACATCGAGCAAAAAAAGTTCAATGTAATGCAGAACAAAGTTAAATTTGACCATCTGCATTCCCACTACATGCAAGACACCGTGTATTTTGTGTGAATCTAGTTGCACGTGTGTCAACATGTTACTGTGCATGCTGCAAGACTAATCCTCAGAATATGCAAACTTAAAAATGTGGTGTTTTTCAAGGCCCCCCCAAACCCTTATATTGGGGGGATGCACCTTCACATTGCCTAGTAAATTCCAGAAAGGCATATTCCCCAACCCGGGACTGTCGATTCTCGCACAACTTTTGATCTGCATTGTCAACAGTTCAGAGGTTAATTTTTTCCATAAACTCGACTAATACAAGGGAAAAGGTATACATATGCAGATAGGTAGATAAAATGCTTATACGTGCACATATGTATGTGCATGTATTTGTACCTACTAGGCAGAACAACAAAACATGGAACCTAAATTCTTAAATAAAAATTGAATGGCTTTAAGGCTAAACTGAAGGAATACCTACTAGAAGAAACTGCCTATAATTACTTTCGAAACACCTGATAAATTGCTATAAGCATGTTGACTTATTGTAATTGGAATATTTACAAATACTGCATACGGCTATCACTTCTGTTAAGAGAACTGTATGGTGTAGATTCTGTACATATTGCCATATTGTTTGAAATATTGCAAATATTATTTCTTGCTACCCCTTTTTCTACATGTGATTTTTTTTATATGCATTTTTGCCACCATATAATGGATTTTTTTCTTCTATTTTTGATTTTTTATTTTTAAATTGTATTGTGAATTTTGCTTCTCTGGAGTTTGAGTTGGGGCTGAAAAGGGATCATGTGACACTTACCAGGTTACTAAATTTCAAATAAATGAGTAAAAAAGAAGTTGTGTTCTTACCATAACATTCCATCTGTGTTGCCCATTTCATTCTTCCTCAACCTGTGGGTCTCTGATCCACAAAACCAAAAATAGGGTATTTGGCACAAGTAAACCACGAAAGAAGAAAAATGCCAAAAACTGCTTGAGCCACCGATATCAGCAACAAAATTTTATTAATCCACCAGGAACACGACTCAACCTGTGGGTCTCTGATCCAACTTGGCTGTCTTCCAAGCTGGAGATTCGAAGTTCGGGCTCCTCCCATCGTATCCATACTGCCTCATTCCCCTAGCCTACCTCAAATCGAGTTTCCTGAAACCCTGTAGTGTGTGTATATGTAGATGTGTGTGTGTGTATGTATATATATATATATATATATATATATATATATATATATATAAACATACACACACACATTTTATATATATATATATATATATATATATATATACACATATATAATTCAAAACAAAACAGAGGGTGGGAAGGTTGAGGAAGACTGAAATTGACAACAGAGATAGTACGTTATGGTAAGAACATAACTTCTTTATCTGCTGTTGTCATTTTCATTCATTTCTCAACCTGTGGGAGAGAGTCCCCAGCTACAATAAACTAGGGTGGCACTCATAGAAGGATATTAGAGAGCACTGCAGAGCCAAAGTCAGTTTTATTCCTGGAAATAATGTCCAACTTATAGTGTGCAATAAAGGTATAGGAATTTGACCAAGTAGTGGCTGCACAAATGTCAGCATTAGACATTCTTGACCAAAAGGCCTGAGAAGTTGCGATGGTCCTCGTAGAAAGAACCTTGATTTGGCCTGGTAAAGGCCTGTTTTTGGAGGAGTACACAAAGGAAATGCAATCTTTCAACCATTTAGCCAGAGTAGTCTTGGTAACAGCTTGCACTTTCCTCACATCTGAAAAAGATACAAACAGCTGCTCTGATTTTCTGCAATATTTTGTTTTGTCCAGGTAAAAACGTTGTTGTCTATAAACATCCAGAAGGTGGAGCGTATACTCTTATTTGTTTTGAAAGTTGGGAAAGAAAGCAAGAAGGTTATCAACGTTTTCTGGTATTCATAAATTACAACGCCTTGGATAAACTTATTCACACCCCCACCAGTGGCAGCAATATCCTAGACCTGGTTATTACCAACATGGGCAACCGGTATTCCACACCAGAGGTCAATTCCTCATTGGTCAGATCCAACCACAAGCTAACCACCCTAGACATCCACATCCCGCCCCCACCCCCAATTAGGGAAAGCACCGTAAAAAACTTCTCCAAAGCCAACTTCACACTTCTTAAGACAGAAGTGGCAAACTTCATGACACCCATGCAGACGGACAATAGAGGTACGACTGCTGAATCCTACACAAATGCACTTTATAAGCACTTACACGAGTGCATGGATCCTGCAATCCCTAATAGAACCAAGATGCTGTCCTCCAAAAAAGGAAGCCAATCTGGTAGTCCTCTGCCATAAACAAACTCTACAACAGAAGAAAGAAACTGTTGCAAAACAGAGTAAAATCCCATGACTGGAGGAAGTCCCTGGTCAACCTCAGTAAGAAGCTGAGATCCCTCATAAAATCCTCCAAAGCTCATTACAAAAACAAAATTGTCACTGACTCTAAAGACAACCACAAAGCATTCTATAGCTATGTCAAGAATCTCAATGGCAACACTCAGATCTGTTCTGAGTTACAATGGCTTGTATACAGAACCAACTGATATTGCCAACATCCTGGCAGATAGGTTCAGTGCTAACTTTACCCCCCTCTCACCCCCTAGAGGGCCCATCTCTGTACCGGAAGAATGCAAAGTTCCTGTAATCACGGCTGCATAGGTAAAAAAAAACACACTCTCCAAAGCCAAGAACACAGCATCCATGGGACCTGACAATATCCCAGGCTGCGTTCTACACGAACTATAGAATGAACTGGCACCCTACCTAAGTACCATGTTCAATCATAGCCTCACCTCAGGCTTTGTGCCCACTGAATGGCGCACCATGACGGTTATCCCACTCCACAAAGGGGGAGCCACGACAGACCCCTTGAACTACAGCCCCATTAGCCTGACATGCCTGGTCTGCAAGGCCATGGAGCTTATCATCATGGAACTCATAAACAAAGACACTGGTAATCTCCAAACTCTGGACCCTACCCAGTTCGGGTTTGTAAAAGGCAGATAATGTGTCCTAAACATGATTGACTTCTTTGAAGCAGTCACCAAAGCCATAGATGAGGGTAAGGTGGTTCACACAGCTTATCTAGATCTCGCCAAGGCTTTTGACACCATCCCCTACTCTGGAATTATAGATAAGTTCATTAAACTAGGTATAAATCCCTATGTCACAAGATGGGTTGCCAACTGGCTCACGGACAGAACCCACACTGTGAAAGTAGCAGACTCCAAATCCGACTTCAGACCAGTGACAAGTGGAGTACCACAGGGTTCAGTCCTGGGTCCTCTCCTGTTTGGTATCTACTTCTCTGAAGTACAGACAAACACAGAAGGTCTTTGGCTAACAAAGTTTGCAGATGACTGCAAACTAGGAGCCATAATCAAAACTCCTAACGATGTGGACATACTACAAAAGGGCCTCACTGAGACAGATGCCTGGTGTCAAAGTCATGGCCTGAAGCTTAATGCCAAAAAGTGTATTGCCATCCCCTTTGGTAAAAACTTTGTACCCATGAACTACCACATAAGTGGTAGTCTACTTAATGCCGAAAGTGTGATAAGAGACCTTGGGACACAGGTGGACAGTAGTCTCTCCTTTGATAATCACATTGCCACAGTGGTCAGGAAATCCTTCTACGTGGCTCACCTCATCACAAAAGGTTTCTCATCCAGAAAAAAAGAGATCATTATCCCCTCTACTCATCACTCATTATACCCATTATAGAGTACAACATCCCTTTTGGTATGTACCTCACAAGACCTCTACAACAACTGGAAAGGCCACAGAAATACCTCACAAAGAGGATTACTGGCCTCAAACAGATGCCCTACGCAGACAGTCTAAAAAAACTCCAGCTTTACTCCGTCGCATATCGTCTACTCAGAGGCGATCTCTGCCTAACATACAAAGCTATGTCAAACCCAGAGCTGTTGGACATGCTCCACTTAAAGAAATCCCAATCCTTCCAAGCTACATGCTCTAGGGACCTAAACCTTGTCACCACAATAAACAGAACATGCTGGAGGGATAGATTCCTGTCCCAGAGACATCCCATACTCTGGAACAGACTACCTATGTCAAAGCTCCTCATTAACACTCTTCAAGAAAAATCTTGATGATTGGATGGGAAATAGGAATATGAAATTCACCCCAGGGATCACTTCTGTGGCTCTGCTCGACAGGGGCACAGGAAAATAATTTTCTTGGGTGGTGAAAGCCAGGGTACCTTTTTGGCTAGGCTTATATAGGCCCTAGGGCTAATAGCCTAGTACTTACCTATGAACCTAATTGATATCATTCTCTGTAGCGACTTTGGGCAAAAAAGATGGGTTGGTATGCAGAGTTACTCTATCTCTGTGAAAGATTAGATAAGTAGGTTTAGAAGAAAGGGCTTGCAGCTCTGAAACACTTCTTGCTGATGTGTTAGCCACCACAAGAACAGTTTTCCATGAAAGAAATTTCCAGTCTAGATTAGGTGTAGGTTCAAAAGGAAGAAGGACTAGCACTTGTAAGCTCGTGGTCAGATCCCAAGAATGAGTTGGATCCTCTCAGGACTGTTTTACAAAGGTTAAATGATGTCAGTGATGACGAATTTTCTCTAGTATGAAACTTAGTAATAGCTGCTAGCTGGACATTTAAGTTTGAATAAAAGGCTACCAAAGTTTATTAAAAACTCTAGCGCCTCAGCAAACAGCCTCCATGGAGTTATACAGATAGCATACACTAACATCTTATGTAACAAAATCACAGCCGCAATTTACTTTTGGACTGAATTCTGAGTTGAATTGGAAATACCTTGTTTAGATAATTGTATTATTGATTGATTAATTAGTAAATTGTTCTTGTGATTTTGTTATATAAGATGTTAGTGTATACTATTTATATAACTCCTTAAAGGCTGTTTGCCGAGGCACTAGAGTTTCACAGCATTTTTAATAATCTTTGGCCGGTACCCTTTGGTGGTTGTTTTTGTTCCAGTGTTCCTTTTTCCTTCCTTTGTGGTTGGTGGATTTAGGGTAAAATAGCTGGCTCCATTTTGGAAAAGGGAAGCCAAGAAATCCAAAACTTTTGAAATGGGAGCAGTAAAGGCATCTGTTTGTTCCTGTTGGGCCATGTGGAAAACCTTTTCCATTTGCTTTTGTAGATTTTCCTGGTAGAAGACTTGTGAATGGAAATCAAAAATTTCCGGACTGGGGACAAAAGCTTGGAATGTCTTGCCATCATTGGAATTGGAGAAACCATGCGGTTAGTTTCAGTTCTTGAAGATCCTGTTGAATGTGCCCTGAGGGGTGAGATAGCAGATCTGGAACCGGTTCCAGAATCACCAGCAGGCAAATTAGATGAGACCAAAAAAGGTGACCCACACTTGACAAGGCCAGAAGGGGGAAATGAGGATAACTTTGCTCTTCTCTTCAACCTGTATGCTTTCTGCAGGAATTTAGGAATCAAGGGAACTGGAGGAAAAGCATAAAGTAGACTGGGGGGGCCAAGCATGGACTAGAGCATCCCTTAGTGACTGTCCCTGAGAAGGGATCAGGGCAAAGAAACCGTTACATTTGTTGTTGAAAGGGGGCGCAAATAGATTGCAGCAGGATTGACCTCCATTTGAGGAAAATTTTATATTTGCCACTGACTGATTCAGAGACCATTCTTGAGGCAGCAAAAGAACTCGTCTGAGCCTTTCCTCTAGAATGCTGGTCTCCCCCCAGAATGTGTGGTGCAGTAAGAAAGCAGGTGGTAGAGATCGCCCATTGCCACACCCTCATAGCTTCTCGACACAACAGGTAAGATCTGGTTCCTCACTGTTGATGTTCCAGACTACTGACATATTGTACTGCAGTGGTCCTTGGAGAAAAAAAGCTGTGAATTACTTGCAACTCTAGAAGGACCACTCTCTTCTCTAGGACATTGATATGCAGTTTGGTCTCTTGAGGAGTCCATATAACTTGCACCGTCTGACCTAGAAAATGGCCCCCCATCCCATCTGGGAAGTTTCCGTGGTCAACGTGGCCTTGGGAGGGGGAAGAACAAAGGGACATTCCTGTCTGACTTCTGAAGAATGAAGCCACCAAAGAAGGGAGTCTCAGCATACCAGTGATTGATCAGAAGGTGTAAGAGATGCCTGTGTAATGACCACAGGACTGCTAGTGTCCATTGTAAGACTCATATGTGTAGGTAACAGCTATTGTGGCTGCCAATGCTGCCAGTGAGCCTAAAGCCCTGAGCACCAGATATGCAGTGGAAGCTGGTATATCCAGAATCTGTTTTGATATGTAGTCTTAAATTTGCAGACCTGTCTGGCTTGAGGTAGACCCGGGTTGATGATGATGTCCAGACGTGCTCCTATATGAAGTCTTTGGTCTGTCCTGGTTGCAACTGGGATTTCTGTATGTTGATCATTATGCCAAGAGCAGGAGCTAGCTGTAACAGGTCATCCCTGGCTTGAATGAATAGATGCCTGGTTGGAGCGGTTAGGAGCAAGTTGTCCAGATATGGAAACGCATGGAATCCCTGCAGCCTGAGATGCGCTGCAACAACTGCTGTGCCTTTAGTGAACACCAAAGGGGCTGTGGTTAGAAGAAGTGGAAGAGATCTGAATTGGTAATGGCTGGCTCCCACCCTGAAACAAATGTACCTTCTGGAACGCCTTTCCATTTTGATGTGGTAGTGCGCATTCTTCAGGTCTGTCGGGCACATTCAGTTGTCCATTCACAAAAGAAGTAGAATGGACTGGACCATGACCATCTTGAGTTTTGAATTCCTTATCAATTTTTTTCAGGGGTGTCAAAGAATCTTGAGTAAATGCCCGATCCTGTCTGATAGGGAGGTATCTTCTGGATGAATCTTTTTTGCAGCAGTTTTTAAATTTCTTGAACTGCCTTCTCCCTCCGATTGGGTGGAACATCGGGGAGGTGAATCTTTGGTTTTGGGTTTTCCGAAAAGGGAATGAAGTATCCTGTGTATACAATCGTTAGCACCCACTGGTCATTTGTGATGGCTGCCCAGGCTTGTGGGTGTAAGGAAAATCACCCCCCAACTACTCCCAGAGGAGGGAAGGTGGGCAACAATTCATGAGTGCTGGAAAAGTCTGTCCGATAAAGAATCTTGAGACCCTGAGCTCTGTGGACATCCTCTGCCATGGAAATGGCATCTCCCATTGTAACTGTTACCTCCTCTGCCTCTGGGGAAAAGTGTCCCTGAGATTCCTGAAAAGAAACAAAATCCAAGAAACAGGTGTGGAACAGCTAGATGTACTGGTGAACCAACAGGAAATTAAATCCAGTAACAAAAGGCACAGCACGACCATCCATATAAAACAAGGTTTATTACATTAAGCTTTCGAGTTGAAACTCTTTTTCAAGAATGAATCAATACATTAAAACCACAGAATAAAATGTACAATACCAGCCAATCACTTAACATAACTCATAAACACATGACACTAAAAAAGTTAAGTAAGAAGAGGGGTTGAGACAACTGCACTTAGCAAGCATAGTCTACATTGTGGAAATGAGCATGCTTCTAAATTTAGGATACTGCAGAGAGTTTGCAAGAATAAGAGGGGAGGGGACATTGTGAATGCCAGAGAGAGAGGGCAGAATACAAATGGATACACTTTTTTAGATCTGATGTCTACCCAGGGCTTAATAAAACTAACAGTATTAAACCCATTTTAAAATTAAAATGAGCATATGTCAGTTAGAACACGATATAAGTTTTTTAGGTTGTAAGGAAGTATTTTAGTACATTAAGTTGATTATTGTCTTTAATGAAGCTTTCTAACAAATTAGGTTTAGTTAGTTGTATTAATTATATTATTGATTTAAATTGGATAATTATATAATGTGTTTGAGTTATGTTATGTGATTGGCTGGTGTTGTATATTTATTCTGTGGTTTTAATGTATTGATTCATTCGTGAAAAAGAGTTTCAACTCGAAAGCTTGATGTAATAAACCCTGTTTTTATGGATGGTCGTGCTGTGCTTTTTGTTACTAGATTCCTGAAAAGGATATTGAGATTTCTTGAACAATAATTTGTTTCCCCTCACTGATTCCTGGAGAAGGACCTTTGTGGGGTAGAAAAACAGATTCCGATGGCAGACAGGGTCTTCCCATCTTTCTCCCTACAGTAGAGCATGTCTCTGACTGTTGGACTGAAAAGACGATTTGTCGAAGGGCACATTGACTAATGATACCTTGAAAGGTTCTGCAAAGTTACACAGCCACATCCAAGGGTGGCACCTAATGGTAATGCCCAAACCAGCTTCCCTAGAGGCACCCTCTGCAGTGTAGGAAATAAACCTCATGAATGTATTGGATATTGATTGTAGAGTGGCCATACTGGAAGAAAAGATATTCTTCGTGTTTCACTGTTGCAGTCATCACTTTTGGGTTATCCCTGCCAGGGTAGCCCTCGGCCGGCCCGAATAGCAGAGGCTTAGTATTTCTGCGTCGGTTTCTGTCGCTTCAGGACTAACTGATTCTGCTTGAGCTGGCGAGTGGAGCCCAAGGTGGTGGAGGGCAAGGCATAGATAAGAGGGTCAGTTCCAAGGATTTCGGATCCAAGGACTTGGGCGCCTTGTTGACAGGCTCAGAAACAGAGGAAGAAGACCTATCCGGGGAATGTTTCCTGGCTTCCAGAGTCTCCTTGTGTTTTCTGAAGTAGGGTTGAGCCCCTGAAGTGGAAGGAACAGCAGAAGAAGATGAAGGGAAGCAAACTCTCGAGAATGAGTTTGTTCCTCCAACCCGCCAGAGAATATGAATGGAAAGCCTCACAAACAGCACAAGAGCTATCTAGATAAGCGGGCCCTAGACAGTGCACGCACTCCCTTTGAGCGTCGGATAACGGGATCTTGTGCCCACAGGAAGTGCATTTCTTAAACCCTAATGGTTTCTCTGACTTAGTATCAGACTTGGGCTCTGCCATAATTAAGTAGTTAAGAGATATTTTTTTGTATTATTAAACTAACAGGAGATATATATGAGAGAAAGGTTAGGATGGACAGAAAACCTGACTAACCTGCAAGTACAGAGAGAAGAAAAAAATCAAATCAGGGTAGGTAAATAGAAAGATAAGACAAGAAGAACAGTTTTGATCACTGAACTGAATCTGTCTTTCCTAAATCACCCAAAACACCAGAGGCGCTTTGGAGTGAGGAAACCTTGAAACTTAACTCTACGAGTGGCAAATGAGATCTGAGGAAGGCTGGGGGGATGAGGCATTATGATTTGGAAGGAAGGAGCTCGTGCTTCAGATCTCCAGCTTGGAAGATGGCCAAGCTGGATCCGAGACCCACAGGCTGAGGAACAAATGAAATTGACAATTTCAGATTAAACCTTTCTGTTATTACCTAGGCTGCATTGTAATTTACCACTGTAAACCCACCAAGGAGTGAACCATGAACACTGTTTTGTTAAGTGACTTGATCACAGTCCTACAGTAAGGCAAATCAAGGGTGAAGGGATCAAACCCATGGCTGAGAATGTAGGTCACTATTGGCTTATAGCCACACACCTGTACGCAGACAGAATTCTTGACAGAATTTTAACACACTGTTAAAACCATCTTGACTAAATCTTGAAAACAGTGATTTCAGTAGATGGATTGTCTGACTACTTGTTCTCTCCACTTAAATGCATTAACTGACATCTTATCCTGAGAATATGCATGGAGATTACTGTAAGGAGGCTTTGTGAGCACTGCGTGGGTCTCCACTCGGTTATAATTACTGAGCCATATCAAGGATGGAAGAACATAGCCACTTATGAAACATTCTAATATTTAAACTGGTACATGTTACCGACAAACATAAATTTAAAAATCTGAAAATACAGTCTGCCTTTAAAACATGTGACACGTATATTATAATGTTGTATGTGATGCCTGTATTCTCTATCTAAGTAACCACATCTATAGCTTTACCATAACTCTGCTGTAGTGACACTATTCCATTTGGCTTTGACCACATCCTGATTTAGCCACATCCACTCACCTGCCATACACAGATCTCTTTACTTAGAGGACATCTTGCCTCCCCTCTTCAAGTCATACATTTTGTATGTAGGTTTTGTTAAATGGCTTTTTTCAAATTCAAAATTCCATCTATCCATAAATTTCCATTGTTGAGGGTTGAGGTTTGCAGTTTGAAAGTCAGAAACTGGTGCATTTCAGAAGTCCTGATTCCACGTCTGACAATCCTTACTGGTTTTGTCAGATATTGTTGCAACTTAAACCCTAAAAGGTCATTTGGCCATTGCTGTAACCTTCCGGTGGGAAGATTGTCTACATGTCACTGATGTGCAAGTTTCAAAATTCAGCTTCTGGTGTACGAAGAAAATGTAGTCTTTGCTAATTAAAATCATCATTACCTTGCTGTTGTTTGCTGTACATGTTCCTTATTTTTACTATAATAATGAAATAAATATTTATGAGGAGATAACTGACAAATATTTATTTGATATCAGTTTACTGCTTGCGATTTAATATTTGTAAACCGTTTCACTTGACAGTTGTAAATAAATGCACTGTTTAAATGCCAACCATTATGAAAATAAAATGCAGGTAACACAGCGGTAGTTCTTTTTTTTTCCACATCTTAAAGTACCACCAGTAAAAATTTATAAACCACTCAAACTTATGTTTAATGTCATGTAACTTTTGATGGGAGGGGTTTACGCAAGCAATATTGCCTGACAGGGTGTGTGTTAATGTATAATTAATTCCCGCCCAGGGGTGTTATAAGGGCCTCTTCACGCCTGGATGGGCGTTAATTACGCATTAACACACACCCTAGAGGACATTATTGCTCTTAGAGAGTGGGCTGTCTGTAAAATTGTTGTTTGTCTTACATATTTTTTTATTACTATATTTTTTAATATATTTGTGATGTAAAATAGTTCCTCCTCCTAATGTTTCAAACTTGCTGTAGTACTTATTAATGATATTGGAGGAAGCATTTTACATTCCAAATACAGCTCTTAAAAATTGCTAGATATTTATGTTTTGGTCCCTTATTCCTAAATTGCTTGGCTCATTGGCAGTCATTAGAGATTGAAGTTACTAAATAATGACATACATTTGAGAAATTTCATGCTGACCCAAATCATTTAATTTTATAAGACCGTAATTAAAATCTGTATCTATTTTAGAGCTTTTGTTCCCCATTTATTTTATACTTTATCCATATTGTTTCAGCCAAAAGGTCCGGAGGTTTGCAAACCTTTTTACTGCTGCTGCTGCCATTAGTCATCTCACTCACTCGCGCTCTTTCTCTCTCTCACTCACAAACCCACACACCTCTGTTTCAGAAAATATTAATGGAAATCCTGCTATTCTAGAAACTTTATAACTTTATAAGAACAATATTTAAAATCCGTCCCTATTTTCGGTCCTTTGTTCCCCCCGTTATATGTGTCTCTGTCTAACTTTCTTGTGCTAAGTTTGAAAGGTATAGTCGAGAGGTACAGAAATCTCTGATGCTACTGCTGCCAGGGGAAAGCTCGATCGCTATTGCTCTTTCTCTCTCTCACGCACACCTTTTTCCCGTTTCATTTTTTTTTTACACTTGTTAAACAGCAAAACCGCTGATTAGCAAGTGCAAAATAATAGCTCTCTCAAGCTCTCTTACTCTCATACACGCATACACGCATACACGCTCACACACATAGATAAACACACACATACACATGCCTTTCTATTTTAATTTTTTTCTTTTTTCTTTTACACTCACTAAACAGCTAAAGTGCTGCTTAGCAAGGGTAAAATATTGGTAGACGTTAGTTTTTTTTTTGTGTTAGAGCTGCACTGCAGCTTGATATGCTGCCGTGAAGTGGCGGACTCATTTTTCATGGTGCATTACTTGTACAGTAATACCCTGCTGGATAAAGTTCATGCTGCAATCAGGGTGCTGATGTACAGTTCTCCCATTCTCTAAAGTCTATTACAAGTTCATTCTGCAGTTTTTAACATGTATAAAAACATCAGACAACAGTATTACTACTTTCTGTGGGTTATTATTAGCAGGTATTAACATTATTTTCAACTATAATCGACTACCTCCAACTAAAATGGTAGTTATTCCAATCCTGTGTAAGAATTACCTTGCATTTATATTAGTGATGCTAATCATTTTCAACATTTTTTTTTCTGTAGGGAATATTGCTTCTCTGGGAACAGTTTGAAGATACCAATCACCATAGTTACCATGTGCACCGCAGCACTGCTGGAATCCTTCTGATTGTTCTGAGGGTCATCTTAGTCATGCTGTTAGCAGCCACTCTTTACCAGATCATTACTGTAGAACGAAGCACAATCAAAAGGGATTTCTACATCGATTTTGCCAAAGTAGGTTCTAAATCTGAACTGCTAAAATGCTGATACAAAATATCTTGGTGGTGAGGAATTTATAGATACATTAATTATGAGTCTTAAAACTGTTATGTAAGTAATTGCTTTAGTTTTTGAGGGAGATTTCTAATGTCCACATTAGAACTCTTTCCTAGTTCACTTTTCTGAGTAGCATGTTTTGTGATATGTCATAGCAATATTAACAGCATTCATTTGTTTCTAGCAACAATCTGGTGAATACAACACACCACATTAGTGATACAGTTTTATCATTTTTCCTTATTTTTACTGCTAAAGCTTATGGATACAGTGTTACACATCTCATTTAATTATCATCCTTTGTAATGTTGCTCATTGTGTAAAAAAAAAAACGTTTGATCACAGAGCTACAGTACTGTACTGCTATGAGTACGTCTAATGGATAACACAGATGAATTTGTAATATTATTTTTATGAAGCAGTGCCCATAGTTCATTAAATGAATTCTAAGTTGTTGTTGTGTCTTTCGGCTTTTCCCAGTTAGAAGTCGCCACAGCGGAACTCTGGTCTGCTAATGATTGGCAGTAGATTTTTACGTGCTGAGTTGCCGGCCCTGACGCACAACCTTCAATGAAGGTGAGCCCATTCACGCATGTCTCCACACAGAAGACGCTCTAGCTGAGAATCGAACAGGACAACGTCTTACTGTGAGGCGGCAACGCTACCGCAGCACCAAATGGAAAGTATAGCATCTTAATAATGACGATATGAGTCTGACTTTATAGCCTTTCTGCTTTGGCATGCCAATTTTTTTTTTCTCTTCCAATGACTCCAGGTCAGCAAAGCTCTATAATGAAGCTCTGATGCTCTGACTTTTTTGTGATCAAGTCACGTAACTGTGATCGTAAAATGCAGAGCCACTTCCAATGCAAACCACAGTTTGATTAAAAAAGTTATCAAAGTATTTTGGAGGGGGCAGGCACCCACCAACCAACCTACGTTGGGTTAGGAGGGTTTCATGTCTCCTGCACTTACCTGTACCAATGCCAAGACTGCCCAATACCAGGAAAAGATGAAAATCCCAAGATACTGTATTTGATCTTTCAAGGCAGACGTACCAAATTTCACAATCATTAATGTACATTAGAGGGTCTCACAATAATGTGTCTGTAACAAGCTTAGCATCCACTCGGGATACTTCCACAGTTTGTGTTCTGTTGTTTTGCAGTCAGTGACAAAAACATGTCTGCCAGTCATACTGACATCATGCATTGGACTGATTGTGTTACCCAGTTCTTTTCTGTTTGCATGGTTCGGATCTTGATTTAGAGATTCTACATATGAAGGATTCTTCATTTGGTGCCTAATGTCAAAACTCTTCAGACATTCTTCAGTTTATCAGATCAGTAGCCAAGACTTGTTTTGGCACTGCTTATATGGCCTAGCAAAGAGCCATGACATGAATGAATGATTGCCTTAAGTACCGTCACTTCAGTCTAGCTGACTGTTATGAGAATGACAGACGCATGAGGTTTAAATCATCTCCTTTCAGATGGGAATGGAGTAGGGGGCCCTGTACAGGGACTGGTAGGAAGGTCTTTCACACTTTGAGTCATTGCTGGACTGATGGGAGAAGGTAAGAAAATCATGGGCCAAAAGCCAGCATCAGTCAAAACCTTGTCCTGTAAAGACCACCCTTAGCACATCCTCTCGTTCCTTGCAGATTACTATGTTCTCGTCAAGTGGCAAGAGTTATCCTTATACCTGTTCTTGAACTTCGTTAATTTATTTATTTGTTTATTGACATTTGTTTGTCAAGAAAGTCTGACTGGATAATTTTTATCCATTTCCGAGGAGGTCCAGGGAGGTAAACTGAACAAATAAAAGACCAGAAAATGCATGTACACTGGAGAAAATTTACATAATTTTACAATATGTTATAAATACATATATTAATACAACTTATTAATAAACAAGATGTGTACAATAATGCACATGTACCATTATAAAAACAAGATAAATACAATATCATGTAGAACTGAAATGTGTTGACATGTTGTAAGTGTGATGATATAAGATATTGCCAGCTATGCCAGGAGAAATAGGGCAGTGGATGTGTAACATATGCCAGCATATCTAACTGGAGTTTTGTAAAGAATTATATGTCATTTTGTATATCAAGCTGATGTGTACAGATGCTTGTGTTGAAAGATGTATTTGTAAAGTTGCTTCTGTTAAAAATGTAATAACAGTGGGTCCTGCTGGACAGAAAATAAATGCACCTGTGTGTCAGAGTATATTGTAACTGTTGAAATGAATATTGAAACAGAGGATACTGGAAGATGTTAATCTCAGTCCAGCTAACTTTGAAAAACAGTCAAATTAAATTGTCTGGTTTATACCATAAAGATTGTTTCTTGTAGTTCTGATTGCAGCCAGCGACAAAATGTCTGTGAAAAATAGGACTAGGAATCCTACTTTACTGTCCTTAGTGGTGAACTAATTGGGTCTATGACACTGGATTGAAAACTGATTTAATCAAACAGCTTTTACATCGAAAATGCTGTTGATAGAAATCGGTTTTGTGAGATCATGATAGAGTGAAGATCAGAAAATTTGCTCTTTCCTCACCGTAATGCAATCTCGGAATTGGTATATATATTTAGCGGGGGTGTGGGGGGCACAGCCGCCCACAAAACCAATTTCTATCAATGGTATTTTCAGTGTAAAAGTCATTCGATGAAATCAATTTTTAATCCAGTGTCATAGACCCAGCTAATTGCTACCCTGGAAGGGTGGAAGTTTTGAAATAGTTTTATAGCTTCCAGATGCTGTAACACATCTCTGTCTGTGTGCATGGTAACACATGTGTGAGATTCTGGTTTAATTTCTAGTAGAGGGGGATAGAATGGGAACCAGAAGTCAGATGACCAGATGTATGTGATATTCTGTAATCCATCACTGAAATGATGTTTTAATACTAGATTAGACAGAAGTCTCAGGGCAGTCTGTCTGTGAAGCCTGACAAAGAAGGACCCCTTCATCTTGCCTTGCTTTATTAAGTAAGTAGGAAACCTTATTTCTTTAGATTAGTCAGGAAAATATAGTGAGATTAGTTAAGTAGTGTTTTCTTGTATCTGTGTGAATCTTTCCATCTGTGTTATTTTTTAATATTTCCTGTGATTAAAGCTGTGGTGTTTATTGCAAATAAATATTCAGTATTTTCATGTTTTTATTATTTATTGTTAAATATATTTAAACTTTTTATTGTGGCCAGTGTTTTTTATAATATTTTAATCTTTGAGAGTACTTATATTTATTTGGTGACTCTGTGGCCACTCCTGAAGGCCTTGTTGCATTGGTCAAACACTACTTATTAGTATAAATATTAGTATTAATTTAACTCTGTATAATTGGGTACCCTTGTAAGAGCCTTAGAGCAGCTGGTAGCAGTGTAACTACCTTATAGTCTGGGCAAAGGGTAGAAGAGCAATTAAATCTGTGCCAGCCTTTCCCAGGGGTGTGTGTGTGTGTGTGTGTGTGTGTGTGTGTGTGTGTGTGTGTGTGTGTGTGTGTGTGTGTGTGTGTGTGTGTGTGTGTGTGTGTGTGTGTGTCAACACGGAACATTGGCTCCAAAGAGAGGGTGGTGGAGGACTTGGCTTGGAACACTCAGCTGAGGACTCAATTCAACAGTTGTGCCAGTGGGGAGTCCTATTGGCGGTCTGGAGAAAGAGAGGGAAACCCAGCCCCCAGACTGAGTGTGTTCCCTGGGTATTCTTCTTTAAGGGAAATTGTGCTTGGTGCAGAAAGCTGCATCTGGAAATAGTGTGTATCTATTTTTCTTCTAAGTGAACATCCCTATCCAGTGTCAGTGTTAGGATTCAGGATTCATGATTACTGGCCCAGAGGAGGGACATCACAATAAGTATGAGAGTTTATTACTCCCTCATAAAGTAAATGTCTGAGTGGAAAATTCAAACAATGGATAATAAGGAGGAGAGGGAGAAGGGAGAGTAAGAAAGGCATTTGTTAGAGCTAGTAAGTGGAATAGATGTAGGAAGCAAGGGAACTGTTGAGTAAAAGCAGGATTAAGAGTAAGGGGAAAAAAGAGTAAGATGAATAAAAACAAGGAAATTGAGACATAGGGTCTATATAGGTAGAGGAAAATTAGCTGAAATTTTAGCCAGGAGTAGCAAATGCAAAGCCAGGAATCATAGAGGAATTATTTTTGTTGCAGTTTAAATAAATGAATGCTGTGTATTGCAGGGATCTTATTCTAGACTTTTGCTGCACAGTGTGAATACAGACACACAGTTTCTGTAAGGCTTATAGATGTCAAGTAGGTCTTTGTCAGAAGATCGAAGCTGACAATTTGAGATATAGTGGTAGAGAACTGTACTTATAGCTGGGTAGGAAGTGGGATTAAATATCATTTTGTGTGTGAAGAGAAGTTGGGTATAATTTAGTTGGTGGGATAATTCTAGCCAATTTAGAGTGTTTAGTGCAAAACAGTGACGTGTTTTGTGACTTGTATAAGCTGCAAGTCCAGCCATCTTGTAACACTGTTCTAGTTTATATTTTAAGGTGACCTGGAGGTTACTCAAGGTGGGAGAACCATATGATAAAGAAGGAAGTAGGTATGTAGTGGGAAGAGTGATTCTAGTGGCATTCCTAGTTTTTTGTGTTTTTTTTAATACTGCTCTATTTGTGGAGGTCACATTTGAGGTTGCCATCTATTGTGAACCCCATCAGTTTTGTATGGGGCACTACTTCAATTGATGTATTGTTTAGGGATGTGATTTTAATTTTTTTTCAAGGGTAAGTGATTTAGCACTCCCAGGAACCACCTTAGAAATGGTGTGCATACGTCCTTTGGTGATTCATCTGTGTATGAGTATTCAGACCATGACCCCATCTTGCCAGCCTCATGTGATGCACACACTTGAGTTCCCTAGCAAAGCTTGGTGGCAGCATTTCGATCAGGGGACTTCTTTCTGTGCCTTACCCCTGATCACGCTTCAATCTTTTATGATGGATGAACAGACTTCCATGAGTTCTTCTCTGCAAGATGAGCTCATCAATATTACATCAATAGTAGTTTGATCAATGCTGAATGTGAGTGTGGCTGTTTGACAGTTCTTGCAAGTACACATAACATGCAGCCTCAGTGAACACGGGTGGAGAAAAAGATGCATTCAACTTTCAAAGTGCTGCTATGCTTTAACAGATTAGAGAAACAAATGTGTTAACTGCAAGCATAACATCGGTAAGTATAATGTGGTGCTATATTACACAGGTTACAAGTTTGAACTTCTTCTTTAAGAAAGATATGCGTTCATTTCTTTAGACCTACAGCCATATGTGTTAGACACTTGCGTTAGGAGAGGTGCTAAACTGTTAACTGATAACAAAATCACAATGATTTGGTTCAGAATGGTGAAGAGGCAGCTGGGCAGATCTGGGAAGCTTAGACTTTCAAGAAAGGTGTACTGGTAACAGTTAGCCAGTGCTTCTTATCTAGGATGAGGTCAGATCTTCTACCATATACCTGGGAAAGCAAGGAGGAATGCTGTTCGTGACCTCAGTAGTTGAGGTAGTAGCAAGAAGTTATCAGCAAAAGGTGGTGCTTCTCTGAACCTTAATCCTAGAATCTTTTGTGGACACGAATGTTATGGGAGGTTATCAAGTTAAAGAAAGAGCCTTCAGTACGGTTGTGTTGGTGAGTGGGTCTCCAGATCTACTGTCAAGTGAGGAAAGCAGACAATGCAGCAAGTCTTAACTGAAGAAGTGTCCCAGGTGTAGGAGGAGTTTAATGGGGCCAAGGAGAATTTCTTTCAGCTGGCCTTGAAGAGGTTTAGACGTGGCATCCAGTGACTCAGGCAAGGGAGGCAAGATATTCCCCAGCCTGTTCTCCGCAAGGGTAAAAAGCTGATGCCTTCAGCTTTGGATAGTGTTTAGAGGTAGGAGCAGCACTTTGACAAAATTCTGAATCCAGTAAATGTGCTATTCACTGTGGAAGTATTGCCAAATGCAGATTGAGACTGTAGATGAAGTCACTGCAGTGAAAAAACACTTTTCTTCTGGCAAGGTTACAGAACTGGATTAAATCCCTTAGGAAGTGCCACAACTGCTGGATACTGTTTCAGAACCATGTTTAATATGACTTTCCAGGTTACGCTGAAGGCTGAAACACTGCCTGTAAATTGGCAAGCTGGGTTAGTAGCATCCATTTTCAAAAAGTGGCGCAGGGGGTGTGCTCTAATTGCATGTGGATTATGTTTCACAGCCTCATTGGGAAAGCATGTAGCAGGGTACAGTTAAAGAATAATCATTAAGTACTCAGTTGTCTGATTAAAGAGGAACAGCATGAATCCCTTCATAGGTTCATAGGTTAGTACTAGGCTATCAGCCCTAGGGCCTATACAAGCCTAGCCATAACAATTCCCTGGCTATTTCTTCCCACACTGTTTACTTCCCTGGACCCCTGTCTAGCAGGGCGACTGACGTAATCCCCCGTGTGAATTTCCTTTCTCCCATCCAATCGTCAAGGTTCCTTTTGAAGAGGACCAAAGAGGCACTCTGCTTGACATGTATGGGCAATCTGTTCCAGACTCTGGGGAGTCTCTGGACTTTGCTGACTTCCACATTGCTGTGGAAGAGTGGATCAACTATTTTTATCTTTGCACTGATACTGGAAGGTTCATGGGAATTTGCCAGCATGTTCTACGTGTATTGTAGACCAGGAGAAGAAATATTGCCACATACCATACAATGTCTTTTTTAAGATGCTACACCAGTATCGGGTTCCACAGCATGCAGTTCAGTCTCAGTGTTGGAGGAGTGAGAATTGTATCCACAGTGTTGGTAAAAAGTCAGATACCTTTATGGTGGGGATTGGATTTGGCAGGGGTCTGTCTTATCTCCTGTTTGTGGTTTTCATGAGCAGGATGTCAAGGCACAAGCAAGGTCTGTAGAGTATCTAGTTTGGCGACTTTAGGGTAGTACATTTGATGTTTGCACATGATATTATCTTAGTGTTATGCAGATGTGATCACAAGTGTTTACTGTGAGTTCCAACTACTTCAGATGGAAATCTGTTTCCCAGAAATGAGTGGATCACTCTTCAGGAGAAGGGGTGCAACTCCCACAGGTAGAGGAGTTAAAGTATCTTGGGGTCTTGTGCATGAGTGAAGGTGGGAGAGGACTGGGAAACTAACCAGAGTATGGATGCAACAATGGCAGTACTGCAGGCATTTTTACTGTACTGTAGGGATGAAGCGAGAACTGCTTCTTAGATCAGAGCTCTCAGTTTACCAGTTAACCTGCATCTTCATCCTCATCTGTGGTCATGACCTTTTGTCAGTAACTGAAAGAATGAGTGCATGGATTCAAGCAACAGAAATGATGTTCCCTTAACTAACTCCATAGCACAGAGGCTTTAAGACCTGATTGCAATCCAAATTAATTGGGATTGAATAGCAATCTGGGCACTGGAGGAGCCAGACAGAGAGGGGAAAAGCTAGTGCTGACCTGCCCATCTAGGGATGGAATCTGTAAGGCCTGCTGTTTTATTGGCAGTCATCAAGACAGTTTTTGCATGCAACATTAAGACTGGAGACTATTTTTTCACCTGTGCATGTTAACAATGATGGGCCCAAGGGTTAGCACCATATTAAAAATACTCCTCTTACTGCAGAAATAAAAAAATATATTCCAAGGAATCACTATGTAGATGTTCTTCGTGTTTCACTGTTGCAGTCATCACATTTGGCTTATCCCTGCCAGAGTAGCCCTCAGTCGGCCCGAATATCAGAGGTTTAGTATTTTTACGTTGGTTGCTGTCGCTCCAGGACTGACGTGAGGTCATCAGTGGTATAAAAACAGGCAAGAGACACCATTACACCAGTCTTTCCTGCCGAGGAGCCTGAAGCAGAAGAAGTTCACACTAGTGACTGTCGGCTGCTACCTGAGTTTTTCATTTTCGAATTGAAGTTGAAGTCGTCTAAAGCCAAGTACCCTGTTTGGGATCCTTTTTTCTTTCTCTAACCGATGTCAGAAAAAGTGAACAATTGTCTCGCCTGTGGAAAGCAAATACAACACTGAGACTTTCATTCGTACTGCGTCACTTGTTTAAGCCCAGACCACGACTTCCCCCACTGTCACTTTTGTACTTAGTTCATCACCAGAACTATACATTGTCAGCCCTTATTGTAGCTAGATATTTTCACTCTCAGTCCTCGACTTCCAATATGGCTTTGATAAACAATCCAACAACCGATCTTCCAAAAAAAGTAAGGATAAAGACAGAGAGAAGACCGCACAGGTCCAAAACTGCCGACAACACTTCTGTTAAGCTGCAACTCAGGAAACAAACAAAGGCTCAAGAACACAAAGTCTCCAAAGCCAAGCTTCTTCCTATGCTTTCCAAGGATGTTTGGTTAACCACCCTAGACCTAAAAGAGGCCTATCTACACATCCCAATCAGGGAATCATGCAGGAAATACCTACGTTTCAGAGCAGGATCAGTACACTTCAGTTTTCTGCGCTTCCCTTTGGCTTATCCACTGCTCCCAGAGTTTTCACAAAATGTCTGGCTCCCACAATTGCTTTTTACAGGCAAAGAAATATTCAAATTTACCCATACTTAGATTGCCTGATTCAGGCAGACAGTCAGGAAAAGCTGCTAAAGCACCTGACCTTTGTAAAGGATACTGACCTCCATGGGATATACTATCAATGAAAAGAAATCAAAACTAGTACCCACTTTTCTTTGGTGGGCAGCAGCATGCTACCACAGCAAGACACTTCCCTTCTCACTACCCCACACTGCCCAGACCCTCACCGCAGAGGCATCAGACTATGCCTGGGGTGCACACCTGGATGGCAGGTGCACTCAGGGCCAGTGGAGCCCAAATCAAATACATCTGCTCATCAACCAAAAAGAGATGTTAACTGTTCAGCACGCCCTGACAGCTTTCAGACCCCTACTCTCCCCAGGGCCTCTGCTGATCAAAACAGACGACACTACGGTGATGTGGCACATCAACAAGCAGGAAAGGGACTCACTGTTATCCTCTGTTTAGGCTCACCATGACCCTTTGGCACATGGCCACAGCCATGCAACTACACCTGTTAGCACAATCCCTGCCAGGCTCTCTCAACTCTCTGGTAGACCACCTAAGCAGCAACCTGCTAGACCCACACGAGTGGCAGTTAGACCAATGAACCTTCACCCTTGTAACCCAGAAATGGGGCACCCTGAAGGTAGATCTCTTTGCCTCCCACTCCAATCATCAGCTCAGCAAATTCTGCACCAGGAAACCTCACAGCAAGGCCTGGAAAGTGGATGCTGTATCCTTCCAGTGGGTAAACCTCTCGTTCTATGCATTTCCCCCTCTACCACTCATTTCAAGGATACTGCTCAAATTAAGGGAGGAAAACCCGACAACAATCCTGATTTCCCCAGACTGACCATGACAGCACTGGTACCCACTGCTGCACAGCCTGTCACCCCTGCTACCATGGCACCTACCTCAGATCCCAACACTCCTGACCCAGAGGAATGGAGAATTCATGCATCCCCAATTGCAGACCCTCAATCTGGCAGCCTGGCTTATTCCCTGACTTCTCCTCAAGCTGCCAGTCTAAGCAAACAAGTTCTAGATGTTATACGTGAGGCCAGATGCCCCAGCACTAGAAAGTCTTATGCTGACAAGTGGAAAACGTTTTGCACCTGAATCCAGGCTAAGGGAGTCGGAACGGCACAGCCCACCCTACCTCTTATCCTGGATTACTTGGCAGATCTACTACACAAGGTTTTATCCTTCTCTTCTATTAAAAGTCATGCCTATGCCATCTCTGCTCATTTCAGCACAGAGCCACCTCTTTTCTCACACACTCTCATCAAACAGTTCCTAAGAGGGGCTAACAACTTGAGGCCACCAAGAAGAGCTCCTACCCCAGCTTGGGACCTAAACTTTGTGTTGGAAAAGCTCACTCTGCCCCCCCCCCCCCCCTTAAACCTGCAGCTTCACCAGAGTTAAATTTCTCTCTTGGAAGACAGCCTTGCTTTTGGCCATCACTTCAGCTAGAAGAGTATCAGAGCTACAAGCACTTATGGCCATAGAGCCATTCATCATTTTCCATGCTGACAGGGTCTCCCTCAGGACTATCCCATCTTCCATACCAAAAGTGGTATCCAATGTGGCTGTCAACCAACCTATTCATTTTCCTACCTTTTTCCCTAACCCACAAAACAAGGGGGAAAGGATTCTGCACTCTCCAGATGTGCAGAGACAGCTCAGATTCCACCTAGACAGGACTAAATGTTTTAGAAAAACTGATCAATTGCTAGTCAGCTTCACTGCAGGAGTAGAGGGCAAGGCCATATCCAAACAAACAATTTCCAAATGGATAGCACATTGCATCCATTTCTGCTACAAACAGCACGGAAAACCTCCCCCCAGGGGGGGGTCAGGACACATTCCACCAGAGCAACCTCGACCTCTGCAGCTTTCCTCAGAGGGGTCCCCACCAGGGCCATCCTGGAGGCTGCAACATTGACTTCTGTTCATACCTTCACCAAGCATTACCACCTGCCTGTCTTCTCCAAATCCAGGGCAGGCTTTGCCACTGCTCTTGCAGGGCATCCTAGCCTGCCCCCAGTCTTCTTGACTGCCTCCACCCTTTTCTTCAGCTTTGGGAATCAACCCAAATGTGATGACTGCAACAGTGAAACACGAAGAACATAGTACAGTTGTGTACACTTTGCATAAATGTAGATGTTCGAGTGTATTCACTGTTGCAGTCCTGGTTTTCCTCCCTCCATCCCCCTTGTCTCTCTCTCTCTCCTTACAAGGAATTTTTGGTATTTACTTTCTACTAGTGGTGTTCTTCCAGTATAACCTAGCTCCTTATTGGAGGCTCCTGACAGGGCAAGAAAAACTGATGTAATAGCGTTGGCTGCCTGTTTTTATACAACTGACGACCTGACGTCAGTCCTGGAGTGAGAGCAACCAACACAGAAATACTAAGCCTCTGGTATTCGGGCTGACTGAGGGCTACCCTGGCAGGGATAACCCAAATGTGATGACTGCAACAGTGAATACACTCGAACATCTACATTTATGGTAAATGTACACAACTGTACTTTCTCTGGCCTGAGGATAGTCAGGGGTCTGCCCTTAAACTGGGAAGGGGGGGGGTCATCATCTAATGGGGTGAAGCCAGACCTTCAGACTATTGGGCCAGTGGCGCTGGTGGGTGTGTAGATGGGAGAGTACAATGCTGCAGTGAGGCAGAGGACCAAACTCTCTGTGTGGCTCCTGTGATTATGGGCCTTCCAGTTGAATGGAGGATGGGGGGTGGCTGCAGTAGTAGTCACCAAGCATGAGGAAAAAAACATTAACAAAAAAAAAAAAAAAAAACTAGGTCCTTCACAGGGTGGCTGGGCATAATTGTTGTGGTGCTTCCTTCTTCATAGAAGTGCCTTAGTCCGTATTTAGGAAGAAGGATGAGGATTGTTGAGTCTTCTTTCAGAGGAGCTTGTCCTGAAAAAAGGGCCATTTACATAGTATTAACATATCTGGATTCAGTTAATTCTGCTTCTAGGAACATGGTTGCCTTGTGTAAGCCCCCCTGAGAGAGTGGGGACATCCTAACAGCATCTGAGGGACAACTCCTCTATGATCTTGTCAGTGTAGCACACAGGTCGCACCTAATAAGGAGTCTAAGGGTTTAGATAGCAAATGAAAGAAGATTTTCTTCACTGCTCCCTTGCGACTCAAGTCCCCTAATTATTTGCTTTGGCTGTCCAAGTTTTAACCCTTGTAAGTGTGCCAGACTTTGGAAAAACTGGCAGACCTCCCTAAGTGTAAGATCAAGGAGGCTGCACCATGTCATCTGCAGTGGGCTTTAGCATAAAGTTTTAACCCTTGTAAGTGTGCCAGACTTTGGAAAAACTGGCAGACCTCCCTAAGTGTAAGATCAAGGAGGCTGCACCATGTCATCTGCAGTGGGCTTTAGCATAGTCTGCGGTAATGTTGATTGTGCTATTGTAGTGGCTGAGATAAGCTTAAGAATATAGCTAAATGAATGGCATGTTTTAGACCATTTTTCAGTAAGGATGAGATTGGGCTTGTCATTGAAAACAACTCTTCTTGGTTGACATTTATTTTATTTATTTTCATTTATTTGTTTTGGTTACCAGGAAAATCCAGTTAGTCACAAAGCCCTTTTTCAGTAGATATCCAGGGAGGAACACTCCATATACAAGATGCCACATTTCCAGGATGAAGACGGCACCCTCCCACTGAATGAGCAAGTTCACAAACATCAGACAGCTTTGCTTCCACCAACTGTGCCAGATGAGTCTGTAAGGAAAATGTCTCCCTTTAGCAGTCTCAGCTCCAGCTTCTATACATTATGGAACAAGAGAGGCCTGCTCCTTAAGTTTACTCCACTTTGACAAATTTCTAGACATGTTCGTGGGTTAACCACATCTTCGAATTCTTAGGTTTCCCTCCTTAAAAAGCTCCAGAAATCCAGGTGATCTCCCCAGATCTCTTGAAACAGGCCAAGATTCTTGTCCAGAAGGGGCAAAACAGATGGGATAATTCCATTCATGCTTGCATTTCAATAACTTCAGTAAGCACATTTGATATTGCAGGTATAAGGCAGTGATTCTCCAAAGGAACCCACATTTTGTGGTATCACCAGGCATATTATATAATGGTTTGTTACATCACTGTCTGAGATCCTGACAGGAGGTTCATTCAGTTTGTGATGGATGAGCTTTACCAGCTTCACAACATGCTGCCAGCTGAGCTTTCTTCTGTGCCAATAATCTTTATGAAGGTGCTAGCATTTGTGATAAATACCTTGCAGGAGAAGAAACTGGGATTGCAGGCCCTGAGGATTTCCACAAGTAGAAATCTTCCCTGCTTCGGACTCAGAGGCTTTGCCTTCAGTGAGGCAAAATTGGGCACTGTTTGTTGTTGATGTTCTTCGTGTTTCACTGCTGCAGTCATCACACTTGGGTTATCTGCCTGCAGGTAGTCCTCAGTCGGCCAGAATACCAGAGACTTAGTATTTCTGCGTCGGGTGTTGTCGCTCCAGGACTGACGTCAGATTGTTAGGGGTATAAAGACAGGCAGCCGACGCCATTACATTAGTCTTCCTTGCCGAGGAGCCCGAAGCAGAAGCAGTTCGCAAGTGCCGGTTGGCTGATACCTGAGTTTTCATTTACGAATTGAATCACCCTGAAGTCTTCTAAAACTAAGTACCCTGTTGGGGATCCTTTTTTCTTGCTCTAACGGATTTCAGAAAAAGTTAATAATTGTCTTGCCTGTGGAAAGCAAATACCACACCAAGATTTTCATTCTTACTGCATCACCTGACTAGGCCCAGACCACGACGTACCTCGTTGTCGGTTTTGTGCCTTGTTCAATGCCCAAACCATTCGTCTTCGGGCCCTTATTGTCGCTAAATACTTTCGTTCTTGATCTCCATATCCCGAAATGGCTTCGATAAGCCATCCAACTACCAATATTCTGAAAAAAATAAGGATAAAGACAGAGACAGACCTCACAGGTTCAAAGCTGCCGACGATGCTTCCGTTAAGCTAGTCACCAGTTCACCGGTATTTGGTGAGGTGCTTTCGCAGCCCCTGATGCCCGCTTCAGTGGATTAGCAGGCCTCTACCAAGACCCGTTTGGAATCTGGTATGCCGCGAGACTCTTCTTCGACTATGGAACCTGTGGATGTCTCTACCTTGGATGGGTCCGGAGTCGCTGAGCAGGCACCGGCTTCTGAGGAAGTTCTTCGTACTACCGATGTTCGACACAAACCGACTACTTCAGTTCTGTCTAAAACTATTGAGTTTCTAAGGCCAAGAGTATGCGCTACACCTAGAAAACCCACGACCAAAGCGCATGTACCTGCTCCCTTGCAACAAAATAAAATGCTTAGAATGGCAGAAGACCTTATTATGCTGAGTAGGGGGAAGTCAGCCTTCCCCTGCTAAGAGAAAAAGGGACCAGACCCCAGCAGCTTCAACAGACCAAGAGTCCGACGACTCTGAGGTTTCTGATTATGAAGACATGCCCTTATCTGCTTATGAGGATTCTGATGCAGATGAATCCATTCCCTCTGCCTCTCCTCCAGAGGAATTTTCTTTTGGTGAAACCTTACATACTTTAAGAGAGCATTTCCACTGGGAATGCCAAGACTATCCTCAGTACAAAAAGAGACTCGAGAAAATTTCTAGACTTGCCACAACATAGGCCTTTAGCAATACCACCAGTCTTGGAAGTTGTTTATTATGTCTTTATGGAATCATGTCTTACTCCTGATGCGTTACCCCCTCTCCCTAGGAAACCAGACAGGTACTACAGAGTACCTGACTCTCACAAATTTATTTTCAAAACTCATACTGCTAACCCAGAGATCATTTCCCAGGAGCCTAAAGGTATCAAGGCAATTACAGCTAAGAATCCCACCCCTTCAGACAGGGATTCCAGAGCTTTGGACAGATGGGGTAAGAAAGTATATACTTCTGCAACTCTTGCCATTAGGGCTTTGAATTGTCAGTTTCACATGCTGAAGTACTAACAACATATTATGGAACTTGTTAAAAAAAAAAAAAATCAGCTTTTACAGACTGTGCAGAAAATAAAGAACTGCAAGAGCTTATGCATTCGGCAAGCCAAGTCAGCAAGCATACATTGCAGTGTGGCTTTGACGACCTAGAATCATCTTGCAGGTCAGCAGTCACTGGTACCGTACTGAGAAAGCATGCTTGGCTTAAGGAGCAGACCTTGCCAGATCATGTCAAATCCAAGTTACTAGATGCTCCTTTGAACAAGGACAATCTGTTTGGCACCAAAGCAGAAGAGGTTCTTAAAAAGATGGAAGAAAAAGCTAAATCTATGCAGACAGTCAAAGAATTCTTGCAAGTACATCCTCCTAGATTCACTAGGCATTGCCCCTTGAAACATTGGTCCTTTTCAGCCCCCTCAAGGCCATCTCAAGCTAGACCCAGGGGAAACAGACCCCCCCACCCCCAGACTACAGTCTCAGGGTATGCAGAGATCTAAGCAATGGAGTGCCTCCTCCTCGAAAGCAGGGAGTGCTAAACCACCCGTTATGGAAAGAATTCCCAATGACTTCTCAACTCCCCTCCTCTGCCCATCTGCTTGTGCCCCTAGGTGGAAAACTTGCCCTTCATGCAAAAAACTGGATCCCCATCATCAAAGACTGATGGGTCCTCAACATTGTATCCCAGGGGTACAGATTTTACTTCCACTCACTGCCAATCCCAAAAGGGTTCCAAGACCTCCCTCTAAGCCAGTGGGCAGAGGTGCAAAACCAAGTCCAGTCCCTGCTCTCTATAGGTTCATAGGTTGGTACTAGGCTATCAGCCCTAGGGCCTGTACAATCCTAGCCATAACAATTCCCTGGCTATTTCTTCCCACACTATACACTGTAAGGGCAATTCAACCGGTTCCTGCAGAACAGATAGGTCAAGGATTCTATTCCAGACTTTTCCTGGTACCCACAAAAGAGGGCACTTGGTGCCCAATCCTAGATTTCTCAATTCTCAACACCTTCCTGGGTGGTACCAAAATTCAAAATGCTCACCCTGCAGCAGTTTCTACCTATGCTAGCCAAAGATGCCTGGTTAGTCACCCTGGACTTAAAAGAAGCCTATCTCAACATCCCTATAAGGGAGTCATGCAGAAAATATCTACGCTTCAGGGCAGGATCTATGCATTATCAGTTCTCTGCATTTCCCTTTGGCTTATCCACTGCTCCCAGAGTATTCACAAAATGCCTGGCTCCAGCCGTTGCTTATTGCAGACAGAGAAATATTCAAATTTACCCATACTTGGACAACTGCATGATTCAGACAGACAGTCAGGAAGTGCTGTTGCAGCACCTGACATTTGTAAAAAACCTTCTAACCTCCCTGGTGTACACCATCAACGAAAAGAAATCAAAACTAGTCCCCAGTCAAAAGATTGTATTCCTGGGAGCAAGCTTGGACACAGCATCCCAGATGGCATTCCTCACTCCAGAAGAACAAGCCTATCTGACAGGCTATTTTGCTCAAATTGCCACCAGAACCCAGCTGTCCACAAGGAAAATCCTGCAGGCCCTAGGGTTCGTGGCCTCATGCATCCTACAAATTCCATATGCCAGACTGCATATGAGGAAACTTCAGTGGTACTTAAAAAGTCTTTGGTGCCAACATTCTCATGACCTGGAAACTGTCATTCCCATAATACCCTGTCTAAGGACAGAGATTCTTTTTTGGGCAGCAGAATGTAACCACAACAAGTGACTGCCCTTTACCCAACCCCACGCTGCCAGACCCTAACCACAGACGCATCAGGCTATGCCTGGGGGGCACACATGGACGGCAAGTGCATACAGGGCCACTCGAGCCCAAGTCTAATGCATCTACACATCAACCAGAAAGAGATTCTAGCTGTGCAGCACACTCTTACAGCTTTCACATCCCTAGTCTCACCAGGACACCTGCTAATAAAACAGACAACACCACTATTATGTGGTACATCAACAAGCAGTTGGGAACCCACTCTTACCCAATCTGCAGGCTAGCCATGGCCCTGTAGAACACGGCCTTGGACATGCAGGTACATCTGTATGTTCAATTCCTGCCAGGCAAACAAAACTCAGACAGACGATTTAAGCAGAAATCTCCTAGACCCACAGGAGTGGCAACTAGAACCACACACCTTCAACCTTCTGATTCAGAAATAGGGGACCCCAGAGGTGGATCTCTTTGCCTCCCCCTGCAATCACCAGCTCAGAAGATTCTGCACCAGGACACCTCACAGTAGGGCCTGGAAAGTGGATGCCCTGTCCTTCCAGTGGGTAAATCTCTCAATCTATGCCTTTCCCCCTCTGCCCCACCTCTCAAGAATATTGCTCAAGCTAAAACAGGACAGACCAAGTACAATTCTGATTGCCCCAACACTGGTACCCACTCCTGCGAAGCCTGTCACCGGTACCACCCTGGTACCAACACCAATACCCGACCCTGCTCTCTCAGCAGGGGGGAACAGATCTTGCATCTGCAACTGCAAACCCTAAATCTTGTAGCCTGGCTTATTCCTTGAATTCTCCCCCAGTAACCAGCCTAAGCAAGCAGGTGCTGGACGTCATCCTTGAAGCCAGAAGACCCAGTACAAGGAAATCCTATGCTGATAAGTGGAAAAGGTACTGCTCCTGGATTTAATCTAAAGGAGAGGACACAACTTTGCCCTCCCTGCCTCTAATCCTGGATTACTTAGCAGATCTACTCCACAAAGGCCTATCCTTCTCCTCCATTAAGATCCATGCCTGTGACATTTCGGCTCATTACAACACTGAGCCTCCTGTCTTTCTCTCACCCTCTTTATCAAACAGTTCCTGAGAGAGGCAAAGAACATAAGGCCGCCAAGGAGAGCACCCACCCCTGCTTGGGACCTTAACTTTGTACTGGAAAAGCTCACACTACCCCCCTTTGAGCCTGCAGAGTCAGCAGAGTTCAAATTCCTCTCAGAAAACAACCTTGCTTCTGGCCATTACTTCAGCTAGAAGAGTGTCTGAGCTACAAGCACTTACGGCTGTGGAACCATTCATTATTTTCCATGGTGACAGGGTTTCCCTCAGGACTAACCCTTCCTTTATGCCTAAAGTGGTGTCCAGTGTGGCTCTCAACCAATTTATCCATTTGCCTACCTTCTTCCCTAATCCTCAAAATAAAGGGGAAAGGATCCTGCACTCCTTGGACGTGCACAGACAGCTCAGATTCTACCTTGACAGGACAAAGCCCTTCAGAAAATCTGACCAGTTACTAGTCAGCTTTGCAACAGGGGCAGAGGGCAAGGCCATTTCAAAGCAAACAGTTTCCAAATGGATGGCACATTACATCCATTTCTGCTACAAGCACCATGGGAAACCAACCCCTCAGGGGGGTCAGAACACATTCCACTAGGGCAACTTCTACCTCTACAGCATTCCTCAGGGGAGTCCCTACCAGGGACATCCTGGAAGCTGCTACCTGGAGTTCTGTACAAACCTTCACCAAGCATTACCACCTGCCTATCTTTTCCAAATACAGGGCAGGTTTTGCAGCAGCAGTACTGCAAGGCATTCTAGCCAGCTTCAACTCTTCTTGACTGCCTCCACCCTTCTTCAGCTTTAGGAATCTACCCAAGTGTGATGACTGCAACAGTGAAACATGAAGAACATAGCACAGTTGTGTACACTTACCATAAATGTAGATGTTCAAGTGTATTCACTGCTGCAGTCCTGGTTTCCCTCCCTCCAGCCCCCTGTTTTTCTCTCTCTTTCTCTCTCTAAACTCTCTTTGCCTTTTACTACCCCCACCCGCTTTTCAGGGGTATTGGTATTGGTATTTACTTTTCACTGGTGGTGTTTTCCCCCAACATAACTTAGCTTGCTATTGGGGGGCTCCTGACATTTGGGGCAAGAAAAATTGATGTAATGGCGTCGGCTGCCTATTTTTATACCCCTAACGACCTGACATCAGTCCTGGAGCGACAGCACCTGACGCAGAAATGTTAAGTCTCTGGTATGAGGGCTACCTGCAAGCAGATAACCCAAGTGTGATGACTGCAACAGTGAATACACTCGAACATCTACATTTATGGTAAGTGTACACAACTGTACTTTCCTACTGATAGAGAGGGCCTGTGTAATTATTGCTTGGGAAGAAAGAGTGATGACACAGGAGCAAATCCAAATGCTTGGCATTTTTTGTCACATTTTGTCTTTCGCCTTATGATGGTCACACACTTCAGTATGCTTTTGATTTGCCTGAGGATGTGATTGTTGCAGTGTCCCATGAAGTGTTAGTATGTTAGTGACTACACAGCCGTCACACCCACACTGTCCTCTCTTTAGAGGGCAGCCTTTGTTGCTAAACACAGTAATTCTTCATTTTGCAAATTACCATGTTCTGTCCACATCGTATATGATATATCCATTAACTAGTACATATTACATAATTTAAGATATTCATGAATTTTTCTACGTTTCACAATAAGCATTTGCATGATGTATTGCTCTTAAAACATGGTTAAAACTATACACAAACATATTCTGTAATTAAATGCATTGTACAGAAATCATTTTTATTAACTGCAAAGTATCTTTAGCTAACATCACCTTTAAGATCCAAATTGTTTGACCTGCAGGTTTGACTCCTTACTAACTTTATACACGGCGTAGTCACTGTCATCTTTATGTATGTTAAGGAAGAACAAATAAAGTTTCAGTCAGGATTCAGCAAAGCAGAAAGGTCTTTATTAGTACGCATACAATCGTGGGAAAGAACAGGGGCATACTTGTGATATTCATATAGAAAGAACATAGTGTACAAACGTAACTGTCATCAGGCCATAGCCACTCAACAGTAGAAGAATAACACCTTTTAGATACTAATGCTGATTGCATTCCTGAAACGTTCAAGTCCTTGTAATGTTAGCAAAAATGGCAGGTCCAGACATGAAAAACAAAACTTAAGAAATGCCTGTACTTCAGATTCCATCTTAAAACAAAATGGATTCCCTTTAAAATGTAAAAAAGCACTTTTTCTTCATCACTCATCTCCCATATTCTTTATTTCTTTAAAGCCTTTCCTGTTGGCACCAATACCTTTTACCTTTTAACTCTATGTCTTTGATCTCACACATCATATCTACCTCTTTGATCTCAAGTTTCCTTTTTTTTAATACAGTTTTTGGTTATGACTTGTTTTAGCAACAATTTCATACAATACAGTTAAGGCCTTAACTGATGTGGGACTTATCTGTTTAATCAAACAAAAAAGAAACTTAACGGCATTTAAATGTTAATCCTTACCCCAGTGTAGGCTTATTTTTATATTTAACTCCGATTTCTTTGCTGTAGTCCCTTACAATCCCAGAATGTTCCCAGGTTCTCCTAATTTCCTCATAACATCTCCAACATATATTCATAACCAATGAGAACAACTTTTCTAGCCAAGCCATTGTATAGAAATACTTTTGCAAGCATTTCCATGTGAAAATACTACATTTTTCTGACTTAGTTGCATGTCTAGGGACTAAGCATATGCATTTCCAGTCTTCCTCAGGTGTATTGTCACCTGCTACTCTATACCACTTCCTCTTTAATTTTGAGGCACATTTATTTCATAAATGAAGCAAAGCCCTATGTGTTCTACTTGATAGTCTCCCTTTATCCATTCAATCTGTTCTTACCTCTGTTAGACATGTCACTATGTTTATTTCTTGTCAATTTTGTCTCCCTTCAATTTCCATTCTAACAGTGAAGATAGTTTCAGATACTCACGACTGATCTGCATCCTGTAAATGAAATTACTTTTTAACTTCATCCCACCTCTGATTGCATGTTCCTTCATCATTTGTTCCCAGTATTTTAATTTTCTTTTCTTTCCCACACATAAGGACTGCTGACACTGTAGTGCAGCTTAAAGGGTATGCTGCACTCCAGAGTGTGTTGTCCTTTGGGTGAGACATTAAACTGAGGTCCCATCTGTTTGAGTTGGTAGTGACTCGGGTGTAAAAGTTCCCATGGCACCTGTCGAAGAGTAGTGGAAGTTTCCCGATGCCCTGGCCAAATTTCCCATACTAGTATAAGTACTACCTTGGTTCTCTCCTGAAAAGAAGCTTCTTGCCTAATGGGAATAACCCAGTCAACAAAGAATAAATAAATAAACTAAATACATTTTCTCTTACCTCCATAGATTTGTGACATTTTCCTTCATTTTCCTTTTTAGTATCTATGTGTTGTACTCTAGGGGTAATATTCTGTAGACTCAGTTTTGTGTGTCTTTTATTGAGATAAGTTATTAACAGCATTATTTATGTATCTTTGTACGTAGATTTCCTTCTTATTGCTCTCCTATTCCCTCCAGATATGTGATTGACTTAAGTAATTCTCCCTTCTCTTGTACCAGTGTCAGTTGCTTCTATTTAGACATATACTTTTCACCCTGAACTAGATAATTCCAGGTGTGGTAGTCATTACCCCCCCATCCATATGGTAGAGTCAAAAACTCTCAGCAAGCTCTTGCCATCTTGTTTTCCCAAAAAATTCTACTGTCTTACTCTTTTTTATTATTATTATTTTTGTACAAGTAAGCTTGACCACCCCCCCCAAATGGTAGCATCATTAATTCCCAGCTAACTCTTCCCCTTCTTATTTTCCCAATTAAGTTCTGCCAACTCTTTTAATTTTATTTGTACACGTACGTTTGGCCTGCATAGAGAACTAGTAAAACCAAAACATTTATATTCTCCATATAGTCTCCATTGTCTAATTTTCTTGATAATTTTATTTGTAGTCTCTTCCCACATTTCACGAGCTCCCTGTTTTATTTCCGTCTTCAAACGGACAGACTCTGAGTATCTCATCCTCTCATGACCTGTAAGGGAAGCTTTGGACCATATCAAAAGACTGTTTATAGTTCAGAACAATTGACTAACTTTTGGTTTCATTCTTTTTATAGCCTGCTACACTTCCAAAGTATTTTAATTTTATAAAAACATTTTCAATATATTTTATGTGGGTTTGAAGGAAAGAGTACGTCATCCAGAAAAGCTCTGTCTTTTCATGTCCATTACCCATTTTCATGCTCTAATACCTGATTACCTTATATCTGTAGCCAGGGAGTCTAAATAGAATGCAAACAAAACTGGTGAGAGAGAGCATCCTTGTCTTCTACCACTTATGAAAATTATTGGATTTGAAAGTCCCCCAGCACACTTTACTCTAGTTTTTGCTCTCTGATAAATATTGTCAAGCACTGAGCTTGAGGCCATGGCTTTGACACCAGGCATCTGTCTCAGTGAGGCCCTTATGTAGGATTGTTTGGGAAGGCAGGGGTCTTTTTTTTCTGCTGTTATAACAACCACCATGGCTGTTCATCACATGCTGGTTAGGACATCATCATATAATTCCATCCAAATTCTTATTATCCCCCCCCCATTCCAAATCTCTATAGGTATTCCATCACTTCCTGCTGTTTTCCTTGTGGGTTGACATTTTATTGGCTTCCTAATTTTGCTTTCATGTATTTTTGGATTCCTCATTCTTTAACTTGGGTAGGTTTACTTGTTTTGGGTATTTTGTGCCTCTCTTCTACTTTGTCTACCTCCTTATCCCTGTCATACAGAACACCATGGTAGTCATTCATGACTTGCTATCTTGCTTAGATCTGTCACAACCACCATGTCCCTATAGTTTCTGATCTTCACCATCAGTCTGTCTACTTTTCATTGTCTTAGCCTCTGGGACAGTAACTTTAATGGCTGACCATTTACTCCAAAATATGGAAAAGTGCCTTAGGTTTCAAGTCTGCTAAATATTTCAAATATTTTAAAAGGATTTTGTCAGTCCGGTCCCATTCTGCCTCCTTTCTTTTTCTCGCTTACAGGTACTTCAGTTTTAATACTCCTGCCTGGTACTTTAAGTTTTACCCCAAATTTCCATAGTCTCTTAACTAATCAAGCTTTTTATTTCCCATTCCTGTTCTACATTATCCTGTTCACCATCAAATGCTTTAGCCCATAAAGTAAAGTTTGCTAGGAAAGTGCCAGTGCCTTTCCTTTGCTCCATTCTAGTTTCTTTCTAAAGTAACTCTTAAGTGATGCATGGCATACCTCTCAACCTCTTAGTACAAGAAATCTGGACAAAGGTTCTTAGGTAGGTACTAGGCTATTGGCCCTATGGCCTATATAAGCCTAGCCAAAAAGGTACCCTGGCTTTCGCCACCCAAATAAATTATTTTCCTGTGCCCCTGTCAAGCAGAGCCACAGAGGTGATCCCTAGGGTGAATTTCCTATTTCCCATCCAGTCAAGATTTTTCTTGAAGAGTGTTAATGAGGAGCTTTGTTTGATATAGCTAGGTTGTTTGTTCCAGAGTATGGGAAGTCTGTGAGACCGGAATCTATCCCTCCAACATGTTCTGTTTATTATGGTGACAAGGATTAGGTCCCTAGAGCATGTAGCTCGGAGGGATTGGGATTTCTTTAAGTGGAGCATGTCCAACAGCTCTGGGTTTGACATAGCTTTGTATGTTAGGCAGAGATTGCCTCTGAGTAGGCGATATCCGATGGAGTAAAGCTGGAGTTTTTTTAGACTGTCTGCGTAGGGCATCTGTTTGAGGCTGGTAATCCTCTTTGTGAGGTATTTCTGCGGCCTTTCCAGTTGTTGTAGATGATTTGTGAGGTACATACCAAAAGGGGAGTTGTACTCTATAATGGGTCTAATGAGTGACGAGTAGAGGGGAACAATGACCTCTTTTTTCCTGGATGAGAAACCTTTTGTGATGAGGTGTGCCACATAGAAGGATTTCCTGACTACTGTGGTGATGTGATTATCAAAGGAGAGACTACTGTTCAACTGTGTCCCAAGGTCTCTTATCACACCTTTGGTGTTAAGTAGACTACCACCTATGTGGTAGCTCATGTGTACAGAGTTTTTAACAAAGGGGGATGACAGTGCACTTTTTGGCATTGAGCTTGAGGCCATGGCTTTGACACCAGGCATTTGTCTCAGTGAGGCCCTTTTGTAGGATGTCCACATCGTTAGGAGTTTCGATTATGGCTCCTAGTTTGCAGTCATCTGCAAACTTCATTAGCCAAAGACATTCTGTGTTGGCCTGTACTTCAGATACCAAACCGGAGAGGACCTAGGACTAAACTCTATGGTACTCTACTTGTCACTGGTCTGAAGTCGGATTTGGAGTCTGCTACTTTCACAGTGTGGGTTCTGTCAGTGAGCCAGTTGGCAACTCATCTTGTGACATAGGGATTTATACCTAGTTTAGTGAGTTTATCTATAATTCCAAAGTGGAGGATGGTGTCAAAAGACTTGGTGAGTTCTCGATAGGCTGTGTGAACCGCCTTACCCTTGTCTACGGCTTTGGTGATGGCTTCAAAGAAGTCTATCAGGTTTAGGAGACATGATCAGTCTTTTACATACCCGAACTGGGTGGGGTCCAGAGTTTGGAGATTATCAATGTCTTTGTTTATAATTTCCATGATGATACATTCCATGGCCTTGCAGACCAGGATCATTAGGCTAATGGAGCGATAGTTCCTGGGGTCTGTGGTGGTTCCCCTTTGTGGACTGGGATAACCATTGCTGTGCGCCATTCAGTGGGCACAAACCCTGAAGTGAGGCTATGATTGAACATGGTGCTTAGGTGGGGTGCTAGTTCATGCTGTAATTCATGTAGAACGCAGCCTGGGATGTTGTCGGGTCCCATGGATGCTGTGTTCTTGGCTTTGGAGAGTGTTTTTATTACCTGTGCAGCCGTGATTACAGGAACTTTGCATTCTTCTGGTATAGAGATGGGCCCTTTGGCAGGTGAGAGGGGGGTAAAGTTAGCACTGAACCTATCTGCCAGGATGTTGGCAGTATCAGTTGGTTCTGTATATTTAGTACCATTGTGCTGTAACTCAGAGCAGATCTGAGTGTTGCCATTGAGATTCTTGACATAGCTGTAGAATGCTTTGTGGTTGTCTTTAGAATCAGTGACAATTTTGTTTTCATAACTAGCTTTGGAGGGTTTTATGAGGGATCTCAGCTTCTTACTGAGGCTGACCAGGGAGTTCCTCCAATTATGGGATTTTACTCATTTTTGCAACAGTTTCTTTTTTCTGTTGTAGAGTTTGTTTATGGCAGGCGGACCACCAGATTGGCTTCCTTTTTTCGGAGGATAGCATCTTGGTTCTGTTAGGGATGGCACGGTCTATGCACTCATGTAAGTGCTTATAAAGTGCATTTGTGTAAGATTCCGCAGTCATACCTCTATTGTCCGTCTGAATGGGTGTTGTGAAGTTTGCCACTTCTGTCTTAAGAAGCGTGAAGTTGGCTTTGGAGAAAATATTTTTACGTTGGTTTCACTAATGAGGGGTGGGTGAGGGATGTGGATGTCTAGGGTGATTAGCTTGTGGTTGGATCTGATCAGTGAGGAATTTACCTCTGGTGCAGAACACCAGTCGCCCATGTTGGTAATGGCCAAGTCTAGGATATTGCTGCCCCTGGTATGGGGTGTATATAAGTTGACCCAAGCCGTTGGAATTTATGAATTCCAGAAAACATTGAGCAATAAAGTTGGTACATGAGTAGTTTTTCCAGTTAATGGTTGGGTAGTTGAAATCGCCCATTATTAGGGTGTTGGGTTGTACCCTAATATTTTCCAATGAATCAAGAAATGAGGAGTGGGAATCCTGGGGCATGGTGGGGGATCTGTAGCAAGTTACAATTTGGATTGCGGTCTTGCTCAGAGGTAGTTGCACTTGGATAATCTTGGATGTGTTATGCTGAGCAACTAGCCTGGAGGTGTGGATATCCTTAATGAATATGGACACGCCTCCACCTGTAATGTTTTTGTCCAGGTTAGGTGGCCAAAAGGTGTGGTATGAATTATAATCTTAATGCAGTGGTGCTCTCTGGAGCCTTGAACCAGGTCTCTGTCACCGCACAGATGTCGATGTTCTCCATTTTAAGGAGTGCCTCGAGTGAATGCATTTTGAGGTTTAGACTTCTAGCATTGAGTAGCATTACCCTCAGATTTTGCTTCCTTGTACCTGTTATGGTGGTGAACCTTGTCTAAAAAAGGCACTGTTGGGGTGGCAAGAGCCTTAGCTAGTATCCAGATTCCCAAGGGCGACAGGTGCGGGCCATCTCTGGCAAAGCATCGTGGTCTGTCGATCATGTCATCCTAGGCAGTCAAATATTGAATCTCCTTAGAATGACACCAGAAGCTTAGCCAATTGTTGAAGTCAATCATTTTGTCCTTGTACTGTGGTATCATTGTGGGTGATGGCAGGATGCTACTCAGGGCTAGGGTCATACCTGCCTGGGCTACAAGATCGGAGAGCTCCTCCATGTCTCTTTTCATGTAGTCCAGGGAGGTACGTCTCAGGTCATTCACACCAACATGGACATTGGCAGAGTCATATTTGTACTTGTTGTGGAGTGACCTGAGTGTGTGCATTGTGGCGGATCCTGGCACCCGACAGGCAGCTTGACAGCAACTTTCTCCTTGTTTAGCCTGGTGAGTGGAACATCAGTGTGCCTGACTGTAGAGTCGCTGTTATGCCTTATGGGCTGTGGTTGAGTGGCACACTGAGTTTGTGGGCTATGTGTTATTTGGGTTGTATTGGGGGGTGGAGGTTGCTTGCGTTTCTGCTTTGGAGGTCTCTGTTGCTTGAGCAGATTTTTATTGAGAGCCTCCATGAATGTAGGTGTGTGTCTTGTGTTTCTATGTATGTATTTTGGTGGTGTAGGTTTTGAGGGACTGTGTGATGCAAGTGTTTACCTTCTCTTCTTGACTGTTTATTCCAGTCTTGGGTGAAGAGATCTTTGCTTCCAGTTTGACTATATAAATGCATCTCTTACAGGTTGTAGTGCTGGGTGGTAGGAGAGGGTTGTCTGTGTTCATGAAACAATTGCTGCATTGCCCCAAGATGTCCATATTCATCAGGTAGACAGGAGAAAACACCTGAAGCTGACACTTAGACATGTCTGGATAGGTGCTTATTTATAAAGTACTAAAAACTGTTTTCCTCTAGACAAGTGAGGAAAGTTGAGTGCTGTAGTAATTTGTAGCTTATTTAGTGCTTACAACGAGTTCTGAACAAGTGCTGAGCTCAAAGATGTAGATTTGAGTGCTAAAACTAAAGAACTGGCTAGTTCTAAGGGAAAATTTGAAGCGCAGACTTTATGACGCCGGGAATAGTTTAACCCTAGCTAAGCAGCGATGCATAAAGTGTATTTTTTTTTTAAATATAACAGTAGCAAATGAGCAAACTGTTTTAAACAAATTAAACAATAAAAAGCTAAAAACTGAGTGTGTAAATTCCACTTCCCTTCTTGTGAGTTTCATTGTATCCACTAGGCCAAAGAGCTTCATGTATGTTTCCTGATAATTTCTTCAGTAGGTGTTCTATATTTCTGGGTTCCACCAGAACCATCTGCAGTACTCCTACATTGTTCCATTCTCCTGCAACTATTAACAAACCCAAGTAGAATGCTATAATTTAAGTATTTTTTCTTGTACTCTTTCGAGGTATATAAACTGTCACTAGCATTAATTTAATACCATTCAAATTATCTTTTCACCATTATATATCTGTCTAGGCATATCTCTGCTTTTCTTCAGTTTTGAATCCACCATTTTTTTTTTTATTAAAATCAAAACTCCTCTTCGTGTTTCTTTTTCTTCATTCCAAGAAAGTATCCCATCCTCCAACCCCCAACCCTCATATTTTCTTATAAAGATGTTGCATTCATAGTTTCCTAGGTGTGTGTCTTGTAGGATTGCTATATGGACGTTACATTTTCTGACAATATTACGAGACTTCTGCTGTTTTGTTATAGGTTCCAGCCCATTAACATTCCATGATAGATATGCAGTCGTTGGATTCTTAGTACTTTGGTTATTACCCACATGTAGCAGTAACATTTTGTCTTATGTTTTTTTATTCCACCTAATTATTCTTTTGCTTTTTTCCCCATCTCTTTTCCTTTCTTTCTATTCCATGTTTTAATACAAGTGGGTCTGTTCATTAATAGTGCATCAAGTACTAGAAATTTGTCTTAGAACTTGTTTCCTTCCTAGTAACCTGTACTTTTATGTTCTCTGAAGAGCTGCTTTCCTCTTTTCCCACAGAGCAGTATCACAAACTATGTACATATACAATCTCTGCTTGCCTGTTTTCATTGAAAGAGCTGTGTGTAACAGCATTGTGAAGAACCATTCACTCGGTATTTGTAAGGAGTGTGAGATCCCTCTTATTCCTCTCCAGGCAGAGGAACAGACCGTTCTACTTTGAGCCATTTCTTATTTTAATAACCGTTAGTTAAAAGGCTTTTTTGCCCTTACTTGTGTGGTTGTATTTTCCATTTCATCTGTTTTGTGTGCTAAATTGTTTTGCACTTTCCTCCCTGTCTGTTTGCATTCTGCTTATATCACTTCCTCTCACTACTTACTGACAATCCACTTCCTCATACCTACCAAAATGAATTTATTGATGATATTTCCACTCCAAACATTTTCTTTTCTGTCTGTAACCTAAACTTGTGAGTACTTAGTTTAATCGTAGTTTTTTTATTTGCTTCAGACTCCATGTCCAACTTATTATAGTACGACCTTATCTTGCATTCTGGGAGTGCCTAGCTTTTCAGTAGTTTTCTTTAACCACGTAAATTGAGTTCAGTACATGCATTTCTATAGTTTATTATTCACACACTTCCTTTGTATTGTACTACCATTTGTGAGTGATTACGTTTTAAATAGGCATTAACCCATGCTAAGGAGTTTGTTTTTAGTGCTGTCAATGTTTTTAAATTTGTCTTAACTCTTGCAGCCTTTGTTGTAACTGACTTAATGTCACTTCCTACTCCAACTTTATAACCTCACTACTGAAACAGCTAAACCTCATGCAAGTCATTTGATAAAACAGTACAAGAAACATTACCTGTTAGTTTCAGTATTACATTTACTTAACATAATGAAAATTAAAGGAGTCCGTATTTCAGTTTCTTCAAAGTTGTGTTATCGTCTTAAACATCGACCAATCACCTATTGCAAACATCACCTCATTCAGATTCAAACACAACATCCACTGATATATCTAGTTTTTTGAATACTTTTGGCTTACGTATTTTCAGATTTGCATATTACATTCAGTGCTGTGTGTCATCCTCAGAATCCCTTTGGCTTACTTATTCTTAGATTTGAATATAGCATTCATGATATATGTAGTCCTCAAAATCCCTTTGTCTTACTTATTCTTAGATTTGAATATAACATTCATGCTATACGTAGTCCTCAGAATCCTTTTGGTTTACTTTTTCTCAGATGTGTATTTGACATTTATGCCATATGTAACATATGTAGTCCTTGGAATCCCTTTAGCTTATGTATTTTCAGATTCTGGTATAACATCCTTGCTGTGTCTAATCCTCTGAATCCTTTAGGTTTACTTATTTTGAGATTCTGGTATAGCATTCTTGCTGTGTGTAGCCCTCGGAATCCCTTTGGCTTACTTATTTTCAGATTTGGATATAATGCTCAGTACTACATCTAGTCTTCAGAATCCCTTTGGCTTATTTATTCCCTTTATGTACTCCCATCTTTCATTTCTTGCATTCATTGCCGGAAAACTGAGAATGGTTTCACTGCCACACTTTGTTGATCCATAGTCTTAAGTTTTTTTTTTTCATTCTTGCCCTGGTAGTCACTAGTTCTCTCTTCTTCTGTTCTTTATTCCATCACCTTCATCCATCAAGTATGTCCGTCCTGTTATTAATTGCTGGGACTCCAAATAATTTGGAACCAAGGGATAAAATACTCTCAGGATGGCAGGATATTGTCATTTGAAGTGGAAATTAAACTCTTGACACAGTTTTATAGCTGGAGTAAAAGCATTTCTCTCTTCCTTGTTTGGCGGTAAAAGTAGTTTTCAACAAATACTTTGGTGTGTCTGACTTTTAATATTTCCCTTTTCTGTAGAATTAATAGTATTTCTTCTTTCAATTGGTACAATTGTATTTTAACAAGCATTGTTCTTAGCTGATTCCTGCTTCTAGCAGTTTGAATATTTTCTGTATGGGCTTTCTGTTTCTATGTTGGCTTGCAGAAAGCCAGTCCATGCAGTGAGACCATGCATCATAAATTCTTAGGATCATAGGAGGTTACTAGGCTAATGGCCCTGGGGCCCTTACAAGCATAACCAAGAGTTTATCCCCAAAAAAGAAACCTCAGTCAGCACCTGTCACCCCTCTCTATGAGAGACACAGGTGGAACCCCTGGGACAAATTTGTGGTTTCTCATCCACTCATCAAGGTTATGCTTGAAGATGGTCAGCGTGGTACTCTGCTGGACATATATGGGATATCTATTCCAAAGACAGGGCAGCCTCTGGGAGACAAACCTGTCACTCCAGCAGGTTTTGTTGATATCACATATTAGATTTAGGCTTTCAAGCAGGTAGTGTGCGAGGAGTTAGACTTGCAGATGTGGGGCATCTGTAGTAGCACTGGGTCCAAGATTGCCTTGTAGGCGAGACACAGATCACCACTATCACTCTGAGCAGATAGTGATAGTGATTTCAGTCCGTCTGCACAGGACAGGTGTTGAAGGCTATGGATTCTCTTTGTGAGGTATTTCTGTGGCCTTTCCAGTTGGTGCAGGTGTTTTGAGAGGTACATACCAAACAGGGCATTATACTCAATTATTGGCCAAATGAGGGAGGAGTACAGAGAGGTAATAACCTCCATTTTTCTGGACGCAATCCCTTTACTTATGAGATAAAGCAAGTAAAAGGCTTTTTTTGAAAACTGACGCTACATATTAGTCGAATGTGAGATTGTCAACCTGTGTACCCAGGTCTCTCAACACAGGTTGTGTGCTTAGGGGGTTGCCGTTGATGTGGTAATCAGCAGTGGCCGTATGTTTGCTGAATGGTATGATAATACATTTTGTTGCTTTTAACTTAAGGCCATGACTTTGGCATGGGTCATTTGTTGCTGCGAGACCCTCTTGCAGAATGTTAGCATCATCTGGGGAATCAATGACAGCATCCAACTTACAGTCATCCACAAACTTGGTCAGCCACAGGCCTTTTGTCTTTGCTTGGACCCCTGAGAAGTAGATGCCAAACAATAGGGGTCCAAGGACAGATCCCTGGGGAACACCACTAATGACAGGTGTGGTGTTTAAGGTGGAGGCACCTATTTTGACCCTGTGGGTCCTGTCAGTGAGGGGCGGGATAGAAACTTCGAATGAGACAGACCGATGATCAGATCTCACCAGCGAATAACATACTAAGGGAGTGGTGCAGTGGTCGCCCATGTTGGTGAGAACCAAGTCCAGAATGTCATCTCCCCTTGTGGGGGATGAGACGAACTGGTTTAATGCATTAGAATTGATGAAGTCAAGGAATCGCTGAGTGAGTGCGTGCATTAGTGCAAGAATACTTCACCCAGTCTATGGTGGGGTAGTTGAAGTCACCAAGGATCAGGGTGTTAGGCATACCTTCATGGAATCAAGTAGATCCAGGTAGGAGGAGTGGGTGTACTGAATCATGGAGGGGGTCTAGAGTTGGCTGTAACTTGGATGGCTGTTTTGTTAACTGTTATTTGCACTTGGAGTAATTCCAGTGCATCATGCTGGCAAACCAGTCTGGAGGTGTGCCTGTCTTCAATAAAGATAGAGACTCCAGCACCCTTAGATTTCCCGACCTCATTTTGGGGTCAGAATGTGTGTGGAATGAGGTATAGCCTGGTAATGCAGGGGTGCTCTCCATAGCCCTGAACCAAGTTTCTGTGGCTGCACAGACGTCAGCATCTTTGACGTGTTTGCCATCCACGTATTCTGGAAATGCTGAGAATTGTAAGTTCTCCCATCTTGATCTATCCGCTGATTCTTTTAATTTTTTTATTTATTTCTTGAACCATAATTTTTTGCTTTGTCAGTCTTATCTTTGATATTTCTGTCCGACTTTCTGACTTCCAATATTTTGTCCAAGTGCTTAATTAGGGCCTCCACCACTTCTTTCATTCTCTTTTTATTAGATGTAATATACTCCATCAAAAAGCCACTAATCTTAAATATTTCCTGGTGAATTTGATCAGTCTTTAAGTGTTATGAAATGATGAACCACAGCTCACACACCAACTTCCGACACTGGTCTGATAAAGGCAATGAAGGTTAACAACTGAACCGTTTATAAGCGCTTTCATCTGCCGATTGCAGACTTCATCAGAACACCTAAAACATCACAATCTATGTAATTTAAACAGATTTTGGAAATCTTAAAGGTACATCACTCCTCACAAAAAATGTTACACTGTAACAGTTTCTTAAAAATAAAATAAAAACGATCTTTTCTTAAATTGATAGATCATGAGCATAATTTGAATCAGTACACTCCATATAAATAACTCAGTTATAAATATCACAGTTATAAATATCTAAAAACATACTAGTGCAAATATAAATATATATCAGATATAATACAAAAATATATAAATATATAAATATATATGTTGACAATAGTATAACCCTAAGTGAATATGATCTATTAAAATATAATCTACTTGGAATCTGGAAACCAGACTGGCTTGCAGGGAGAGTAAGTGGCAAATGTTAGTAGATGCCACTAGAACCCCAGGACTTAATGATTTTATAAGCATCAAACCTTTCCTTAATATGTGACATTTTTATTGTATACATATATATTTTTTAAGATTTTTAGATTTTTAATATTCATTATTATCAACTAATTTAGTATGCATATTTATTTATTTATTTTTATTTTTTATTTATTTATTATATGCATCAAAGATATTTATTATATCATATATACTTATGTTTCCAGATTCCAAGTAGATTATATTTTAATAGATCATATTCATTTAGGGTTATACTATTGTCAACATATATATTTATATATTTATATATTTTTGTATTATATCTGATATATATTTATATTTGCACTAGTATGTTTTTAGATATTTATAACTGTGATATTTATAACTGAGTTATTTATATGGAGTGTACTGATTCAAATTATGCTCATGATCTATCAATTTAAGAAAAGATCGTTTTTATTTTATTTTTAAGAAACTGTTACAGTGTAACATTTTTTGTGAGGAGTGATGTACCTTTAAGATTTCAAAAGTTAAAATCTGTTTAAATTACATAGATTATGTTTTTAGGTGTTCTGATGAAGTCTGCAATCGGCAGATGAACAGTTTAACTTTTGGAATTCATTCGTAGTGGATGTTTGTTTATTGTGTATGTACAATAAACAGTTCATTTGTGGAAGCTGCGTTAACCTTCATTGCCTTTATCAGACCAGTGTCGGAAGTTGGTGTGTGAGCAGTCTTTAAGTGTGATTGATTGAGTTTCTTGTTCCTCATTCATTTCTTATGATTTTCCCACTGTTGGCCACTGCCCCAAACAGGAACTTCTTGTAAGCTAACCAGTTTCTTCTTTTTCTTAGTCTTCTTTCCTAATTTCTTTGCCTTTCTAGTGCTCATATGCACTGTTGATTCAGTTGCAGTTTATCGAGTGATCTCTTTAAAGCCGCTTTCACCAAAGTTGTCATACTGGAATTCCCACACTCATCTCCTTTTGGTATCATACCCTTGTCATTGGGTTATAGAATGATGGGTCGTCTCCACCAGTCTATGTAGGGGCCTTTAGTCCTTCATCGGAATTTGTTCACATGACCTAATGCTAAAACCTTTGCTAGTAGTTTTGGGAACTAACTGTTTCCTCTCCAGTGTAGGGAGTGTTACCACGTGAACAGCAAGAAATTGGGGGACTAGAGTAAGTTATTTGGGAAGTTTCTTTTGGTGCTAAAGGCTCTGGAAGGTAGTGCAGAACAGAACTACTTGTGCTGAGGTCAGACATCTAAGCTGTGATGTGGTACACAGACAAGGCTGCTCACCATCAAATTTTCTAGGGTTCCTATTACGTTGTCAAAGTTTTATAACTTCGAACACCATATGGTCGAACCCATATGTTCGAAGCTGTAAAACTTCAAAAACGTTAAAAGACTTAGTAGGAGGGCAGTTCCCCCTGCACCCCCCGCTTTTTAAATATACCAACTCTGAGACCACACTATAGTGCAGTACAGTGCAGAAAGGGAAGATTTCCCTTTACTACATTGTAGTGCGATCTCGGAGTTGGTATATTTAAAGAGCGGGGGGTGTGGGAGCGCAGGTGGACTTGCCCTCCTGCTTAAAACAGGTAAGTTTTTTTTTTTTTTTTTTTTTTTTTAAGTATTCAAAGTTTTACAACTTCGAGCATATGGGTTCAGCCATATGGTGTTCCAAGTTGTAAAACTTCGATCATGTAATAGGAACCCAATTTTCTATATGGAAAGATAATGCAGGTTTCACTTTGGGTGATAGATTTGTGCATTATTTTTACAGCCATTTGAATAATTGGGGGAGGGGCAGTGCATGCACTTGTTGACTCCCAGAGCACTGTTCTAGCCACTTTCTGAAGGCAAAGATTTGGTAATCCTCTCCAGTTAGGGTCGTCTGTGAGTAAGACATTCCAGAGATTAACTTGTTCTTGCATAGCGAGAAAACCTCCTGCCCGTCTTCTGATTCATTCAGCAGTATAAAGAGAGATGATTCTGGATGCATTTTTGTTCCTGGCAGGGAAGACTGCTGTGGGCTTCCCTACCATTTCCTTTAATTCTTTGTCTTATCACAAAATTCAGAGAATGTCCTTGTCATTGATTGGCTCATGTTAACAGAGAAGGGAGAATGAACATGTCATTGATTGGTTCATGTTAACAGAGAAGGGTGTGATTTTAGGCTGTCAGAGCCTTGTCTGTACAGGAATGTATTGCAGCACAGCCAAGAAGTACCACACAGATCAGGTAATGACCAGCTGGACCTCTGGGACTGACTGCTCATTTAGATACCAAACAAACCAGAGACTCTACTGATAAATCTATACAGCAAAAAAACAAAATCAGTCCGTGGGAGACCGCAACCATACCAGTTTATTATAAACGTCAGTAAAATACCAAAACAAAGTTTTCGTCAGCTTGATTCCCTGACTTCTTCAGATACACTGATGAATTACCCAACTGGGTTTATATACTATGCTGTGGTCAATTAAAACCATTATTTAATTGAAATTTAAAGCAATAAAACCTGTTTCACTAATCAAAACTGCTAAACCAATAACTGTGTATAATATATATAAAATGTATATATGTATAAAAACATAAATGTACATAAAAGGTGTATGATGTGCTAAAATATATTTGTTCTTAATATAAAAAGTTGTCCCGATGCATATCTCTAGCACAAAGAATTCAAACCTGGCCTGCTTGCATACCAAACTGTGCCGAAGCAAGGCATTATTAGAATTTTGTCTTTGTATTTCATATAGATGTTCGTATATCCTTCTCTTCAAATGTCTTTCAGTTTTACCAACATAAAACTTTTGACATTTCTGACATGTAGCCAAGTATATCAACCCTTGACTATTACAATTAGAATAGGTGGATGCTGTTATCCACCTATTCCTGGCTGCAATATATACTTTGTCAGTATGTGATATATATTTACATTGCGTACAGGCACCACACCTGTACGTTCCTTTACATTGGTTTGAAAACTTGTTAGCCCAAGGTTCATACTCCAGTATATTCTTGATGTTACTCCCTTTACAAAACACTGTTCTTACTGTTTTTCCTTTGAGGTTACTAAGGTCAGTGATGTCTCGGAAACTTTCCCATTCTTTTTCTATTATATTCTTGATAATGCCAGAATTGGCACTATATTCAGTGACAAAAACTCTATTAAACCCTTCTTCAGAATCATACTCCCAGCTAGCTCTCGTAGATTTTTCTACCGTGTCTGTACCTAAAATTGGTTTATATTTAGTATTCCTACCTTCCATAACCTCGTTGCTAATGTTTGTAATAAATTCCTCAGGATACCCTCTCTCCTGGAACATCCGCATAAGTTGTATACATTCTTGTTTATAGTCAAGGTCATCAGAGGTCATACGAGATGCCCTGATGAATTGTCCCTTGACTATTCCCTTTTTCTGATGTCTTGGGTGGGAACTGTTGTAATGAATGTAGCTATTAGATTAGGTAGGTTTCCTGTAGATGGTAGATTTGAAACCAGTGTCTTCTACCCTTAAAGAAACATATAAATAATTAACTTGCTTGATGTTTACCTGATGTGTAAAGGTCAAGAAATCAGTGGTAGAATTTAAGTATATTATGAATTCCTCTAATAAACTAGATGTACCTGTCCAAAAAATGCAGATGTCATCCAAAAACCTGGAATATGACGTCCAGTGTTTGCTGTATTCACTATTAATTATATACTTTTTCTCCCATACTGACAGAACTATATCTGCATATGTTGGGGCACAGTTGGCTCCCATAGCCACCCCTGATATTTGTTTAAAATATTCTCCAGAAAAGTATAGGAAATTGTTGTATAGTACCAAATCCGCTAGTTCCATGACAAGAAAAATATTGTCACAGACCCCCAAATTCTCTCTGGGCTTCCTCTAACCATTCTAGTCCCTTCTCATGTGGTATAACTGAGACGAGATCTACCACATCTATAGTGAGGAATTGCAGGTTGGGAACTTTGAGGTCGGGGGTGATTTTACCCAGAAATTCCCAGGAATTCTTAAGTAAATACTGCCTCTTACCCCACAACTGTTTAAGTTTCCAATCCAGAAACTTAGATAAAGGGGATATCTTACAATTCTTTAAGTTTCCAATCCAGAAACTTAGATAAAGGGGATATCTTGGATCTCTGGGCGGAAACAGTGGGCCTCAATGGTGGATTTTCTACATCTTTATGAATTTTTGGAACTCCAAATATTGAGGGTACCCTCGGATTCTTGTTATCAAGGTATGAGTATGTACCAAAATCTATAACCCCTTGATCAAATAAATCCTTGATAGCTAGGTCTATTTTTTTGTATGAAATATTGATCTCATTGATTGATACCATTCTATAACATGTATCATCGTTAAGAATGGTATTCATTTTACCTTCGTACAAAATTTTATCCATAAGGACTATGCCACCCCCTTTTTCCGGTTCCATGACCCTGATATTGGGGTTGTGACTTAGTTCAAAAAGTAGATCTTGTTCAACTGTACTAAGGTTCGGTGCATACCTGTTGTATCTATGTATATCCCTGATTCGTTTCTCAATTCTTGTTTCTAGATTTCTCAGCTGAGGATGTATAGGTGGATTGAAGGTACTAGGCCTGTAGAGAATGGTGGTATCTTCTTGGTGGGTTTTAGATCCAAAAAGGTTTTCCAAATTAAGCTTTCTAATGAAAATTTTTAAATCCATAATGACTTTAGTGATGTTACTGTTACGTTGAGGGATATATTTGAAACCCTTAGTAAATAAACAGAAAAGTGCATCTGTAACTGAAAAATCATTATAGTTGTATATGTGAAAACCTGCCCTACTGATGACTTCAAAATTGTCCCCTTCATATTCTGTAACTATGGGGGGTATGGGGTTTACCACTTCTGATTCCTGTTCTTGTTCCTGTTGTACCCCCCCCTGTAAGGGTGGTTTCCCCTGGTAAAAATGGTTGGAAACTTGATTATTGTGTTGGTTGCAAATCCTCTTGGACCGCCTTGGGGGGAGGTTCTTGTACTTCATTATGATCACTTATCCCATCACCCCTCTCACCGGTATTATTAACTTCTAAAGTCGTAACCCCATAATTGGGAGTACTAATGTCCTTGCTGTCCCTATAATGAGTAGAACATATGGGAGGGGGTGCTGAATATTGTAAGCCTTCCTGGTATTCATGAATATCCCGGTTTAACTTTTTATGTTTTCTGTTAAGAATTTCCTGACATTTTTTATCTACTTGCACCCTTATATCATAATATTTTTTCTTCTCATATTCCACAGCATTGTTATATCTCTCTGTCATCATTAGGTTTAAATATTTCTTTTTCATTCTTGTTAATAATGGCTTGGACTATTTCCAGGCCACAATTATCAAAGGCTCTCACAAGTTCCTTATAAAAGTCACTGCCGATAATAACATTGTTAGGATATTTAAATATCCTTAGTCCTTCAGGCAGCATTCGTTTGTTAAGACACTCACGTAGGTACATGTTGTCCAAATGTAAGCTTTTGTACCTGTAAAGTGCTGATCTTAGTGCCTCTGTGGTGTCCGAATATTTATTTCCAGTTTAAGTCCACTGCAGTGGAGGCCCGGGGAGAAAAGCTCCATGCGAATACATTGTAATAATACATTGTACACAAAAACACAAGTATACATTGAAGATAATACATTGCACACAAAAAAAAACAGCAAAGAGACAGAAAATTAATACATTATATACAACAACACTCAGAGTTCTAATTGCAAAGTATTTTGACAGTTTGTCAACAATGAAGTAAACTAGGCAGTATGAGAATTTTGTTTTTATGCTACTGTAATGATAAGTGAAGTAGGAAATAAAAGGAAAATATAGAATGAGTTTGAGTGCAAGAGCAGGAAAGCAAAGGAGAGGTGAGGGAGAAGGAAATAGTTTGAAGGAGAAGAGAGGTCAGGAGGAAGATAGCAGAAGAAGAGGTAGAGTAATGTTCATTTTATGAAGGAGTGCAGAAGAACATCTTGGCAAAAAGATTCAAATGTGAGACTAGGCAGACAAGAGGGTAGAGGGATGAGAGATAAGAGGGAGGGAGCTAAGGCCTGACTGAGGTTGAAGAAGGGGAACCGGGGAACTAGGAGGAACTAAGATCTAGGTAGGAAGTAGACAATTACATTTCCAATTTTGGGAAAGGTGAGAATGGAGAAGAGATTTGAACTGTTCATAGCTTGCAGTGACTCTTAGGAGGGAAGGAAGCGAGTTCCATTTTTTTGCTGTAGTATAAGAAAGTAGGAGTTGGCCAGAGGGTCGTTTGGGTCTGTACACTGAAATAAGATTTTGGTGGCTAGATCTTAGGGGCCTTGGAGGATTATATATGGTTAAGCTATTGGATAATGCAGGGCAAGCAGTGGGGTTAAAAATTAGTTTGTGTGCAATAGTAAGTTGGAGGAAATCAAGTTGATTAGGGAGTTCAAGCCATTGGAGACTACGGAGGCAGATGCAATGGTGTGTAGAATGGGGGGAGTTAGTAGCGAATTTGGCAATTTTATAGTAGCAACTTTCAAGTTTAGAGGAGATAGAGGTGGTGAGATTTGATAGAATAGGGGCACCATACAGTAGAGAAGGGAGAAGGTAGGTAGGAGTTTGTCTTGAAGATGGAGTAAGAAAGTTTGCATTACTATAGAGCATACCGAGTTTCTGGTGGTTTTTTTTTATGTTTAGTTGAATATGATTATTAAATTTCAGGTGTTCATCAATGGTGACTCCGAGTAGTTTAGCACAACTAGCAACTTCTATTGACGACTGTGAGAGGCTGGAAATTATGAAGGAAGACTTGTCCAGAGTCATTGCTTTAGAGGGAGAGAAGAGAATGATGTGGGATTTGTTGGCATTAAGGGAAAGATGATTTTGAAGCATCCAATTTTCTGTGGTTGTGAAGGCCAGTTGGGTTTTTGCTTGGCAGTGCAGATCACAGTGGAGTCATCTGCATATTGTACTATTTGAGAATGAGGAATTGAAGAGTGGAGACCATTGATAAAAATGTTAAAGAGCAGAGGCCCGAGTATTGAGCCCTGAGGGACACCGGTGGGGGTAGGTAGGAATGTTGAGGTACCAGTATTCCATTTCACAGCTTGGGATCTATCAGAGAACCAAGAAAGAGAGTTGTGGGAGAGATTGAGGTTAGAGAGTTGGTTGAGAAGGAGAGAGTGGGATATTGTGTCGAAGGCCTTAGATAGGTCAAGAAGAACAGTAGAGACAATATGTCCAGAGTCTTGACAATTTCTAGGAAGGAATGAAGAGCAGTTATGGTACTGTGACCAGGTCGAAACCCATGTTGAGTAGGAGTGAGGAGATGGTTATTGAGGAGGTGGGGCATGAGTTGCTGGTGGATACATTTTCAAGTATTTTGAAATTGGGGAAAGAATAGCTATTGGTCGGAAGTTAGAGATGGTATTATTTTTACCTCCTTTATGGAGGGCAGAATGAAAGTTTGGGAACATACGATTCTTGGATGGATCTATTTATGGGAATGCTGATAGGTATGGCAATGCCATCTGCTGCGAGCTTGAGAAAGAGTGATGGTATGTTGTCAGGGGCATTTGAGCATGGTTTGAGTTTGAAGAGAAGTTGTTTGATACTGGTGGTAGACACGGGTTGTAGAATGAAAGTGGGAGGAGGGTTAAGAGAGTTGGAGTGAGGGATGGATGAAGAAGAAGGCTTTGGGTTAGGGGTATGGGTGGAAGTGGAGAAGGATTTAGCCAATTGAGCTATGAAGCCAGTAAAAAAGGAGTTAAAGAGAGTTGCGATTTCAGTGTCAGTCTTATTATTGTCAGGACAGGGATTGGATTTTGTACCCGGATATGTGGCATTGATGTTCGTGTTACACTGCTGCAGTCATCACACTTGGGTTATCATGCCACCTTTGCAGCCCTCTTCCGACTCCCACGTGGAGACATCTAGGCCTCTGGAAACTCAAGGTATTGGGCCTACGGAAACTAATCCCTCAGATGGGTCCAGAGCCGCTGAGCAGGCACCGGCTTCTGAGGGTGTTTTCAGACCTTCACAACTTACCATTAAAACAACAACCAAGACAACGGTACCATTAAAGACAAAGAAACAAGTACAGCATTCTCCTGGACAGTCCTCCATGCCTAAGAAACAAGTACAGCATTCTCCTGGACAGTCCTCCATGCCTAAGAAACAGATGCTTAAAATGGCCGAAGACCTCATTACTCTAATCAGGGGTCCCCATCCCCCTCCTGAGAAAAGGCCTAGGTAGGATACAGACTATGACTCCTCTGATCAGGTTTCCATTTCCTCTGATTCCTCTTCAGCCCAGGGATACTCTTTACCCCCATATGAGGATCTGATGCTGAGGAATCTATCCCTTCAGCCTCTCCTCCTGAGGATTACTCCTTTGGGGAAACTTTACATACCATGAGGGAACATTTCCATTGGGAAAGTCAGGAATACTCGGAATCCAAGAAAAGGCTCAGGGATTTCCTCTTATTGCCTCAGCACAGGCCCCTGGCTATTCCGCCTGTGCTAGACATTGTGGATGATGTGTTCTCTGAATCCAGCTCATCTCCTGACTGTTTGCCCCCTGCTCCAGCCAAGCCAGATAGGTATTATAGAGTCCCTGACTCTCACAAGTTTCTTTACAAAAACCCTTCTGCTGATCCAGAAACTATTTCCCAGGGTCCAAAAGGGGTTAAGGCTTCCATTGCAAAAAATCCAGTACCCTCTGACAGAGATTCAAGAGCTTTGGATAGATGGGGGAAGAAAGTATACACGTCTGCAACTTTAGCAGTAAGAGCTTTAAATTGCCAGTTTCACATGCTTAAGTACCAACAATATTTCATGGCTCAATTAAAACAGAAAATGCTTGCTAGCTCAGAAGCTCCTGATTGTAAAGAAATGCAGGATTTATTGCATGCAGTTGAACAGGTGGGAAAGCATACTCTGCAATGTGGTTTTGATTCTTTAGAGGCCAGTTGTAGAGCCGCAGTTACAGGTTCTGTTATTCTAAGACATGCTTGGTTAAAAGAACAGAGTTTACCTGATCATGTCAAGGCAAAGTTATTGGATGCTCCTTTACAACATGATACCTTGTTTGGTGTTAAGGCAGAAGAGGTGTTAAAGAAAATGGAGGATAAAGCTAAATCTACGCAAACAGTCAAGGATTTCTTACAGGTACAGCCACCTCGGTTTAGCAGAAATTGGCCAACAAAAAATTGGTCCTTTCCAGTGTCAGACATGCCATAGAGGGGCAGATACAGACACCCAAGAGACAGATCTCAACCCCAAGACTCAAACAGACGACGACAGTGGGGCACCTCAACCCCAAAAGGAGGTGAAGACAAGTCTCAACCTTACAGGAAACAGTCACAATGACTTTCCTTTGCATATGCCAAGCACGTCCCTTCTGGAAGCCCCATTAGGGGGAAAACTAGCACTTTTTTCTCAAACTGGCAAACAATCACCCAAGACAAATGGGTCCTGAATATTGTGTCTCAAGGTTACAGATTCCACTTCCATACTATACCAAAGCTAAAAGGAATGCCAGACCTGCCACAAAATCAATGGGCAGAGGCACAAAAACAAATTTCAGCCCTCATGGACATGAGAGCCATACAAAACGTACCACAACAGGAACAAGGACAAGGATTTTACTCAAGACTCTTCCTGGTCCCCAGAAAGGACAAAGCCTGGTGGCCTATACTGGACCTTTCAATTTTGAATACTTACCTGGATATTCCGAAATTCAAAATGTTGACATTACAGCAGCTTCTACCCATGCTGGCAAGAAGGCTTGGCTTGTTACTCTGGAACTCAGAGGCATACCTGCATGTCCCTATCAGACAAAATTGCAGAAGATACCTCCGATTCAAAGCTGGTGCAATGCACTACCAATTCTCTGCACTGCTCTTTGGCTTATCTACTGTACTTAGGATCTTCACAAAGTGCCTGGCACCAGTAATTGCATTTTGCAGACAAAAAGGAATTCAAATATATCCATACCTGGATGACTGCCTCATTCAAGCAGAGACAAAGGACATTCTTCTACAGCATCTGGCGTTTGTGAAAAAGTTGCTAATTTCTCTAGGTTGCACAGTAAACAAAAAGAAGTCAAAACTAGTGCCCTCACAACAGATTACATTCCTGGGTGCCAGCTTAAATACAACGGCCCAGATGGCTTACCTCACGCCAGACAAACAAGTGCAACTAACTCAATATTTTCAACTACTGGCAAAAACGTCCCATCTCCCTGCAAGAAAAATTCTGCAGGCCCTGGGATTCATGGCATCCTGCATACTACTAATACCATATGCCAGACTGCATATGAGGAAATTACAATGTTACCTAAAAAGTGTTTGGACTCAACATTCTCACAGTCTAGAAGCAGTAATTCCAATAATGCCCTGCCTACAACAGGAGTTTCGATGGTGGGCACAGGCATGTCACCTAAACAAGGGTCAGCCTTTTACCCAACCCACAGCCAGGCAAACTCTAACAACAGATGCTTCGGATTACGCCTGGGGAGCACACATGGCAGGAAAATGCATTCAGCGCAAGTGGACCACAGACCAGATGCATCTTCACATCAATCAAAAAGAGATGTTGGCTGTTCAAAATACCCTAACAGCTTTCAAGGACCTTCTACATCCAGGACAACTATTACTAAAGACAGACAACACCACAGTAATGTGGTGGGGGCACTCATTCTTATCCCCTATGCAGGCAAGCCATGACCTTGTGGAACACAGCTCTAATGTACCAAGTTCACCTGCAAGCACAATTCCTGCCAGGAAAGAAAAATACTCTGGCAGACGACCTAAGCAGAAATATCATGGACCCTCACGAATGGAAATTGAATCCACAAATCTTCAGCATGATAACACAAAATGGGGATGTCCAGACATAGATCTTTTTGCCTCCCCTCTAAATTGCCAACTACAAAAATTCTGCACAAGGACTTATCACAAACAAGCATGGAAAGTGGATGCTCTTCTGTTCAGCTGGAAAAGCCTAAATGTCTATGCCTTCCCACCACTGCTTCTCCTTTCAAAGGTACTCCTAAAAGCCAGACAAGAAAAACCACAGATGATCCTGATTGCTCCAGACTGGCCATGCCAGCACTGGTACCCTATCTTAAGGAACTTGGCTTAGGGCCCACCATGGATTTTGCCCCAAATTCCACATCTTCTGACTCAACAAAACAATCCGATCCTGCACGGTCAGCTCAAAACCCTAAACCTGACTGCATGGTAGATACTTTAGTCAAACAGGCAACACCTCCCTCTAAAGCTGTTATGGGTGTCATTTTGGAGGCCAGGAGGCCTAGCACCACAAAAGCTTACTCAGAAAAATGGAAGAGATTCTGCACCTGGAACCAAGCTCACAGCCTTGACCCTCTTGTTCCAAACATTCCTCAGATTTTACACTACTTAACTGAGATGCTGGACAGAGGCCTATCCTTTTCATCAATTAAGATTCACGCCTCTGCCATTTGTGCACATTACAACACGGATCCTCCTTTATTCTCTCATCCCTTGCTAAAGCAGTACCTCAGAGGGGCTAAAAACGTAAGACCGCCCCGGAGAGCACCAACACCAACTTGGGACCTCAATTTCATTTTGGAAAAACTGACCCTACCACCTTTTGAGCCAGCCAATACAGCCGATCTAAAATTTTTATCATGGAAAACAGCTGTGCTCCTGGCAGTAACTTCAGCATGAAGAGTCTCAGAGCTACAGGCATTAATGGCAGTGGAATCTTTTATAATTTTTCATCAGGACAGGGTATCTTTAAGGACAAACCCTACCTTCATGCCAAAGGTGGCATCTAGTGTGGCTCTTAACCAAACCATCCATTTGCCTACTTTTTATCCAAACCCCCAAAATAAAGGGGAGAAACTTCTGCATTCTTTGGACATACACAGGCAGCTACGCTTTGACTTGGACAAAACAAAAGCTTTCAGGAAAACTGATCAACTGTTTGTAGCATATGCTGCAGGATCACAAGGCAAGGCCATCTCAAAGCAGACTATATCCAAATGGATAGGACACTGTATTTGGTACTGCTACACACAGCATGGAAAATCAGTCCCTAATAACATTAGGCCTCATTCCACCAGGGCAACAGCCACTTCAACAGCCTTTCTCAGAGAAGTACCTACCAAGGAAATTTTGGAGGCTGCAACTTGGAGTTCAGTGCACACCTTCACCAAGCATTGCCACCTGCCTCTTTACTCTAAATCCAGAGCAGGTTTTGCCACTGCAGTTCTGCAGGGCCTCTTAGCCAATCCTAACTCTTTATAGACCAGCCACCCAAACATAGCTTTGGGATTCAACCCAAGTGTGATGACTGCAGCAGTGTAACACGATGAACATAGTACAGTTTTGTACCTACCGTAAATGTAGATGTTCGAGTGTTCACACTGCTGAAGTCCAGGTTGCCCTCCCTCCATCCCCTCTGAACTAGCTGGACTTATCTATACCCTTCTATCCTATACAACCTTTGGGGTGTATTTGCTGGTAACTGAAGGTATTGTTTTTATTTTATATGTATATTTTTAATTAGCAATATGTATTGCCTACCCATTTGGGGGCACCTGACATCTGGGGCAAGAAAAACTGAAGAAAATGGCGTTGGATGCATATTATATACCCCTGGTGCTTTGACGTCAGGGAAGAAGCGACAGCAACCGACGCCGGACCAAGACTTTGGAACTCTGGCCGACTGCGGGACCGCCTGACAGCAGGATAACCCAATTGTGATGACTGCAGCAGTGTGAACACTCGAACATCTACATTTATGGTAGGTACAAAACTGTACTTTTTCCGTACTGATATGGACCCTTGTGATGTTGTCGAAGCTCGGTTTGGCCTGTAGCCATTCCTGAAAAGTCGATTGTGGTGGCATAACTGTGGTGTTTCCCTTCGAGGACAAAATATCCTGGGAAACACTGTTAGAGCGAAGTATGTTGGGCGTTTGCAAAAAGCAGAGAAGTCAGAATGTGCACCAAGGTCGGGTACTCGGACCGTACCATTGGCTTCCTGCGCAGGAGGTAGATCCCTGTCCCTGGAAGAATTCTGTGTAGAAAAAGAACCATGCCCGAAAACGAAAGACGTAAGCCCTTGGCTCAAAGGCATTAGTAGTTCAATTAGTTGAGTCAATTGTCCTGCTAGTTTGCAAAATTCGCCTACTTCAGACAGAAAAGATTGGTCTGGTGGTTCAATGGATTTGGTCTCCCCTCCTCGAGTCTCCATTATACAAACACCAAACAAACCGGAGACTCTACTGATAAATCTATACAGCAAAAAAATTTAGATACCCTGCTCCTTCCAGCAGGATTTTCAAGGGTGACCAAAGTTGCCAGGGAGCTTTTTACTCATTTGTGCTGTTTCGTGGAAGAGATATGTGAAGAGGCATCCTCTGCCATCTCTGTTGGTTAGCTTGTAGGTGATCTAGCCTCATCTCTGTGGCACGTGTAATGACATGGAACTTAGTTACTGCATAATCAGATTGCATATTTCAGGCATCTCTTGCAAGATGTTTTTATTGATGGTCATCAGTTGTGCCCACAGGATCTGTGAGTCTGTAACACTTATTGTAGGGGAACCCTGTTTGATTTTCTCAGAGGTTGGGCACTCCAGCATTGGAGACAAAAAAAACAAAATCGCACTATATTAATGACTATAAAATGGATAATTTTTCATGGAAGTTCTTTTTCTCTGATGTAATGTTTATTGTGAAGAGCTTCACAGCTATTTGCATAGTGAAATTTAGAAGCTGCTGTTACAGTAACCCTGTACAGTATGCTACGTTTCACTGTAGGTGGCTAAGTCACTGCACTGATTTTTTTACACCTTAATCTGATGCAGTGTTTCTTCTTCTTTTTGCATTTGTTTGGGTGTTACAGCAAGCATAACTCAGTAAAGTGTAAGCTATCTGTTGAAAAGCAGTCCTTGTTGTAAAAACAGCCACAGCCTTGGGTAGATTGCATGTTTCCTTTTAACCTCCACACGTAAAAGATGTTGAATAAAGAGCAGTCCCTTATGTGATACCTTTGTTCCAAAGTTCACAAATGTGTGCTTGTCTCTCCCCACCTTTGGTGTACTCTGACCCTGTTATTTGTCAAGAATCTAAGAGTTCCTCGGGCACACTTCAAACATGTCAACACCATGGTTTATGAAAATTACGCAGCTATATAAGCATTTCTAATTAGTATTTCCTGTATTTTACAACTATATATTAAAATAGTTAGGCAGCTATTGCTATTCATGTGTATATCATTCCTTAAAGAACTGGAAAGGAGATCTTCAATTTCCATAAGCATTGTTGTGTGTTTATTTTCTTACCAGTGCATATGCTTAGTATCTTGTTATTTATTAATTTAATCACTTTTATTAACCAGGTAAGTGAACTGGTCTGTGAACCGTTTTTAGCCGCCACCTGGGCTTTGAGAATACAGTGTTTTTACAAGTAAAGCAATGCACTTTTAATGTAAACAATTGCTACACTATCTAAAACTCCTTTCAGAAATTGTAACAAATAGCTGTATTCCTTCTCACTGCAGCTGAAAAAATATGCAAACACACCGCTGCCTATATGTATAGGTTCCTAGGTGATTACTAGGCTAATGGCACACGAACCTTTACAAGCCTAGCCAGTTATACCCAGGATATGACAAAATTAAATTCCCCATATGTGGGATCGGGTAGTATCAGGGTAGTGGGTCTTTTGGTGTTGGAGCCCTGTGGCATTTTACAGACTGTCTCTATTCATAAGGGGCATGGACAGTACCCCAGGAGTGAATTTACGGTTCCCTATCCATTTATCCAAATTCTTTTTTTGAAGAGAGTGAGGGACAGGCTTTGTTTATGAAAATGGGAATTTTATTCCATATATGAGATAGCCTTTAGAATATGAATCTCTCTCCAGAAACTTCTTTTAGAGTCACAAATAAGATTCAGCTCCATGGAATGCGTGCCCCTTGCATAATCTTTCTTGCGAATATGTTACATTTTCCTCAGGGCTGGATCACAGAATGCTTTATAGGTAAGACATGAGTCCCCTCTCAATAAACGATATGACACAAAGTAAAGGGATAGGGCCTTTAGTCAGTCTGCATAATACGTGTCTTACGCTTTGTATTTTTTTAGTCAGAAACCTCTGGGGATACTCCAGTTGCTGTAAGTGCATGGTTAGGAACATGCAGAATATAGCATTGTACTCGATTTTGGGCCCATACCTCTCAACCTCTTAGTGTAAGAAATCTGGACAAAGCCTGACAAAATGGGGGGACAAAGGCCCACAAATAGGGACAGACGTTCACTATTGCTCTTAGAAACTTAGAAAGTTGCTAGAGTAACAGGGTTTGTGTTAATATACAGTGTTAAGTTGTCTCTCTCGCCTTCATTCTTGCTGGTTGGGTTCAGAGCTGACCCTTGGCTCCGACTCGGCCATTTTCTAAAGCTCGAGAGCTACTTACTGGCTTGGGGCCTCCCTATATCCCACAGTGCCTGGCGCTAGACCCCCAGATCTCGTTTGCCGCTTCAGCTACGAGGTTGCGCTTCACTGGCTCAGGTCGTATTAATTTTTTGTATTTTTAGTAGTTAAACTGTTAGTGTATATTTTTCGAATCTTTTGTTAAATCAGAGTAGTACTGTAGAATAGTCTTAGTTTCCCTGTGTTTTCTGACCCTTAGGAAACTCGTTTACTTAGAGAGTTTCTCCCCTCCCCCATCTCTCTAAGTAGGCCGTTTAAGTTAGAGGCTATCCCCTTCCCTTTGATATTGCTCTCCGTGGTCAGTGGGAGGCTTGGGGAGTCCCAGAGGAGAGAGGCGCCCGTGGGATCGGGCCTGAACAGGAGGTAGGTCAGGCTGAAAACTCTCTCAGTGGCTGGGTTCCAGCCCCTTGAGCAGGTGGGCTTCTCTGCAGTCAGTGCCCAGCAGGGTCTAGGAGAGGGGGCCTAGTTCTGCTGGTAAAATGCCTAGGTCAGCAGGGCTGCAGGAGGCAGAAGCACATGCTACCCCTCCAGAAGGCAGGGTTACTCCCTAAGCTTCCCATTTAAAGAGCCAGATAAGATGTTTGGTGGACTCTTCTGTGGTTTCAGGCTCAGGCTGGATGTGGGTCTTTCTGAGGCTAGTTGTCTAGCATGGGGCATCTAATTAGTCTGATTCTGATGCATCTCCAGATTTTGATTCAAGCTTTGACCCCCCAGAGGCCAGAGGCCCACAGGACTTCTTCATTCCATGAGTTTCTGTTTTAAGTGGAAACTTGCCTTGCTCTCTCCCTTATTGGGAATATTTAGTTTGGATTGCATTGCTTCCTGCTTTGCTCCTTGCTGTTCTGTTTTGGTTCTTGTGGAATTACCTTTTGATCCTGCTTCTTGAAATCCTGATGTTGTGCCTCCTGCTAAAACCGGCTTTGATTTTCCTTTTGCTGGCCTAGGAAGCCATAAATCAGGCCCCTGGAGATTTATAAGAGTGTGGTTGCAAAGGAGGTCAGGGACCTAAGGTAAAGAGGCCGGAGCCAGATGAACCAGGTAAGAAAGATAAAGGTTGTGAGGCTTGCTCTTCTTCTAAGATAAAAGTCAAATCAAGTGGCTTAGGAATTGTCAAGATGGAGGAATCTCAAGTCAAAACTAAATACCTAAACAAGGTTACTAATGTATTGAATTCTAAGGTTGATGCTCCATGGAAGAGTGGCATGTAAAGAATTGCAAGATTAGATTATTGTCTCTGAATTTCACATGTTGTGGTAGAATTACTATCTTTTTTCTCTGTAGAGGTGAAGTCCCAGGGATGCTCCTGGTGGTCTGATGTTTTGAGGCAATTGCAAGATTTGGTCCACAAGAACATGAACAGACATTGTTAATTCTTTACAATCTGGGCTTGATTTTGTCAGAGTGTGTTGTTGGTCTCACCTTTGGGTTAAAGAGAGGAAAATGGACCTATGCATGTGTTTAAAGGCTTTTTTAGAGTTAGACAGTCTCAGTGTAAGTTTAGTAGGAATTTCTCAGTCTGGTGGGTTGACCTCAGGGTAGTCTCCTGGTCAGAATAGAGGACTTGGCTCTGCCAGTTCCTTCAGTAGATTCCTTAGGAGTTCACTCAGGGAGTCTTTCTCAGGAGTGTGGCTTGCCCAATGGGGAACAGGCCCAATGACCTACCTTTCTTGTGGGTGATCCTCTGTTTGTAGAGAAGGCTGGCAACAGAGTTCCCTTAACAGGAATTTGATTACCTTTTTGCACAAGCTTGATTGCATATTGGCCAAGGCACCTGGGCAAAGGTATAGTTTTTATTTCCCTTAAGTCTTTCCATCATACCCTGCCCCAGCACAAGTGGGATCAAACGCTCCTACAAGCTCTCAATTTTATTCATTGCAAATCCGTTCCTACTCAAATAGGGACTACCTCTAGACCAATTTGTTCTCCATCTATTCCTCCTTTCAAAGGGGACACGGCAAACCGGGGAAGGATGGAGACCAATTCCAATTTTATTCTTCCTCAACACATATCTGCTGTTGCTGGCTTGGGTCTGTTTGACGATTAACTTCTAGATCCTATCTCTGCTGGTTCCTATGGCAAGTCTGGTGAATCTGGCTGGAAGGCTCAGTTCCTTCTATTGCCTATCAGCAGCAGAAAGTCACTGTCGTCGGGCTGGGATTCCCCAGGGCCAGCTGCAGCTTCTTGAGGCTTATCTTGGTATTCATATCATTCCCTTCTCTTCTACAACTTCTCTGGCTCCAGTGATAGCTTTCTTTTTGGCTAAGATCATGACAGGGATGTACTATCGAAAAGTTGCCTGGATTCTTATTAGAGAAAAAGGATCTAAGCAGTTCATAGCCTACAGTGGTTGATGCTAAGTGATCTCTGCTTGGGTAGTTTAGAATGAAACAAAGTAAGTTCTCATGACCTCTGCTTTCTGGGTGTTTCTGGGTGTGACAACTCCGGATGCATCGATCCCTCTCAGGACACCCCGGATCTGGGTGTGAGACTGTTCTCAGCATCTTGTATGGACTGTTTCATCAGTCCAGGCTGACTGGCATCTTAGGAGCCTCAATTCCTAGGGGTTCATGGCATTCTGGGCACTGCTGGCCTCTGGACCAAACTGCATATGGCTTCATCTCAATTCAATTCTTCAAAGAATATGGAATAAGCTGCCTTCAAAAAGTAACACACTCTCAAATAATTAATGTCACCCAAACAAGCATATAATCTCTGGCGCCCCAAAGGAACAAGGGTATGGATTCAATTCTAGACCCGCCAGACACTATCAGGGACAGATTTCGACAGATTCCTGGGATCAGTTTTGGGAGAGCATTTAAACAGAAAAACAAAAGGGAACACGTGGGCCTGCCATTCTTCAACACAACATATCAACTTAACGAGATGTTAGTTCTCCCATTTTAATAAGCTCTTTCATAGATTTCCATTGGGTTCCAGGTGTGGTTAAGCAACACCCAACAGTGCACACATTTGGTACAGAACTTAGCGGGGGAATGTGCAGGTTAGCTCTATGCTGCAGACTTCTTCATTTAATGGTGTTGTGGGTTTCAGTTTGGTTAGCTAGCATCAAAGGCAGATGTTCTTTTGGATTTCAGATTCTTATCCAGATGTATGTTTATATAGCACAAATTATGGATCCCTAAATGAGGAAATTGATCGGAAATTTTCAGGCAAATATTTTGACAGTGTTCCACTCCTCCCAGTCATAGATCTGTTCGCCTCACCACTAAAACTGGAAGCTTCCAAATGTGCTGTTTCATCCTTTTCATTGTTATGGTTGCTCTTCTGTCTGTCAGAGCAATTCCATCCTGTGATTCTGCCTTGTCTGCCTCTCCCCCTACAAAGGTCCTCTGAAGACAGGACAGTAGTGTCCATTGGGATTGTTCCCTGGAGATCCCATCATCCTCTCCATACCTACACCCCACTGAGAGAAGTCTGATAATGGAGCCTCCATGGCCTTTGCCTCCATCGATTCCACACCTGTCCCACACCTGCTGTCTCAGGACCCAGTCAAAGTTTCACTCTCTGCATCTAACAGCCTGGCATATTCTGTTTTAAACCCTGAGGGTCTCAACCCTGGAGGGTAACAGGTTATTTTGGTTATTTTGAAGGCCTTATACAGGAGGCCATAAAAGGGTAGAGAGGAAAATGGAGGTGAAATGGAGGAGATTTTTAGTACAAGAAAACAGCAAAGATGTTGCTAAGCCTAATTTAAGTGTGGCTCTTCAATACTAATTTGAGTTACCTCCATTAAGGTAATCCTTGTCCTTCAATCCTGTAATTTCTGCTCACGAGCACATCCTTCTCCTTACAATTGTTCAAGACCCTTGCGAGGTTCTCACAAGCAGCTGGGCAAAGAATATAAGTTCTCAATACTCCCGTTTGCCCCTTCTTAGCTTGTTACTTTGTGTTGGAGAAACAACCTTTTGAACCTGCAGCTACTGCCGAACTGATTGAAGTTGAATCATTTATCATGGAAGACTGCTTTTGTTACCTCCTGGTAGAAGGGTTTCTAAATTACAGGCCCTTATAGTAGCTGAGCCTTTCATTCTTATAAGGACAGAGTATCTTACACAGGCCCTTTCTTCTTTGCAATGTGGTTTATTTGAGGCTTCCTAAACCAAACTATTCTGCCTACTTTTCCTTTAAAACCCAAAAAATAAAAAAAAATAATAAAAACCCTTTGGCACTAAGGGAATTATTATGCACCAATTTGATAATATTCAGGCAGTTCAGGCAGGTTCAGGCAGTATTTGCAGTTATTTGTGTCTTCATTTGCTTTTGTTTCCCACAGTTTTGTTTCCAAAACAAAATTTTTTTTTTTGTATTGCTTCTGTGTATTGCTTCTGTTATATTCTACTTGGATTAGGATTACTATTGCTATTAGGCAGCTCATCACAATTACAGCACCTTGCCAGGGCCTCCAGCTTTTACAAGGCCAAGGCTTCTACACAGGTTCAGTGCATGCTTTCAGTGCATACTACTCAGTGCCTACTTTTACTCTCTCTACTTTCCCACCATTTTTTCTCTCTAAATCTAGGGGCTTTTTTTGCCACTGCAATTTTACAGGGCATTTGTTCCTCCTAATGTTCTGCTTTGCTTGCCATCCTTTGTGTCTCCTGCTGCAGCAATACCTCCAAGAAGGGATGATGCAGTTGTACTGTGAGCATAAATGTACATATTCATACAATGTATTAAGCGTACATAAAAATTGATCCTAGTTCCTTCCCCCTCAGCCTTAGTCCCCTCTGGTGGTGTGGTTTGGTGGTTTTGTATATATTGTATATATTGTATATTATATATATGTATATATATGATTAGTGCAAGTGTTGTTTGGTTGTTTTTTTGTTTTTTTTCTTTTTCCTTTTCTTTTGACATCTCTGATCATCTGCAAAGAAGAAGAAGGCGACGTGATCCATTTGTACCTGTACTTCCCTACCGACTGTGTCAGTCTTAGTACTTTGACGCCCGATGAGCCGTCACCTTTGATAAGATAAAGACTGAGCAATGTAGATCTTCGAACATCTACATTTATGGTAGGTACAAAACTGTACTTTTTCAGTAGGAAGTAGTGTTTAGCCTTTGTAGTCTAAGATCATAGTCTCTTAGTTTTTGTTACTATAGTTACCTAACATTTTTGTGTGAAGGTGTGGGACTAGTGTGTGTGTTTTTTTTGCACTAGTTTAAAATTTCATCCATCAGTATTTCTTTTATTTATAACATGTCAAAGGATACCAAGGTATCAAGGTTCAAGAAGTGTGACTCATGCTGTCAGAAAATGTCTCTGACAGACGGTCACACTTCTTGTGTTTATTGTTTGGGTTCCCTACACCTGCAGGACTCTTGCTCGGTATGTCATGCCTTTAGTCCGAGAGTCCTGCAGGAGCGTAGGAACAAGTTAATTCTCAGGGGTTTACTAAAACCCGAGGGGTCTCCGGCAAAGTCTCAGCCAGCTAAAACCCCTAAGCCCACCAAGCTGTCGGCTCCCAGTACGGAGCCTTCGCCATGTGGAGCGTCTGCTTCAATTACGGTTCCGGCCGGGACCGAAGTATCAAAATCTCTCTCAGCTCTGACCTTGGTGTCGGAGCCATCAGGGAGCCATAAGCGATCCAGATCGCCATCCCTGGAGTCGATTTGCTCGGCACCGGGATCACCTTTGCTACAGTCTGAACAGAGCCATAGGTCCCACTCTTCTAGGTCCTCGAGGCTGTCCGATCATGACTTGGAGAGAGTGGTTAGTAGACTCCTCAAATCGCAGGCCCTGGCTAAAATGTTAACTAGCCCTCCTCATCAGGCTGTGGCTGCTCCCTTTTCTGAAGTAGTTCCTCCTCCGACTCCTCCTGTCAGTTCGGAGCTTGTTGGGGCTCGGATCCTGGAAACGTCGGCACCGATGCTGCCCCTTTCGGCTCCTTCGTCGGCTCCGATTTCTTCAATGGTTCCGTCCTTGGAGGGATCTGGGCGCCGAGACTCCCTCGGCTCCGAGGGGGCGAGTGGCATCGGACCCTTGTCCGACCCCATTCTCCCTATCAGAGCTTCGGTGCAGGTAAGCTCGGCTCCGGAATCGGCCTCGGAGCCGTCCCTTTCAGTGCCGGAGAGGATTCCAGTCTCCTCGGAGTGGGGGCCCTCTTCTGTGTCGGACAGGGGCGCCTTCAAGGTCATGAGGAGTTTGCTGACTTCTGAGTCTGCACCTAGATTAGCCCCTTCAACTACTCCCCCCAGGGTGCCTGCTTCGGTCTCTGCCCCTCTTCCAGACCCCAAGTGAGGGGATCAAACGCTCCAGGTCACCCCACTGGGTGTATCTTCCTCTTCCGAGGCCTCCCCTGAGATTTCAGAGGAGCCCCCTTGAAAGAGGAAATGTAAGAGGAAACATGTTGACTCCCCATAGTCGGTCACGTCGGATACTGACTTGGAGGATTCGTAAGGGTCCCCAAGATCCCCCTCTGAAGATGTCTCTTTTTCAGACATCCTTGAGATTCTTAAGCAGAGGGGGAACTGGTCTGCCCTTAAACCCTTCTGAGGACGAGTCGATATACTTGGATGCGTTTGGTTCTCGCCCCTCCACCTCCTGGGTGTCTCTGCCTTTCGATCCATTAATGGAAGTGGTGGCTCGGAAGGCATGGTCAGCTCCGGACACACTGGAACCAACCCCTCGCAGGCCCACTAAGTTTATCACGGCCCCCCAAGATAAACAGTTTCTGATAAAGGGTGTCCCTGTTGATGCCATGGTGGTAGCAGCTGCCACGAAAAAGGAGTTGTCTGACACTTCTGTACCTGTCCATCCCCCTAATAAAGAGTCTATGATGATGGATAGATATGGGAAGTGGATGTTTTCCTCGGCGACCTTCTCCATGCGGTCGCTGAATTATTTGTGCCACTTCACCCGTCTTCAGAGGAATCTCCTCAAGGAGCTAGGAGATACCCTGCAAGATCCATCAGCTGCGGGGGCTCAAGACAAGATAAACTCCCAGCTGGCGACTCTTAATTCTATCGTTAACTCCTCTATGCGGCTCATTTCTTATGCGGCTGATGGGGCGAGTAGAGCCACAGGCACAGGCGTGGCTTTGAGAAGGCATGCCTGGATGCGGTTATGTAACTTCGCTGATCCCTTCAAGGCGTCTTTCACCAACACCCCTTTTGATGGTTCGGCTCTGTTTTAACCTCAGGTGAAAGATGCACAGGTATGAGCAGGAAGGCAAGACTCTCTCTGCCATTGGAGTCCGTTTTTCCACTCCCTCTAGATGATACCCTAAGGGTCAGAAGAGTGGGAAGATGTGGATGTAATGTGATCCTATCTCGCCACATTCTGTACAGATGGGTTCGGAGCTGATCCTCGGCTCCGACTCGGCACGCTGTACTATAGAACAAAGTCTCTTATTAGCTGAGCCACCTCATATCCCAGGATGCCCCACTACTGCTTCCCCAGATTTCGTTTGCCGCTTCTACAGCATAGACGTGGTCTCGGACTTGGCTGAGCTAAGTGCCTCTTAGTGATTATTTTTCTATCAGAATTTTCGCTAAACTTACCCAAAAGCTGTTTTAACAGCTACTTATTGTTGTGTGACTGATTATTTTTAAAGTTTGTGGTAAAATTGTGTTTTCTTCGACGGTAAAGGATCCCGTTTAAGTTAGAGGAGCCTTTTCCTAGCCCACGCCTTAGTTAGAGCTGTTTAACAACTACTCATTGTGTGATTGTGTAGTTTAGAACTTTTGTGGTAAATTGTATATTTTTCTTGGTGGTAAGTGATCCCGTTTAACTTAGAGGGACCTTGCCCTAGTCTACGTGTTATTTTTCCTGAAGCAGTGTTGAAGTTTTTTTCTCTTTAAAGTTCAGTTGAAGTAGATAGCCATGTCTAAAGAACATAGGCCATCAGGATTTAAGAAATGTTCAAAATGCAATTATAAAATGTCCATTACGGACGACCATTTGTTATGTGTATACTGTTTGGGGCTGAAGCACCTACAGGAATCCTGTAGCGTTTGCCACGCTTTTTCCTCTCGCGTGCTCCAAGAGAGGAAAAATAAGTTGATTTTGAAAGGGGTTATTACCCCTTCCTTTGAGGAAGCCCTATCTTCTTCTTTCCCTTCGAAGAAGAAAAAATCTTCGGCTCCGACCAGCCCGTCGGATCCGGCAGCAAAAAAGTCAAGGCAGGCTTCTCCGTCGGCTCCACTGACTTCGGAGCCGAGGGCGGAACAGTCTGCCTCGATGTCTCCAGCCTCGACTCCTCTGGTTTTGGAGCCGAGAGCTCGGGCGTCGAGAGGCGAGTCCTCTCCATCGGCTCCACTGCCTTCGGAGCCGATGAAGGTTGCCCGCTCAGACTCTTCCCCTTCGGTGCCGAAGTCCACATCGGCTCCGAGAGAAATTGCAGTAGTGGTGGAATCTCCCTCGGCACCGATACTTCTCGAAACCATTCGGAGCCGGTCACCCAGTCTTTCGGAGCCGGCGGAGAAGTCGACTCGGACCCGGTCGGTCTCTTCTCTGTCGTCGAGGATGTCCGATTCGGATGTAGACAGGGTGCTTCAAAGGCTTTTTCAGTCTCCGGTCTTTCAAAAGTTGGTCTCGGCTCCAGCCCAGTCGGCTCCGGAGCCGATTTCCCACCCTGCCATCTTGGTTCCTCCTCCAACAGCTTCGGCGCCGTTGGAGTCGGTGTTGGTGGAGCCGGTGGAGGTTGTCGGGTCGGTTCCGACCCTAACTCCTACCCCGCCCTTCGGGTCGGTGTTTGGTATGCGGACCTCCTCTGTCGGCCCCAGAGGGGGGGGGGGCGCTTCGGGACTGATCCTTTCGGTTCAGAGCCTCCCTCTCGGTGCGTCGGCGGCGGGAGTTCCGACTGCTGTTGTGGCCTTGAGGGTTGAACCTTCCCAGGACTCTGGGGGTCCCGCCTTCAAGGCCATGAGGAGTGCCTTGGCCAAATCCTCTCTGGCCACTTCTACCATCTCACCACCACCTTCCCTTGGCACGGAGACTGGTTCCTTTGCTATCCCCCTGTCTCACGACAGCGGAGCCCTTGGGCCTGAGGTTACCCCCATCGGGGGTTCCCTTCTTCCTGGAGGTCCCTCCGAAACGTCTTCGGAGGAACCCCCGAGGAAGAGACAGTGCAAGAGGAAGCACGTCGACTCCCCTGATGAGTCTCTCACCTCGGATACCGACCTCGATGATGCGGAAGGGTCCCCCAAGTCATCCTCGGATGATGTATCCTTTGCGGACATCTTGTAAATCCTTAAACAACGAGGCGACTGGCAGTCCAAACCCCCTTCTGCTGAGGAGTCGGTGTTCCTCAAGGCCTTCGGGGCTCAGCCCTCCGCCTCCTGGGTGTCTCCGCCCTTCGATGAGCTCCTGGATTTGATCTCTCGAAGGGCGTGGGAACATCCGGACTCTGTTGAACCGGTGCCAGCTCGTCCCAATAAATTCCTTTCGGCACCCCCTGATAAGGACTTTCTTACCAAAGGTGTGGCTGTAGATGCCTTGGTGGTGGCATCTGCTACCCAACAAGATGTGGCAGAGGCTTCAACGTCCGTCCATCCTCCTAATAAGGAGTCTAGGAGCATGGATCGGTACGGGAAGCGCACCCTTGCTTCAGCAACCTTTACATTAAGGTCTCTGAACTACCTGACGCACTTTACGAGACTGCAGAGGGATCTGGTCAAGGAGCTTTCGGATACCCTCTCTGGTAACTTACCTGAGCAGTTAGCCCAGACGGTTAACTCCCAGTTGGCTACCCTGTCCTCCCTATCCAACTTGTCCATGAGGCTCATTTCGTATGCAGCTGAAGGAGCGAGCAGAGCGGCGGGCACAGGTGTTGCTCAACGGAGACAAGCCTGGCTACGCCTGTGTCACTTTGCGGAGGCCTTTAAGTCTTCCTTTGCCGACGCCCCCTTCGATGGGTCCTCCCTTTTTGGACCCAAGGTAAAGGACATTCTGACTCACTGTGAGCAGGAGGGTAAGACTTTATCTGCCGTAGGGGCCCGGTTTTCCACTCCCTTCAGACCTTATCCCAAGGCTCGAAGAGGAGGGAAAATGTGGTTCCGTAAGTCTCAAAAGCCTTATTCATCGCAGCAGAGTGATTCCCCTTCTAGAGGCAGAGGAAGGGGAAATTTTTCAGGGAGATGCCGTCCCAGAGGTGGCGGAGGCCCCCGCAACACTGGAGACCACGAGTCCTTTCGTGGCTCCTCCTCCTTCCAGCATCCCTGAAGGAGTGCCCGACTGTGCAGCTCTGGAGCCAGTCGGGGGTCATTTTTCGAGGCACGTAAAGGCCTGGGAAAGTATCCCTCAGGACCAATGGGTGCTCCGAATCATCGCCGGAGATTACACCATTCCCTTCTCTCAACCCCCCCCCCCCAACCATCCCAAAGAATCCCGGACCCGCCACCCAGTCAACGGGATATGGCAGCCATCGAAATTTCAAAGCTGCTTCAAAAAGGAGTCATCCAACCTGTCCCCGCAGATCAAGCCGGATCAGGGACTTACTCAAGATTCTTTTTGGTACCAAAAAAGACCAGGGACTTGAGGCCCATTTTGGATCTCAGCAGGTTAAACCGATCAGTGAAAAAGTCCAAATTCCAGATGGTCACCTTGCAAACCATTCTCCCGCTTCTGGAGAAGGGTGTTTGGATGTGCTCCATAGATCTCAGACGCCTATTATCACATTCTGATAGATCAGGCGTCGAGGAGACACTTGCGCTTCAGCCTTGGGGACAGTCATTTCCAGTTCCGTGCACTGCCCTTTGGTCTCACCACAGCCCCCAGGGTGTTCAAATGTTTGGCAGTGGTGACTGCTCACCTGAGAGGTCTAGGATTCCAGGTGTTTCCATACCTAGACGACTGGCTCCTAACTGCCACCTCAAGGCATCTACTCTTAAAAACTTTAGCAGCCACCATCTCCCTAGGCAGCTCCTTAGGAATCACCTTCAATTGGACAAAATCCGTATTGCTGCCATCACAGCGTATTCTGTTTATTGGTGCAGAAATAGACTCAAGGCAGATGCGAGTCTATCTTCCTGCGGAAAGGATAGCAACATTGCAGTCTCAGGTTCGGGCTTTACTCCTCAGACGTCGCGCTCCAGCGAGAATGGTCCTGCAGCTGTTAGGTTCCATGGCAGCCACCATTCTTCTCGTCCCCTTGGCAAGGTTGCACATGAGGATACTCCAGTGGCTCCTCTCAGTCCAGTGGTCTTATCAAGACCTCCCCCTCAGTCACCACATATTGATCACAGAGACGTGCAAACAGGATCTTCGTTGGTGGCTTCTTTCCTCCAACCTGGATCAGGGGCGACCCTTTGTTCCCCCATCCCCCTCGGCCACGTTGACTACGGACCCCTCCCAGACAGGGTGGGGGGGACATTATCTGGACAGGTCGGTCCAAGGCACGTGGCACTCCGACGAGAATCTTCTCCACATCAATATCCTGGAAATGAGGGTGGTGCTTCTAACGTTGCAAGCACTGCACGATCACCTCCCCCAGGGGACGATTGCCATTCAGTCCGAAAACATGTCGGTAGTCTGGTACTTGAACATGCAAGGAGGGACCAAGTCTTACCCCCTTTGCAGAGAGGCCATGAAGGTATGGAATTGGGCGATTGCTACCAAATGCTTTCTAGTGGCGACACACATTCCAGGGACATCCAATGTGATAGCCGACAGACTGAGCAGGACTATTCTCTCCCCTCACGAATGGTCCCTGAATCACAAAGTGGAAACACAGATTTTCACGAGATGGGGAGTTCCATGTTGCGATCTTTTCGCAACTCCCCTCAACGCAAGATGCCAACAGTTCTTCTCTCTCATTCCAGTTCCGGGGGAGACCCCCAAGGATGCTCTGGTCCAAGCTTGGCCCCCCGGTCTGCTATACGCCTTTCCACCGGTTCCTCTTCTCCCCAAGGTGATTCAGAAGGCGATACGCTTGGGAAGCAAAATGATTCTAATCACCCCATACTGGCCTCGTCAAGTTTGGTTTCCCTTTCTTCGCAAGTATGCATTGGACGGTCCCTGGTTCCTGGACCAAGTCCCGGACCTCCTGACGCATCAGTCAGGACAGCTCCATCAGTCCCTCCATTCATTGAAGCTAGCAGCTTGGCTACTCCTCTTCCGACCATAGTTAGGAGACATTCTTTCGACCCTGAAGTCATGCATATTTTGTCCTCGGCCCACAAGACTTCTACTAAAAAGATGTATAGCAGTAAATGGAAGAGGTTTGCTATTTGGGCCCAACTCCGAGGATTAGACCCCATGACAGCTTCTGTGTCAGAGGTTCTGAAGTTTTTAACTTCCCTGTTCAACCAGGGTTGTTCGGTCTCTACCATCAAAGTTCAATTGGCAGCTATTTCCAATTTTCATGAGAACGTAGAACCACCTTTAATGAGCAATAAGTTGTGCAAAGCTTTTGTTAAAGGAGCTGGGCTTCTTCGGCCCCCTATATTGCATCCTGCACCACCGTGGGACCTTAACGTAGTGTTAGGTGCATTAACCGCACCTCCCTTCGAGCCGGCAGCAACCTGTGACTTGAAATTTCTTTCTTGGAAGACTGCCCTTCTAGTTGCTATCACATCAGCCAGGCGAGTTTCAGAACTTCAAGCCTTATGTGTCAAACCACCATACCTGGTATTTCACAAGGATAGAGTATCTCTTAGACCAAACCCATAGGTTCATAGGTTCATAGGTTAGTACTAAGCTAACTGCCCATGTGAGCCATTTTAAGCCTAGCCAATTATCCCTTAAATTACATGTAACATTTGACTGTTGTCAGATTAAAACACAGATGCAGTGAATACAGGAAGAGTGAAAACATTACTTATCAAAGCACCATCACCCTTAAAAAGTTATTGATTAATGTTGCTTCAACTCTGGCATGTACACCATGGATAGCTGTGTAGGACTTCTGTTAAATAACCCATATACCCTGCTCATTAATTGTGTGCAACCTACAGCATGTTTCATACAATGACCAGACCAGAACAGTGACTCTTAATCTGGGTAGACCCCAACGTTAACTGATCTTTGGAAGCTATACTACACATTACTGCATGCATACTTAATTTAACTTGCTTTATTTCAGGTAGGCAGTGAGACATTAATAAAGATGTAAGATGTCCCAGATATGTCATACCTGACTGTTAAGACTGCAAGCTCTGTAATTAATTTATTGTATAATTATGTTATGCATTAAGTTATTACTTTAATGTTTTCCTACTTATCACACGATTTCCCCATCCTGGCCAGGTGCCCTGCATGATACTGGAGATTGCAAACTCTCTCTTCTGCAGCTGTGGGAAGAGAAACAAACTATTATGCATGCACATTTTGCATAGCTTCAGCTTGTATTTTTCTAAATTACTGGCAAACATACTTACATATCTGTGGGGTATGCCCATCCCTAGCCTCTTGGACCAAGGTAGTACTGTTAAGTTCCCTGGTCAACCGATCCTAGGCCTCAGTCTTACAGTCTGAACAATGGCAATCACTCTGCAGTAGTTGGGGTTCATAATTCTTAACCAGGACATCCTTCCTTTATACCAAAGGTTTGTTCTAACTTCTGTTTGCAACAATCACTGGAATTACCGTTTTTTTTCCCCAAGTATACAAACAGAGCTGAGTATACCTTTCACAGCTTAGATGTGCACAGACAATTACGTTTCTATTTGGATAGGACACACCAAGCACGAAAATCAGATCAACTGTTTGTGTCTTTTTCAGACAATAAATTGGGCAAAGCCGTCACGAAAGTCACTATTGCCAAGTGGATCAGAGACTGTATCAGTCATATTTATCGCATTTCAAATAAAGAGCTTACAACTCCTGTGAAAGCTCATTCTACCAGGGCTATGGCCACTTCGGCAGCCTTTTATTCCAAGCTCTCTATTAATGACATCTGTGCGGCTGCTACATGGTCTTCTCTACACACCTTTATTTCTCACTACAAATTGGATGTGGCATCTAGGGGTCGAGCTTCCTTCGGTTCCACGGTTCTCCGGACCGTTTTCCAGTGAGCCACCCAGGAATTAGGTGCTAGGGACGCTGTCCCATCTGTACAGAATGTAGGCGAGATAGGATCACATTACATCTTTTAGTTATGTACTTACCATAACTTTAGATGTATGGGATCCATCTCGCCTACATTCCTAATAACCCACCCTCCTTCCCCCTGCCTTGGAGGCCAGAAGAGACCGGACGGTCCGAATACAACTGTTTCCTCTCTTGAAACACCTGGCAATCTTATAACAACAGTCTATGTGTGTGTGCATGGGTGCGGACAAACAAGATCTGGGGAAGCAGTAGTGGGGCATCCTGAGATATGAGGTGGCTCAGCTAATAAGAGACTTCGTTCTATAGTATAGCGTGCCGAGTCGGAGCCGAGGATCGGCTCCGAACCCATCTGTACAGAATGTAGGCGAGATGGATCCCATACATCTAAAGTTATGGTAAGTACATAACTAAAAGTTTCAGAAACCCCAGGGAGACGTGCCTGACACACGTGGCGAGTTTCCCTCCAGAGGCAGAGGAGGGAACAACAATAGACGCTGCCCGCGGGGCAGAGGGGGTCCGCAGAATCAGGGCAGCAGAGAATCTTTCTCTGACAAGCCCTTCCAGCACCCATGAGGGGCTGCCCACCTTCGGAGGCAGTCGGGGGAAGGTTGTCTCTCTACCCAGAAGCCTGGCGTCTCATCACTCGAGACAGATGGGTACAGTCTATCATATCCGGAGGTTACAAAATCCCGTTTGTCCACACTCTCTTAAAATCAAACAACCCCATCCCAGATGTTCCACCCAGTCTAAGGGAACAGGCAGTGCAAGAAATGTCAAGACTGCTAAAAAAAACGGGCCATCCAACAAGTCCCAGCAGACCAGCAAGGATCCAGAATTTACTCATTGTTTTTTTTGGTACCAAAGAAGACAGGGGACTGGAGACCCATTTTGGATCTCAGCAGACTAAACAAGTCTGTTCAAAGAACGAAGTTCCGGATGGTCACGCTTCAGTCCATTCTACTTTTTTTGTGTCAGGACAATTGGATATGCTCCATAGATCTTCAGGATGCGTACTACCACATCAAAATGGACAGGCGTTCCAGAAGGTTTCTCTGCTTCCGGCTGGGAGCCAGTCATTACCAGTTCAGAGCCCTGCCCTTTGGTCTCACCACAGCCCCCAGGGTGTTCACCAAATGCATGGCAGTGGTTACCGCTCACCTGAGACTGCAAGGATTCCAGGTGTTTCCATATCTAGACGACTGGCTCCTTACTGCTACCACCAGACATCAATTGCTAAGAGCCAGGGATTATACCATCCAAACATGCTCCAACCTAGGTATCTCAATAAATTTCGAAAAGTCTGCATTGTTGCCTTGTCAGTCCTTAACCTTTATAGGCACAAGATTAAATACAAAAGATCTGTCTGCAAGGCTTCCAGTAGACAGAGTGGCAGACATTCGCCGACATGTACAGGTATTATTAGGATGCAGAAAGATTGAGGCCAGATTCGTCCTAAAAACCTTAGGTCTCATGGCAGCAGCGATCATATTAGTTCCCCTGGCTCGTTTTCACATGAGGATTCTCCAGTGGATGCTTTTCACCCAATGGTCCTTTCAACAACTTCCTTTGTCTCACAAGATAATAATCACACAGTCATGCAAAGACCACTTGGCTTGGTGGATGGTCTCTCCATCAGTACCCCAGAGCAGACCATTTGTCCTTCCTCCTCCAGTTGCCACGGTGACCACGGATGCCTCCCTGATCGGGTGGGGGGGGGGGCATTTTCAGGGCAGGACTGTCCAGGGCACCTGGCAACCCCACGAGTACCACTTGCACATAAACGTCTTGGAGATGAGGGCAGTGCTTTTAGCATTGCAAGCTCTTCAGAACTCTCTACCCACTGGGACCATTGCAATTCAGACAGACAATATGTCTGTAGTGTGGTACATCAACAAGCAGGGCGGAACCAAGTCATATCCCTTATGTCGAGAAGCACTCAGACTATGGCAGTGGGCGATCTCCTCTCAACGGTTTCTGACGGCAACGCACATCCCTGGGAAGTCCAACGTCATAGCAGACAGGCTAAGCAGAGCTATTCTCATGCCTCACGAGTGGTCTCTCAACCGGACAGTAGCAGACAGAATCTTCCGCAAATGGGGTCAGCCTTGCTGTGACCTTTTCGCAACTCCTCTCAACAGCAAGTGCGACAGTTTCTTCACTCTCTTCCCGGACACTCCCCCAGAGACGCTCTAGTTCACGATTGGCCCCAGGGACTTCTGTATGCATTCCCACCCTTTCCACTAATTCCCAAACTAATTCAGAAAGCTACCATGCTGGGTTGCAGGATGATCCTCATTGTCCCCTACTGGCCTCGACAAATCTGGTTCCCATTCCTGCATAGTCACCTTCTAGAGCAGCCTTGGAATCTGGACCCAGTTCCGGACCTCCTGATCCATCAGTCGGGCAGGCTGCATCAGTCTCTTCAGTCTCTCAACCTCACTGCTTGGTTGCTCCACTTCCAACCTTAGCCAGGCTTCCCAGTATTTCCAGTTCAGTGCATGAGGTTATCCTTTCCTCGCACAAACCTACAACCAGGAAGACTTATGCTAGTAAGTGGAAACATTTCTCTTGCTGGGCAGAGGCTAGAAATATAGATCCCTTCACGGCCCCTGTCCATAACGTTCTGGACTTCTTAGCAGAACTTTTTCAAGTGGGCTCCTCGTCGGCCACTATTAGAGTTCAATTAGCGGCAATCCCTAATTTCCATACGGGCCTGTCAGAAACCAGCATCATGTCCCATAAGCTTTGCAAAGCCTTTCTGAAAGGAACAATCTTGCTCAGGCCTCCAGTGAGAGATCCCCCCCCCCCTCAGTGGGACTTAAATTTGATCCTAACTTCCTTGATACTTCCTCCTTTGAACCGGCAGCTTCCTGTTCCTTGAAATTGCTTACTTGGAAAACCCTCTTTTTGGTGGCCATTACTTCAGCGAGGAGAGTTTCTGAACTTCAAGCCCTTTGTGTTCATCCTCCTTATCTAGTTTTCCATAAGGATAGAGTTTCACTCGGGACTAATCCTTCGTTCCTTCCTAAGGTCCCCTCCGAGAACAATTTGAATCAATCCATCAATCTGCCAATCTTTTTTCCAAATTATTCCAACAAAGCTGAACACAAATTACACCAGTTGGACGTTCATTGGCAATTACGTTTCTATTTGCATAGGACTGAGCAAATAAGGAAATCAGACCAACTCTTCTTGTCTTATGCGGAGGGTAAGCAGGGTCGACCAGTGTCTAAAGTAACCTTATCCAGGTGGTTGTCCTCTATTATTACCCTTATTTATCAGTTGAGGCATAAAGAACTCCCTGCTAAACCTAAAGGCCACTCTACTAGGGCTTTAGCTACGTCTGTAGCCTTTCAAGCAAGACTACCAATGGAAGCCATTTGTGCGGCGGCCACATGGGCCACCCCTCATACCTTCATTTCACATTATAAATTGGATGTGGCCTCTAGGAGTAGAAATGATTTTGGTTCCACTGTGCTCAAGAGTCTGTTCTGATGAGCCACCCAGGACTAAGTTGCTAGGGACGCTGTCCCAACCAGCAAGAATGAAGGCGAGAGAGACAACTTAACATTAAGAAGTTATGTACCTACCATAACGTTCCATGTTAGTTGTCTTCTTCTCGCCTTCTTTCTTGCGTCCCACCCTCCATCCCCCTAGCCTAGATGGACCGAGAAGAGTCTTCCTACGAGTCTTGTCACTGGCTGAGTCTTTACCGTTTTATGTCCTCTACCTTTTTCTTCAGCCCTGTAGCTGAAGTCTTGCTTTTGGGACAGTTGTCCTCTTGTATTATTTTGGTGTTAGGTCTTCCAAACAAGATCTGGGGGTCTAGCGCCAGACATTGTGGGATATAGGGAGGCCTCGAGCCAGTAAGTAGCTCTCGAGCTTTAGAAAATGGCCGAGTCAGAGCCGAGGGTCAGCTCCGAACCCAACCAGCAAGAAAGAAGGCGAGAAGAAGACAACTAACATGGAACGTTATGGTAGGTACATAACTTCTTATTTTCTGACAGATTTGAAGTCTGAAACACAAATGTATGTCATTATTTAGTGACTTCAATCCTCAGGTCATCCCAATGATTTATAAGAAAACCACAATTTTTTATGAGGAATAGACCAAAAATATGAGGCAAAAATCTGGACAGTTGAAAGGTATGTTTGGGCCTGATGAGAGCCGAGTACAGCGGCACTATGACTTCCTTTGATCTTGATCCTATGCCTTTACTTGTAAGTTGAACCACACAAAAGGATTTCCTACCTGGTGTTCAGAGTTTAGGTTACTATCTGTCTGTATTCCTAGGTCCCTTTGAATTAAATCATTTAAGCAGCCACACTTAATCATGGCTGTTTAAAATATTGCCAACATTGTTTGTTGACTTGCAAAGCCTTATTGGCAGTCCAGCTCAAAACAACAAATCACACCCCTGATGCATCAGTACTTATACCCCAAAACAGCAGTAATACCGCTGACTGTCCGGTAACTTTCATCCTTCTTCTATGGTACTAATCATTCTCTTAACTTTTACCCAGGGTAGCTGCCTCTTCCACCCCAGCCTAGCTACAGTTTTGATTAACATGTTGCTTTTCTTTGTTGCAAGTACTCAAGACGGAATTGTACCATTCTATAACATCTTTTTGAATTTGTTTTAACTACAGTTCATACATTTAAAATTCATATATTCTGTGTCCAGAGGCACAAAATTCAACAAGGCTTCCATATTACTATGAGATGTGTAACAGTACTGAATAGATGTTAGTACCTAAATATGCTTTTACTGTCAGAATGGAAAAACATCCCAAAATGTCCCCTCTTCTGTACCCCATGACTAGGCAAGTTGTATATGACATGGCTGTTGAACAATATTGCACAGATCTTACATGATCCAGTCTGTCCACTTTAACCACAGGATTGGATATCCACAGACAGCAGTCTTTGGGCACCTTTAAAACTCACAGGCTGAAACTCTCACTATTTATTTTATTTATTTATTGTTTGCTAACCGGGTTAGTCCAGCTGGGCTAGTGGCCCGTTTTCAGTGGAGACCCGAGGAGAAAAGCTCCAATACATAATATAAAGTATATAGGTTTACATTGTTACAGTATATTTAAGTATACAGAATATGCATCATTATATAATGTAAGTTCAAAAAGTTGTAAATTTACAAAGGCAGAATTACAGAGAGTTGACACATTTATAATAGATGAAGTGAGTAGCATGAGTCAATATTGGTCTGTACAGGAGTAACAGTTTTACAAGTAATATATACACACTGGTTTGAAATTTAGAGCTTGTCAGTTTGGGAAATTAGTAAGGTAGGCCAGAGGCATGCATCCAAAAGAATTTTTGGAAAGATGTTCTGAGCAAGATATATGAGGTTTGTTAAAGACTATAAAGAAGTGATGATTATAGGTGTGAAGTTTGTAGTCCGGGTGTTTTAGGTGGGAGCATGTGAAGGACATTCCCATTTGGAGGAGAGATTGGAGAGAAGCTTGGATTTGAAGTTGTCCTGGTTGGGTATATTACGTAGTGGTGTGGGGAGATTGTTCCATAGCTTGGCTATGGTGTGGGATAGTAGTAGTTTGCCAGGAGGGTGGATGGGTTTGTGTATTTGTAGTAGGTTTTGGCCTTTGGATCTCAGGGTGCGGGTAGTTGCATAGGGTGTTAGAGATTTAACAAGAGAGGGGCATTCACTTGGTTTAAAGATGAGTTTGTGGGCTGTTGTAAGTTGTAGGTACTTTAGGTGGTTGTGGAGCTCTAGCCAGTTTAGGGTGTGTAGGGAGTGACAGTGATGGGAAGAGTTCTTAGAATTGGTTGCAAATTTGCAGATTTTGTTGTAACAGGATTGGAGTTGAGAGAAGGCCGAGTTGAAGGTTGGAGAATAGGGGAGCACCATGCAAGAGAGAGGGGAGAAGGAAGGTAGATGCAAGGGTATGTCGAGAGGCTGGAGTAAGGTAGTAGTTGTGTCTGTAGAGGAGACTGATTTTCTGGTGGATTATTTTGATTGCTGAGAAGATGTGGGAGTCAAATTTTAGGTTTTCATTGATGGTAATTCCAAGTAGCTTGGTACTAGGAACTATTTCTAGAGGGGTGTTATTGTGGCTTTTGATGGAGAATTGGGCCTTGTGGAACTGGGAGGTTTTGGTGGGAGTGAATATCATAAGTTTTGTTTTGTTGGCATTTAGGGTCAGGTGATGAGATTGCATCCATGTTTCAGTTTTGGAGAAAGCTGTTTGGGTATAGAGTAGAAGTTTGGAGGGGCAGGTGTCTGAGCAGATGATAGTGGAGTCATCTGCGTATTGGATGATTGAGGTTTCAGGGATAGAGAGTTGGAAGTTGTTAATGAATAAGTTGAAGAGGAGGGGGCCAAGTACTGAACCTCGGGGAATTCCTGTGGGTGTAGGTAAGAAAGGGGAGGTTGATTCTTTCCATTGTACAGCCTGTTGGCGCATGGAAAGATAGCTGGTGAACCATTCAAGGGTTGGGGGAGATAGATGCAGCTGTGAGAGCTGGGACAGGAGAAGGGAATGGGAGATAGTGTTGAATGCTTTTGAGAGGTCAAGAAATAGAGAAGATACGTATTTGCTGCTTTCATGTGCTAGGTTGACTGTTTCAAGGAAGGAAAGGAGGGCTGTCATGGTGCTGTGGCCAGGGCGGAAGCCGTGCTGGGTGGGAGAGAGGAGTTTGTGCTGGATTAGCTAGGGCATGAGCTGGGAGTGGATGGTTTTCTCTAGAATTTTAGAGAGGGGAGAGAGAATAGGTATGGGTCTGAAGTTGGTTGTGTCTGTGTTTTTACTGCCTTTGTGGAGAGGAATTATGAATGCATGACGCCAGATGGTTGGTACATAGGATTCCTGAATGGATCTATTTATGAGGATGGAAATGGGATAGGCTATAGATTTGGCTGATATTTGAAGAAAATTTGCTGGAAGGTTGTCAGGGGCATTGCGGCATGGTTTTAGCTTTTGAAGTAGTCTTTTTATAGTATTGGTGGAGACTGGTTTAAGGGAGAACAGGGGTGGAGGAGGGGAGTGAGAGAGGTGGTTTGAGGGGCAGGGTGAATGGTTAGTGTTGGTGGGTGGGTTGGGGAAAGTGGAGGATAATGTAGCTATGCAGTCTATGAAAAATGTGTTGAAGTTAGTGGCTATTTCTAGACTCAAGAGGTTAGGATTGGGGCAGGGGTTGGAATTATTACCAGGGTTGAGTACTGAGGAGATGGATGTCCAGAATTTCTTTGGATTGTTTGAGTGTTTGTATTGTAGATTGCTGTAGTAGTTTTTGCGATCTTTTCTTATTGATTGTTTGGCCAGGTTACGAAGATGTTTATATTCTTGGAGGGTGCTGTTTTTTTTTTTTTTGTTTTTGGTATAGTTTCCACTTTTTGTTTCTTTGATTCATTATAAGTTTAGTTTCTTGAGATATCCAGGGGCAGGAATTAATTTTGATACGTTTGGTTTGTAAAGGGGCTAGTTTATCAAGTAAGGTAAGGAAAGTTTGGTTAAAGTATGTAACAGCATTATCTAGTGGAAGACTTTTCAGTGGAGACCAATTAGTAACCTTGAGGCATTCAGAGAAGATTTCAGAGTTGAAGGAAGATAGGTTTCAGGATTGCTTGAATATGTGTTGTTTTTCAATGTGGGAGGGTAGGCGGTCTGTGAAGGCTGGTAAGTGGTCGCCTAGGGGGTCAGGTATTATACTGGATTTGGATATATGGTTGGGGTGTGTTGTTAGTATCCAATCTAAGATGGTACCAGAGGAACCATCTTTGTTTGGCCTGGTAGGGAGGTTGATTAGTTGGGTGAAGTTGTACAGGTTGATAGAGTGAGTTGGGGTATCTAAGAGGAAGGAGGTCCAGTTAATATTTACATCACCAAGAATGTAGGTTTCATTTATGATGTTTGAGCTAAACCAAGAGAGGATGTCTTCTAGAGTTTTGGTATTGTCTCCAGGAGGTATGTAGATGGAGCAGATGCAGATGGATTTGTGGTTATTAAGTTTAGCCCACAGTCATTTCTGCATTGGCAAAAGTTTGGATGGGGATGGTGGCTAGGGTAAATGTGAGAGTGGAGGGGTAGATTATTGCTACGCCTCCTCCTTTTCTGTGAGGCCTATCATTGCGTATGATATGGTAGCCAGGGGAGAGGATTTCATTATCTTTGATGGAGGGTTTGAGCCAGGTCTCAGATACTGCGGTTATGTCTGGCTGATTGTAAGAGAGCCAGGCATGTAGGTTGGGGATTTTATTATTGAGGCTTTGTGCATTTAGGGTCATGAGGTGGATAACCTTAAGTTTTTGTGGATTGGTACTTGGGTTAGCGTGGGTAAAGGTGGGGGTTGGGCCAGGGTTAGGGTGGATGTCACCTGAGAGAGAGAGTGGGATATGTTGGAGGAGATGTCTGAGGAGAAGTACAGGGTAAATAGAGGTAAGGTATTGTTGGGAAAGTCTTTTCTTTGAGATAGTTGTTAGAATAGGGTGAGGAGATGGTGGTGTTTGGAGTAAGGAGGGTTTGAAAAGATTGGATGGGTTGTAGGAGTAGAGTTCAGGGGAGATCTGTGAATATGAGTGGGATGTAATTGAGGGGTCTGAGGTAGTAGTGTGAGAGGTTAGAGGTAGGTATGAGCTAGTGTGGAGGCTTAGTTGGGTAATGTAGGTTAGGGATACTAGAAGGGTAGATAGTGGTAGAGTTTGCTGTGGGATGGTAAGCATTGTAGTATTGTGTGAGGTGTGGTGTATGCATGAGAGAGGGTGGGGGTGTGAGTGAGATTAATTTGATTATGGGAGTGGGAGGAGTAAAGTGGTTGGTGAGTGTGAGTGGTGCAGGTGTTGAGGGGGTGTAGTTTGTGGAAGTATGTGTGTAGGTGCACTGGGGGTGGGTGGGATTTGGGGGTAGGGGAGCGGAGTGAGCCCTTAGGGCGAACGGAGCGGGATAGTGCAAAAATAGAGAAATCAGCAGGAAAAAGTATCAGCAACTGCCATTTTGAAGGTAAGTTAAACAGGTTGTTATTGTGAGAAAAATGAGGGAGAAATAATTTACAAAGGTAATTGTAGATGCTTTAGTACACCTAGTGGGTGCTTTGCGGGGTGGGGGTTAATTTCCAGTGTTTGGAGAGTGTTGACTAGGATATTGAGATATACTGTCAGTTACAAAATAAATGAAGCCAATGTGGGAATAGGGTTTTACTGGGTTAGGATAGAACATGCTGCCACCTAGTGTTAACTAGGAAGATAGCAGGCAGGAAAGAGGAGCAGGTTTCATTTATGGTGTACTTTGATGAAAAATGCTGGGACACTATGAAAGCTTCGTGGACATAGAAGACATGGAGGGGGGAGAGTAGATGTTGGTCTGCGGTAGGCTGCTGAATCACTTACACAGTGAGGCAGACGAGTACATTCAAGTGATTAATAGGTAGTTACAATACTAGATTTAGGTCTACATACATTCAACAAATTATGGTGTTGGGGGGTCCTCACAGAAGTCCGAAAGGCTCAGGCTGGCAGGCAGGCAAAAAAATCCAGGGAAATATCAGAGGAGTTGCAGGAGGTGTTCCTTTCAGTTTAGAGCCAGGGAGGTAGCTTCTGGGGTGATATACTGTAAAATGAGAGGAGATACACACAAAGTTAGATTATTTGGAAGTTTGGAAGTTACAGGTATGGAGGTAGGTGTAGTTAAGGAATAATCAGAAGTGATGGACTTCTTGCAAATATAGTTTAGTAGGTAGATAGAGAGATCTAGGGATCCCCAAAGAAAGAGGGTGTATAATGGGGGAGAGTGGAATAGAAGTATTAGTAGTGGGTAGCAAATACAGTTAATAAACAATGCAAGAGGGTGTATAATGAGGGAGGGTGGTATAAAGATATTAGTAGTGGGTAGCAAATACAGTTAACAAACAATGCAAGGCAGGCAATGTGTTACAGTTGTTGAAAGCTCTTCCACTCTGTAATTCCAATTCTAATGCTGTACCCCAGTCTGATTATGAGTAAGGGGTCTGAGAATAAGTAGCTAACAGGTACTCTTAAACCCAACAGATCACCATTAAATTAGGCATTAATTAACAGAAATAAGAAAAATGTTAAAAAAAATAACATTCAGTACCGTGCTTTAGCCCAAGGCATCCTTGAATTAACAGAAAAACAGTCAGTACATTTGCTTAGCCCAAGGCTGAATACACATTAAATTAGCGTAGAGAATTCAAATGGAGCCTTTAGCAGTGCTTTAAACTATCGCAAAGAGTTTCCGCACCAGACTGGGTGCTTACTCACTAATGTATTGAGTTTACAAGCCTTGACTGTTGGTCGGGTACCAAGGAGACCTTGTAATTACAGGCTGGCTGGTTTAGTTGGTAACAAGAATTATATTCAGCGAGTTTAAGTAAATGCATGCATGTTGCTGCCACTTTGGTGGCATTCATTAGCTTGGTCAGTGATTGTATGCTTTTAACGCTAAGGTAAGGAGCCTCATTTAGGCTCATGCAATTTATGCTTTTACCGCTAAGGTAAGGAGCCTTGTTCGGGCTCATACAATTTATAAACTATCCCTTTGTGAGCGATAGTGCAGGCAGGTCAATTAGCGATGCCCTTAGGATTACATGTTGTCGCTATGCGATTCACCAAATATGCTGCTGCTTCAGTTTTGATTGTGCAAATACATTCTACATAAAAGTGGAAAAAATAAAACGTCAAGTGCCTATGTGAAAATTCCACATGAGAGTGGAAACTGTCACTTAGTGAGCAGATCTTTCAGGCAGGTCAGTTTGCGATGCCCTTAGGATGGCGTTTAGTCGCTAAGTGATTCTCCAAATAAGTTTCTGCTTCAGTAATGTAGTGCAAATAATGTCCACATTAAAGTGATAGCAGTTTCTAGGAGGGAGTACAAACAGAAGTCTTCTTCTGTATTTGTTTTATTGCAACGCCTTGAAGTTGGCGGACATAAAGCAGTCAACGTTGTATAGTCATCAGCCCAAGTGGTATGAAATACATTAGCAGCCTATGTAAAAGTAAAGAAAAACTAAACTAGCATCAAGAGGCACCAGAGCAGTTGGTGATGGGTATTCGCGGTTGCTCTTTAGGAACTGTGTTAAAGTTAGACACAAGCCATAAACTTGGTTTTAAGTTTTAAGAACAATAAACAGCTGTAGCATAGTCAGTTCAATGGGCAAGACATTTGTAGCATTTCTAAACACTTTTAGACTCAAGCCAAAATCGCGGTTGTAGGAACAATAAACGGCTGTATCATAGTCAGTTCAATAGTAAAAGATACTTGTAGCATTCATAAACACATACATTTCCAGGAGTACAGTATTTAGCACATTTCTGAGTTCAAAAATAAGCCTGTATGTTAGGCTATTCCTTTGTTTAAACTACTGGGAGGCGACGCAAGCAGCACTACCGCGGGAACCGGCTCAGGGGTAAAAGAGATATGGTGTTGCTTCTGATTAGGTTTTAAAAATGGCGCCACAGTTCGTGACGTCTAGAAATAAGCTTAGGGGAGGAGATGTGCTGAAGTGGGAGGGGATAAATGTAGAGGGTTGGATGGGATTGGAGAAAGGGAGTAAGAATGTGTGGGCAGGGAAGATATCAGGATGAGTAGAGCAAAATTAGAGAAATCAGCAGGAAAAAGTATCAGCAACTATTAGCCATAATGCATCATGATTCCCCTACTCTACAGTTCTCGTTTGCCACTTTTAAGACAGCATTGATAGGTGCCCCAAAACTCTCTTGACATCAGAAATAGGCAGTCCTTTTGGACAGGTATACTTTCAAAAAAGACACTTCATCATTCATATCATATTGTTTTCTGCATATTCTGGCTTAAAGATAATTAGTTAGACAGTTTGATGTTAGTGGTTTCTCGAGTTTTGTTGTGCTTTTGACAGTATGGATAAAAGGTCCAGTTTTCATAAATGCAGTAAGTACAGGAATGGAATTCCCCCTCAGGTTGCATGCTGCATTTTTACAGTGTGTCTAGGAAGATGGCACACGCCGATGCTTTGCGTAAAATTTGTCAGAAATTTAGCTCCAAGACATTGCAGGAAAGAAAAAAATAAGTTCATCATGAAGGAAATTTTCCCTTTTGATGCTTTTGCCCTCAAGCACAGAAAAGAAAAACTAGAAAAAGGGGCAGAGGTTCAGTTAGGTGTGGTGTTCTTCTGTATTGAATGTGTCCCAGGGAGGTCTCTTGGCCAAAGAACACATTGTTTTCTGTTTTCCGTCATCAGCAAGTGATAGCTGGGATCTGTCATATAGAAGTATATGTAGTCCTTGATCCTCCAGCTAGGAAGAGGAATTATAGATATCTTTCCATATTGCTGTTGCAGTATTCTTTACATAAGGGATTTTCTGCCAAGGGTAGCCCCAATGTTCAACCAGTATACCAAAGCCTTTGGAATTTCTAGGCGTCGTACGTCACACGTATGCTCCCTGCACAAGGAGTAGGGCAGAAAGGTGACATACGGACATGCATGCCTAAAAACTTCTTTGCCACCAGTCTGAACACCATCATTAAATGTCAGTCTGAATGCTCCTTCTGTGCTGGTTACTGAGCCATGTTTAAGATATATGCCATGTTGGGGTTCTTCTTATCTCCTCCTCTTTTTTATTTTGGTGTGTTTACATATCATACAGAAAGGTAAAATGTCATTGTGGGAGACAGATTCCCCATAAAGACTGTCGCAAGCAGTGTCTTTTCTGTTTGGGTGCTTCTCACGACCATACACATTGTTCTGTCAAGTGTCTGTCCCTAAGATCCTACATAGTCATCTGTCTTCCATATCGATTTACTTAGAAAACCAGTGTCTAAAATTGTTGGCGCAAGGTGCTATGGAGTCTTCCCATTCCGAAGGTCAGCACTCTGCCAAAAAAAGGCCAAAAAATTTGACTGCTGTCCTGCCTCCCCCGGACATCTCTCTTCAGGTTGGTGAAAGCCCAGAGGATCATCTGGTTATTGTTTCAGATTCCTCTGCTGCTACCCTGTCAGAGGCCAGCATGGATCCGACTTTTTACACATTTTCGGTGGCTTTACAGACATCCACTCTGGAAGTTGAGGAGGAATCTCGGCTGATTATATCTAAAGGGACCGAGGGGGAATACCACAAATTCTAATTTGGGAAATGATTCCTACTACATTGGTTGGGTGTTGACAAGGGTCTGAAATAATGGGCTTAAAGCCTCCTCAAGGTATCTCTGTTCCTGCTCCTTCCTGGTCATCTGGTCCTCTTAAGAAGCCCAGAGAGCAGGAGTCCTCTGAACATTTGGATTCTAGGGAAGAATCCTTGGCATATTCTTCTCAAATCTCTTCTCCTTTGGATTATGGGTCTCAGGAATAGGATTCTGTTAGTCCAGATTCTCTCTTAGAAGAACTCTCTTTTGGGGACACTGTTTCTTGCATGGTGGAATATTTTAAATGGGACTGTTCTCAGGTTTCCGATATTCAAAATAGGTATTATGATTTTCTCCAGATGGAGTCTCCGAAACCCTCTACTGTACCTCCATTCTTGGCTGACCTTTTACATACCTTTTCAGCAGCCTGTATGGCCCCTGATTCTCAACCTCCATCCCACAAGAAACTTGACAGATTTTATAAGGTGCCTGATGATTGCAGATTTCTGTACAAATGTTGTTCTGTTGATCCTTCTATTGTAGCGGTCTCTTCTGACAAGCCCTCTAAACTGCTGCCATCTACTAAACTGTTTCCTTCTGATAAAGATACTAGAGCCATGGAATGTCTGGGCAAAAAGGTCTATACTACTGCTGGTACCCTGGCTTTTAGGACTGTTAATTACCAGACATATGGCCAGGTATGCTTTATCCCTTTTTCTCAAACTTTCCAGGCACTTGCTGACCTCCCTGATTCAGAAGGGAATGTATTGGCCCTTTCTTTGTTGGGTTTTACCTCTCAAGTGGCTCCCCACTATATTAAATGTAGTTATGATGCAGCTGATGCTTCCTTTATGACTTCTGCATTGGCTCTGTTTTTAGATGTTGCTCTCTGCTTTGTCTTCAGCCTTTACCTGACGATATTAAAGCTAAATAAGAACCTTTTTTGGGTCTGCTGCTGCTGAGCTTTTTAAGTCTGTCCAGGAAAAAGGTAAGGCCTTGTAAGAAATTAAACATTTTTGTTTTTACTATCTATAAATTTCAGAGGAATTATCCATCCAAATCTGCCATTGTCTGTAGACAGTCTCACCATCCACAGAAAAGTAAAAAGGTTTCTAGGCATGTATCTCCTTGTATGCGTACTGAGATTCCTACCTGTGTAGGCCAGATTCCTTTATTCCTTCATCTTTCCCTGTCCCTTCCAAATTGGTTAAGGGTCACTCAAGACTCCTGGGTTTTGTTCATCTGCCAAGGATTATTTGTGGTGCAGAAATCCCTTCCAATTTTTGTGGGCATCCCTCAACCTTCTTAGGAACAACTTCCTTTCTTTCCAGAAATGCTTCAGGACCTTCTGGCTCAGGACACCATTCAAGTTGTGTCCCCTGCCCATGAAGGGAAAGGTTTTTTATTCCAGGATGTTCCTGGTTCCCAGGAAGGAAGGCACCTGGAGACCATTTCTGTTTTTTTCTCAGCTCAACACCTTTCTAAAGGTCCCCTTCCTTCTGAACGTTGTCCCTTCCTTCAAACCCTGTTCCTTCTTCTTGCCCAGACTTTCTTGGTATCACTGTACGTCAGGGATGCTTACCTTCACATCCCCATCCATCCCCTTTTCAGAAAGTTTTGTTTCTCCATTTCTTCCTTGCATTTTCATTTCTGTACTTCACTTCACCCTTTGGCATCTCTACTGCCCCAGGGGTATTCATCAAATGCATCACTCCAGTCGGTGCCTTCTGCAGGATGAGAGGGGTTCAGATCTTTCTTTCCTTATTTAGACAACCTGCTCATTCACGCTTCATCCCCTGAGGTCCTTCTGCACCACCTCCAGTTTACTTTTTGTCTTTTACAGAGCCTGGGGTTTACCATAAATTTTCAGAAATCAGTCTTGGTTCCTTCTCAGAGTCATGCTTTTCTGGGTTGCCAAATCCAGACTATTCCCATGCTAGTATCACTGCCTCCACCCAAGACCCTCTTTCTCATCACCTTCTTTCAGTGTCTTCTTCCTTTGGCTTCAGTCACAGCCAGGGATTTTCTCAGGGTTCTGCGATTCATGGCTTTCACCATTCCTATGCTGTCTGTAGCCAGGCTCCATATGAGAAAACTACAGTGGTTCCTCAAGTCTGTGTGGTGTCAACACTGTCATCCACTGGCTTTCCTAGTTCTGTTTCTTCCATGTCTCAAACTCAAGCTTCAGTGGTGGATTCATAAGCTTTCTGTCAACCTAAGACTTCCTCTCACAACTCTTTTCAGATGCCTCAGACAAGGGGTGGGGTGGCCTCATTCGATTCCCTCAAAGTCCAGGGTCTGGCCTCACCATTACAGGTCAGATCACATCAACATTAAGGAGATTGTAGCTCTTCAGGCTTTTCATTCTCATATTCTTCCAGGACCTCTCAAAGTTTTCACAGACAGTACCACAGTGATGTGGTTTGTAAACAGGCAAGGGGGTACATGGTCCTGCCTTCTTTGCAGACTGCTGTTCAGGTCTGGGATCTAGCGGTAGTATTAAAAGACTTTTTGGGCTGTTTATACCCCTTCAGAGCAGTGTATAGTGGCAGACTCTTTGAACAGGTCCAGTGCACAGGCTCCTGAATGGATGCTTAACAGAGATGTGTTTCTGGGCATTATCCATCAGTGAGGTATTCCACAGTTAGATCTTTTTGCCTCCTCTCTGAACAGACAACTTCCTGTTTTCTGTGCCAGAGTCCCAAGCCCTCTGGCTTGGAAGGTGGACACCCTATTCTTTTCTTGGAAGGGAATGTTTGTCTACACTTTCCCTCCCCTTCCCCTGATTCTGAGGGTCCTACTCAAGATCCAGCAGGACTCCCACAAAATCTTGCTAGTGACTCCCTTTTTCTCACACAAGACAAGGGGTCTCTTATCCATCCTCATTTATCCACTATTCAACTGATGCCTTTTAGGCACATTTTTTTTGAGGACTTGCTTATGTTCTGCAGAAGGCCAGGAAACTGTATTTGTCCAAATGGAAAATATTTTTCTGTCTAGTGCCTCTCTTGTAACCAGGATCCCTTTTCAGTGGGGAACCCTCTGGTTTTCTCTCATTTGTGTGAATTGCTCCATGCTTGGTTGGCGTATTCTTCAGTTAAAGCTCACCTATCAGCTATTTCTGCTTGTCTGTCCTTGACTCCTCCTCTAGCCTCTAGGTTTATGGTCAAGCAATTTCTTAAACACATCCTTCATATCAGGCCTCCCAGGAAGCCTATTCTGCCTTCCTTGGACCTCAGTTTTGTTATTGAAATATTGACTTGGGCTCTTTTTGAGTCTGCAGCCACAGCTTCCTTGCAACATTGTACTTGGAAGACTGTTCTTCTTTTGACCCTTACTTCAATCAAGAGAGTATATGAACTCGAGGCTCCTATGGCCGTTCCTCCTTTCTTCGTTTTTTAAAGGGACAGGGTGTCTCTCTGCACTAATCCTTATTTTATGCCCAAGGTGGTAAATGATATGTTCCTTAATCAATCTGTTAATTAGCCCTTCTTTTTCCTTCTCTGCAGTCTGCTGGTGAGAAGGTTCTTCACACCTTGGATTTACATAGACAGCTCAGATATTTGGATAAGACTAAGGCCATTCACAATTTGAGCAACCTTTTGTTTCCTTTCATCCTAGGTCTTTGGGTTTATCAGTTTCTAAACAAACCATATCCTCCTGGATCTCTAAGACCATTACTTTTTGTTATTCCTTTCATTGTAAATGTCTTTCTATCTCTGTAAAGTCTCATTCTGCCAGAGCTGTTGCTTCATCTGGTGTTTCTTTTCAAAGGACTGGACACCAATTCCATCCTTAAGGCTGCTACTTGGAGTTCTGCCCATATCTTTAGTAAACATTACAAGTTGGGTATTGTTTCCAGAGCAAGAGCTGGCTTTGTCAGAGCTGTCCTGCATGGGTTTCTAGAGGGCTCTTCTGTACTTCCTCCTGCAATTTTCCTCTTGAGCTTTTGTACTCTCCCCTATGTAAAAAATAATTCAACAATGATATGAAGGGACATGGTACAGTTGTGTAAAATCTTACCAAAACAATAGATGTCCTTATCTTCAGTGTTGCAGTTTTCACTGCTTACCTCCTTCCCCTTCTGCTCTGCCCTTTTTCTTTTGCCTTCCTGGCCACAGATTCTTTTCTTTTTGTTTTGTTTCTTTTCTTTTCTCTCTGCACATGTTCATCCTACTCCCTAGGGACGTTTTGTTCTTCCTGGTGCTTTTCACTTCTGAGGTATGTATATGTACGTACATCACTTTCATGCCCTACACCTTGCATGGGGAGCATACGTGTGACGTATTGCATCTATAAATTTCAAAGGCTTTGGTATACTGGCCGAAATTTGGGGCTACCCTTGGCAGGAGAACCCTTATGTAAAGAACACTGCAACAGTGAAGAGAAGGGCATCTACTGTTATGGTAAGGTTTTACGCAACAGTACTTTTTTCTTCAGAAGATGAGTTATCTATCTACCTGCAATCCAAGCAGTTCTCATGTTTGTCCATCACTTTGTTTAGGTTTATCAGCAGTCCTTCTTTTCGTATAAGCTGGGAAAATATGACGACAAGGCTGGTTAAAGCATAGATAGATATGGTTGTCCTCTCTTCTCTGTGTGTTTCTAGGGTGGAAAGAGAAAGGCCACTCTTCTTAATTTCTTCTGCTCCTTCCCTAGGTACATCATTAACAGTGGGTGCTTTATAGCTATTTTTACTACCACCAGTTCCATCATCAGCACAGATGCCAACCTTTGAGTCAACTTGGGTGATTCCCTCCACATTAGTAATCTCACCTCTGAGTCTTTCTGTGCTGAAGATTACTAGGGCTAAGGCCTTTGGTATGGACAGGTCAGTGCAGATTTCAACCTTTATACCATTGGGGACATTGTCAGTGTTGTCTATTTCAGCATTTCACATCATAGCACTGAAGTCTTCCTTCATATTAACTTTGATCTTCCTGCCAGGACCCAGCATGATCCCTACAGTGATGAGTGTTTTGACACCAACATTGAGGGGAGTCTAATGGCTTCCATGTTACTGAATTACTTTGAATCAGGTAGTGTTACAGAGGCCCCATGACATTCCCTTGGATTTGGGCCCATCTTCATCTCCACCCTTGATGACCCCCAGTTTAGTAGTTTAGCCTATCATCTTTCTTCCCATAGTGCCAGGGGAGTGAGTGGAAATCCACCACAAGGGACATGTCAAAGGTGTCCAGTGTAGATTCCTGCTGCTGACACTTGGATCACCCTCCCCTTGAGTATTCCCAGGAACAGGAATGAAAAGGAAATACCAGGACTCCTCCACAGATTCCCCCAACCTGGATGCAGATATAGAAGTGGAAATTTCCCCAGTGTGCTTGGATGGATGAAGAAATTCTGCAGGAGGATTTCTGCTGGACTTCCACCAAACTGCTGTGTTTACCCTTCTGCATACAGCGCAATTTTGCTGGTCTTGCAGGGGCTTGGCAAGAGCCAGATGTAGCAGCATCTGTCCCTAGGAGACCACAATAGTTCTTCTGACTCCCCGACAATTGGGAATGTTGGAGTGAGGCCCCTTTAGCTATCTCAATTTTCATGACCACTTTTTGAAGAAAAATAAAGTGGAGGAAAAAGAAAGAGAGCTGTAGTCCCCTCCCCAAACAATGAGTCTAGAACATTAGACCTTTTTGATTTATCTGAAGCACAAGACTAGGTTTCAGCTCAGTATAGTCAGGAAAATGCATGAGTAAGACTTCATAACAAAGTAATTGCTGTAAGGGATTTCTAGGGAGCTTGTTTAGCATGCAGTTAAAATTAAGGGCATCATTAATCCTGAAGGTACACAGGTATTCAGTAGTAGTTGCAATTTCAGCCTTAAATATCTTAAGCATTTTTGCATAACCACCTTTAATCCCTAAATCAGTTTCATCTTTTTATGTTATTAGTAATAGAAACTTTTATATGCCTAAAAAAAGAGCATTATTTTCATTACATGTCTTTATGACATACAAATGTTTATATGTTCCACAGTTCAGCGTTTTCAAGTTTACCCTATATGAACTGCACAAAATAGATTGTGTTAAGTGTAAAAAGTTGCTAACGTGCAACTTCTCAGTTGCACAAGTATAATAAATAGAACCTTCTATAACAACTTTGCAGTAATTATAGTGTAAATGCCTTTTGCAAAGTTCAACTTTTGCATCATTATTAATTTTCACAGTTTTTACCTGTATGTTTATAAAAAAAAAGGCTTTTCTCCCTGTATGTTAAAAACTTCTGGATATGCCTTAAACATTATTCAGTTTTCCAAAATAGTGTTTTTAATTAACTTGTGGCCATCTTTTAAAATTTTGAAAGTAGGACATTTTTAGGTGATCATTTGAAATGATGGGACCTGCTAGAGCGAGTCCTACAACATGGAGACTGAATGGCCAAACGAACCGACTTTACTCTGATGTATGATGATCTAGGAGTTGTATATATAAGTTCGGGAGAGGGGCTTTCTCCCCTAATGAGGGTGCAGGGGAGGCTTGCTCCCCTACAAAAAGAAGTTTAAAGGAGCAATTTTTGAGATTCACTCTCTTTTTTTTTTTCAGTCCATTTTTTTTGGCTTGTTAGCATTTGGCATTTTGAGTACCAGCATTTCACTGGGGAGTCTATTTATTATGATGCATATTTTGCTTGACAAACCATACCCACAACCGTTGCAAAGGACTGAATTTCAATTTTCTGCCAAAGTAAAAGTCCAGTGTTGTAGAATTTGAGTTGTTTCTGTTGTTTCAAGTAATGTTAATGTGTTTCAGATAGAATATTTGTTTTATGTAACTATTACAGAAAACTTTGGATGCATATTTATGTCCTAAAATCTCAGTTCATTTGTTATTTTTTATATTTGTTCTTAGGATGCAAGTACTCAAATAAGGACTGTCCTGCGTAAAAAGGGATTGATGGTAATTCTTTACAATGATGGGGCTAGATATGCATCTAAAATAAATGTTGCACTTAACTGTAAAATTGCAAATGCATGTATTTTAGGTGTATGTTAAGCCACATTAGCATGACACTGTGAAGTTAATGAAGTTAAAAAAAAATAAAAATGAATCAAGTACCACTTCACAAAAATATTACTTGTCTGTGTACAGTTCCATCCACTGACTTAGCTCAGTCAACTCTATTACCTTATGTAATTCTGCCACCTTGTGGATCTTTGAAGTCATTACATTTACACAAATTGGAAGTGGTTTGCTCAACTAAAGCACATGAATAATTCCTTTTTACAAGTTGTGCTTTTAAATCCCCCATTACCTTAGTAACATAAGTAAGATCTGTAGTCAGTTGACAAATTCTCTTGGTTTGCCTTTGTATTATATTAGTTATACTTAAAATGCATGCTGTCAAAATCTGAGGCAATAAACAATACTAAGTATTGGAGAAGCGAGCTGTTCAACGTTTTGAAGAATTGTATCATTTGTCCAGCAATTAGTAAGTAATTAGTGCAGGGTATATAAATGCATATACTTGCCAATTGTTACAGGGCTGTGGAGAATTATAATAGGGGCAAAACAGGAGCCATGAGGGAGCTTCAGGAAAGGCCCATTAAAACAGTAAGACTAAACTTTGAATAATAACCTTTTTAGAAAACATGTCTGGAAGACAAGTTCATTCCATGTCTAAGGAAGTCCCGTCCAGCCTCCATCCAGTCAGGTTGCGTCCCCCTGAGGAAGCTCCACCCACCATCCATTTACATCTCTCACACCCCTGCCCTTTGACGTGGACATTGTTGCAAGTGAAATTGCTTACGTGTCCAGATGAAATATGCATTGAATGCTCTGCCACAAAGCTTGAAAACTAACTTGCACTGACTGCCACAACAATGCTGCTTTGCCTGGAAACTACCTTGCACTACTGCTGAAAAGAAGCTGGCTGTTACAATATGTGTGTGTACAAAATGTCCTTGTTAGGATCAAAACACTGTACAAGGGCAGGCAGCTTGGAGGCTTAATCCTCTGCGCCAACTGTCAAGTTGCCATTAAGAAGTTACTGTGATAGGTCGGTGCTACTATTTTCCTCTCTCAGTGATTTGTGTTTGAAACCTTCCTCTCCTTTTTGTACTGTTGTCTGGCAGTTTGTACTTAAGGCTAAGGTTGTTAGTTGTAGTTCCGGTTGTAGAGGGTTTGATACCCTCAGGTGTTGTGTACTTGTTGTGCAATAAGTCACTTAACCAGAAAATGCTCTGGGCAACTGGAAATTTGGGCTAAGGTACTCAGTGGTTCTGTGGACTGCAAGCCTAGCAACTACCTATGCACAAGGGTAGTTATCATGTAAAGGAAGTAAATAGATAGTAATAAGCAGGAGCATGATTGTATGAACCACGTTCTTTGAATATGAGCTCTGGCTTCTTGGTTTTGTTGAGTGTTGACAATGTGCATTTATTTAGCTATGAATAAGCTAGATGGTATGAAGTTTATGAATTTAAAATTTAATATTTTTACTGTGAATATGTTTTAATTTGGCTTGTTTTTGCAGGCAGACAGGTGTGAAATGCACTGTATGCTATTTGATTATGAATATCTGCACATCATTTGTGTAATGGATCAGGGCGCCCACTGTGGTGCAGCGGTTAGCGTTTCTGCCTCACAGCAAGAGGTTCTCCAGTTTGATTCTCAGCTGGGGTGCCTTCTGTGTGGAGTCTGCATGTCTTCCTTGTGGTCGCGTGGGTTTCCTCCGGGTGCTCCGGTTTCCTCCCACATCCTAAAGACATGCATTAGGTGAATTGGGCACTCTAAATTGGCCCTAGATGTGTGTGTGTGCATGCGTGTTCCTTCTGTGGAAGGTTGGGCACCAGGCTGGCAAGTCAACACCAAAAAACTCCACTGCCAATCATGAGCGGACAGATGATCCGCTGTGGCGACCCCTAACCGGGAAAAGACGAAAGAAGAAGATTTGTGTAATGGATCGCTTAATGCATTTCACTAATGTGAGTTTATAGGGAAGTGAAGTTGTGTTTTACATGCTTGTTTAGTTTAGAAAATGGATGTCACTGATTTTGCTGTAACATTTGAAAAAAATGTTTTAAATGAAACCCAGTTCTGTGTGAAAACTGTAAAGAACAAAGTAGTATGCAGACTGACAGTTTTGAGCTGGCAATTGGAGTGACAACCAAGTAATGGGTTAATGGTATGGCTGCCAGGGACCTGGTTCATTACCTGGCATAGGAACGTATGTGACCACAATCCAACTCTGTTGAATCTGGAAGAATATGCCGTAGCAATATGGAATTATCAGCCATTAAGATAGGTCAGACATGTAATGAGTGATGTCAGAGGGGTTCTATTCCTAATGACAGGGAAGACATAGGGAGGTCAAAAATGAGATGCAGGTGTCCTGCAGCATTTATATTGTCTTTAATTGTTTTGCTTTTTTTCGTTGTACTAAAGAATTAATTAATCCATTCATTTAATTGATCTTTATTGTGTAATACAGACTAAACATGTTGTATTCTAGTAATATATTTTGTAATATCTTCTGTACAGACTTCATTAACTGCGATGTAGGCTTGGGCATGGATGGTCAAACATTTATAGGCCTTTTTCTATTAGAGACATAGGTGTCAAACATGGGGTACATTTCTGATTCCCCATATACTGGTTCACGTTACACTTGAATTGGGTTAGGGAAGAACTCCGTGTCATATGATGGGAAGCCTGCACCAGAGAAGGGCAGTCTCTGAGACGCATACCTGTCCCTCCAACGTGACTTGATTATGTTGCAGAAGAAGTCTAGGTCCCTAGATCAGATTATTCTGATGCTGTTTGTTTTGCGGATATGCAACAGGTGCATCAGAGCAGGATCAGATGATGCTTTGTAGGCAAGGCATGAGTAGTGTCTCAGCAGTTTGTAGGCAATTGAGAACAAGGATAGGGCTTAAAGGAGGTCCACACAGGACATGCTGTTTACACCATGTATTTTTTTTTGTGAGAAACCTCTGTGGATGCTCCAGTGGTTGCGTGTGCCTGGTACATACCAAACTCAATGATTGGTCTGATGATGGCCACATACAGAGGGACAGAGACATCCTTTAAACCTAGATGCTATACCCTTGCTTATATGTTATGCAATGTATAGTGATTTCCTTACTACCATACACCCATGATAGTCAAAGTCCAGGTTACTGTCCACATGGGTCCCCAAAACCCTGACCACTGGGTGTTAGGAGATTATCAGCCATCTTCCCAAAGGTTACTATTATGCATTTCTTGGCACTGAGTTTTAGACTGTGGCTCTGTAACAGCTGTTGATCTGTGCCAGGCCTTCTTGGAGGGTATTTGTATCTTTGGGGGATTCTGTGACTAACTGTCTTTATCTCTACCATTCTGTCCTTCAGGGATGCTTTTTGTGGTTCCTGTGCCATCCAGTACTTGTAGCAGTTTCAGTTGTGTTTAGACAGCATCAACAAGAAAAGGTAAGTGAATCAATCATAGCAACTTATGCATGCCGAGTCTGTCTGTAGCAACTGCTAGCATAAGAACTTTGTACTTCCTAAGTGTACTAACAGCCTTGACTTTTCATTAGTCAAACTCACCAATAGATTTAAACTGCAAAGGTGGGAGGTTGGCATAATGGTTAAGGTGTTTATCTTACAAACATAAGGTGCAGGGTTTGATTCTCACATGGGGTAATTGGCCAGACTGAAAATGGCCCACAAGGGCAGTTAGCCTAGTACTAATCTATGAACCTATGAACAATTTCATGATATGTTCTTTACACAGCTTTCTAGTAGCATGACCTCTGACACCACATTTTGATCTAACATCCATTAAGGGTGAGAAAGAGAACTTGGAGGAGAAGTTAAAGAGAATGTAAACCTGAGAAAGTCCGGAAATAATTAGCTTGTATCAAGAAAGGAATGTCTGATGGGAGTATTGAGGAGAGAAAAAGACCATAATTTATTATTAGTAAGAGAAACCAGATTAGTTTTTAAAGTGCACGAAGCAGGGAGTGGTGCTATATTCCACAGCAATTAATCATTTTAACAAATTGCCATGAATGACCGTGACCAAGTAAACTTGTCCTTAATCATTATTCTGTGATGCATTCAGTAAGGGTTACTTCTCCCACCAAATTGAGAATACATGGTAGAGAGCAAGTAAACCTGTACGTACTTTTCAGGCTTAAAATTAGCAAGCACGTATAAATAGCTAAAATCTGTAGATTTTATATTGTTAACAAGAGAGTTAAGTCAGCAATGTATTTCATACACAAAAACAGTAAATTAAGTACTAAATGGCTTATTATGGAGGGGCAATAGATGTTAAGGATTTTATCTTATGGAGGGACAGTAGACTTTAAATTTTATCTTATGGTGAGGCAGTAAATATTAACATTTTTTATCTTATGGGGGGTAGTGGATGATGTACGTTCCATCTTATGGAGGAACAGTCAGTGTTGTGTCTTTTACTAGAGTCAGGCAGTTGCAGTACTATCTACTTGGGTTTTGCTTACAGATATCCGCTGTGGGGCATGATGGATTTTGCCTGAATCCAGTTTCATTGTTTCAGCTTCTCAGAAAGTAGTATAGAACACAGAGACTTTCTGTACTTTATGCAATGAGTTTAGTTATAAAAATGTAACAGGAAGTGTGCAAATTGCACATCTTGCTTACCTCTGGGGAATGATCTGGTGAGATAGCATGGGGTTAACACAAGAAATAGCAGCAGTGCTCATTGGCATTGCAAATCTTGTAAAACTGAAGATAGAGTTTTGAAGCCCAAACTTAACATCAGAATGTAGAAACAATAGTAAAATGTATTTAAATCAAATTATGTCATTAATTACACTCCTATTTATTGAGGGGGCTGTACTGTCTACTCTTGATGTTGAAGGCTGCGTCTCTCTCTGATGTCGTACTACCTTGAAGATAAAGAGAATATTTAAAGTTACAATAAAGAAGTCTGTACTGTTCAGCAGTAATACCAAAGCCACAGACCTTTAGTCAGATTGCATCTGAAATATTCCCACGCTGCCTCTGCTTTTGCCTATTATGCTTTGCAAACTATCTTCATCTCCTAATTTGTTCTTATTGACATTAAGCTAAGGGCCCCATCTGCATGAGTTGATGGTAGCTCACATGGATGTAAAAGATCCCACAACATCTGTCAAAAAGGGTAGTAGAAGTTTCCCAATTCCCTGACCACATTTCCCATAGTAGTATAAATACCACCTCGGTTCTCTCCTGAAAAGAGCTCACTAGCCTAGTGGGATTAAACCAGTCAACATATATTACATAAAAAAAATCTGTTTTGCTACATATCCAGCTAGAAAAGAAATGGTACAGGCTGCTGCAGTCAACAAGTGTTGTTATCTTTTCTTAGTTTAGTTTATAAATCATTTTATTTATAGTTGTTATCCTTCCTAGGCCTTGGCATGTTTATCAGTTTACCCTCGCAGTTTATTTTGCTAATTGCTCTTCTTACACTTTTTTACTTATTTAGTGCAACAGTTATGTACTGTTAAGCTGTTTTGACAGTCTACTGGTAAGAGAGAGTTTATGTTTAAAAAGTGTAAATGTGGCACATAATTTTGTCCTGAGAAAGGCATAGCTTATTCGTAGTTTGCTTAGGTGAAAATCATTTTTCTGCTGTTGACAGTATTTGTCAGTCACTTTATACCTTCATTTTAAAGACAAAACTAAATTGATAATTTGTTGTTTAGATTGAGGTATGGTTCTGCATACTGTCCTAGGGGAGCTGCAGCCTTTCAGCACTCCATTTTGGTCTTTTCCAGCAACCCCTAGCGCTGAGTCCATAGCTACCAAACATGATTCTGCTAGGTACAAGGAGAAAGACAGTGAGAAAGGCAAGAAAGTGCATAAAGCTGATCAAGCAAGAGATTATTTTCCAGGTCATCTTCCTCAAATGCCTGGAGTAGAAGAAAATAATTGACTTGTACTCTGTCCTTCTGCTGTGGATGACATTCCTGGGAATGTTTTTGTCTGAGAAGTCAACCAGTAACTTTATGAGAACTGAATAACTTTTCTCAAATTCTGAGGTATATAGAACTTTACCTCCTGTCCATTGTGAACAAGAACATTTTGAAGTCGCTCCTTTTCTTCTCTAGAGGGTGGCAGTAAAAATATGATGGAGACCTTTGTTAAGGATCAACAGAAAATGTTAGTGAAGCAGCTTTCCAGCCTTGGGGTTGACTGTGTAAGCAGTGATCCCAGAGTTAATAAGTGTCTCAGTCCCATTATCTGAATTTGGGCTGATAGTCTGCTCAACTCTGTAGTGTTTTGTGTTGATATTGGCCTCAATTGGCTTTAGCCTCTAGAAGCAGATGCTGGTGCCCTCAGCCTTGAGTATGGCAGTGATTTTGACATAAACACTAAAGACATGGACTATTTTTCATTTGCCACCTGTGGCACGACTTCTTCCTATGACAACATGGCCCTAAAAGGAGACATGTCTTTGTGTGGCCCTTTAGGCATCCAGTGTTTCATTTAACAGGATAGAGGGGATGGATGCCTTTTGCACGATCAGTCCCAGCTATCTAAAACAGTGCAGGCTTTCCTTGTTGTCCTTTAACCCATCACTTTCAGGATCTGGTAGGATGCATAGATATGCAACTTGGACTTCCCACAGTAGTCTCCCAGACTGTTCTGTGTATTGAAGACAAGGGGATAGGTGATTCACCTTCACCCACCAGATGACCTCAAGTTTGGGGAAGTCCTTCAGATGGTAAGACAGAGAGGGATGGCCCTCAGACTTATTAGTCTCTTTGCAAAAGATCCTGCAAGATGCCTAGCAGTACCCATCACCCTGCCTGTTGGGGTGGTCCCTGCTGTTATTAAAATGGCATATTTCATTGGAAAAACTGCATGGGAAATCTGACACTATGGCACTTTCCCTGAGAAGATCAGACAGAATTCTCAGGCTTTCTGAGGCTGCACCTACTGGGTAGATGCTTCCAAACCAAATTCTGTTGTTACTTAAAATACTGCTGCACACAGAGTTCTATTGTCCTCCCGCCCCCAAATAAGGAAACAAGGCCCATAGACCGATTTGGGAATCACATGTATGAGTCCTCCCAAGTTTTCTTTAAGGATGGCAAGCTGTGTGGCTCACATACTAAATTTCCCATGTGAGCAGGCTGATGAAGAGTGTCAGTCACCGGAGGAGTTGCAAGATGGACAGCTTAAGCTCAAATTGCTGTCTCAGTCGGCAAGTATAATATTCCTTAGTTAATCTCATCGTGCGTGTTGCTCACAGTTAAACTAGAGCAGCAGTCATCAACACAGAGTCACCATCACAGCTGGGTGTGCCTGAGAGACTTCACAAGTGACACAGAGGCAGCCTTTTCTTATGCAATCTTCTCTGGGCCTTCTGTTTTTTGCCCATTTATACAGATTCACCAAGAAAATGTATAACATGTTGGTAATGCTTTGCCTGCTGTTAATGTTGAGTTCCAATCTCGACAGTACCCACTTCCACTGACACTGAGTCCATGTTAGCTGGTTATGTGGTTAGCAGCAGCAAAGTAGTAGCCGGAGGTCTTGAAGGAACTAACTTGGCTGTGGCAATTTTCAGAGTGGTCACCATGCTACAGGCTTGTACAGTCAGCAGCAGGTATTCTAGTCTTCCTTTGTCGGTCAGCAGCCTGAACTGTGAGACCTTTCTCAGCTGTCACACTCTGGAGACCGTTATGGGAGTCTCTCTTCATCCTATTAGATGCGTACCTGTCCTTCACACAGGACAAGTGCATAAGGCCAGTAATATCCAGAGGCATGCTATATGATTCCCTTCCACACTCTTCCCATGCCCAATCTCTCCCCTGTCAGACATCTAACCCTGTCCAAAGTGTGACCAGTAAAAGAGATATAAATCCTTATAAAAAAGTGCCATTCCTGAGATTCCGTCAGACCAGAAAGGATAAAGTTATTACTGTAGATTTTTTTTAGTTTTGAAAAATGCTCAGTTTGATTGAGAGAAGTCAATTCAGTCAAAAAGAAACCTTTTGGATGGTCATGATGCAGTCCATCTTTCCCTGTCTGTTAAAAAAGACTGGA